>NC_051160.1:39865266-40165266 GCF_013339745.2 Dermacentor silvarum
TCCTCTTTGGCACCATACACATGCTAACTCGCGTACAGCTTCCTCCCAAGCGACAAGCAATTCTCTTCTTGAAGTAGCTGTCAACGTTTTAACGTCCGGAAACCACAAAACAACGCATGGTAGTCGCTAACCGCTGCATTTTCCACAAGACGCACTGGAGGCACACGCAAACAGCCAATCTATGAGTGCTTACCGGCGACACAGATGTCGCTACATGTCCTGGAGCAGCAACGCCGCATAACCAGCTTTCTAGCACTATTGACCCTTTTCGCGGCGATCCCGTGGGCGCTGCCATGTTTGATCACGTGGTTACGCGTCCATTGCTTGCCTCAACTGCCTCCGTTGCCTTCTTGTTTACAATGGAAGTGTATGACGCCGGCGCAGCTTAGAAAACCTTTGTTTTCGGAGATATCGTAGACGGTGACTAGGTGGACGACACGAAGCTTTGATCACAGCTTCAGAGAACATGCAAAAGCGCTTTCGGAGCTGATTAAGCTATGTCCAAACGGCGCAAGCATCGTATATGGTGTTTGTTCTAAAAGCGGTGCTAAATATGTATTCCAAGGTATCCAAGCTTTCCGATTATGAATTCAGTCAGGATTAGTGTGTTTTGCTCTTTGTTACTTATTCGGCAAATATTTTGAACAAGTGGCTTGTCAGTTTCTGACTCAGTGAAGTTCTTCGGTGCGGCCACTATCTGATTATTTTCTGCCTAATCGCTCGCGGGTGTGCTCAGTTCCGATAGATTTGTTCTTGCTGCGCACAAGCCTTGAAACGTAGCTGTTTTGGACATTGTAATAACTTGTAGCAAATATTTATTACAGCTGGTAACTCGCTTACTCTTGTGGACCATCACGAAACATTCAGCTTCGACCATTCGTGCGCCATAGGTGTAGTCCGTCATTTATTGTGCGTATACAGTGCGCATATATTCAAGTGTGCGCCCCTTCACTTATTCTTGATACGTCAGCGATAAAGTGGGCGTAAATTTTCCTGCCATTTGCGACAGATGTGTATAGATAACGTACGCGAAACTTACCATGACAGAAAGCGGCGCTACTGCCTTTGTCATTGTTTAACGAGTGGTACTCACTCTTGCCGACGCTCTGGGGATGAAGCCCTTTCTTTGAAGGTTAGCGATACTAGGCTGGCGGATGAGCAAATTCTAAATCCTCGAGGAAAGCCGTACATCACGAAGTGCCGGTAACACGTTCTGACAGTTGCAGCAGCGGTTCGCGAACTTGGGCACACAGATTCATTCCATTCCTTAACATGCCAGTCACTATTTTTGCAGCCACTGCACACGTCTTCAATCCACATGATTCAATCTAGCATAATTGGAGCACGGTGTGTTACCGAAAACTCAGTTGCATTTCCGACAGCTGATCGCACAGAAGCAAGGTAGAAGCGGTAATGGTTTCGTATTCGTGCGCGGTCGCTGAGGAGAGGTATGGCGCGCAGCCGTGAGCGCCATCTCGTTTCTCTAAAGCAAACTGCTCCGCGAAAAGGGTCAATAGGCGTTGCCATGCGTCAAAAAAACTTGCGGTTTGTCCCTCTTAGCGCTGCGACAACACATCTAGGGCACGGTGTAAGATATATATACTCTGTATACCTCTGGTGGCCTCTCACTCGCGCTCCGCCGGTGAGAGGCCCCCACTCTGGCGTTCCGAGTTATTTTGTGGGCACCCGTACATTATGCTGTTCAAGACTGGCAATATTACTTTCATTTTTGATACTTCAGGACTATATGTCCCATTACGCGTAAATCCATCGGCGTCAGCGTGACCGAAAGATGGTACCAAAAATGGCGGACGCCGCAAAGAGTAAAAACACGTCACAAGATTCTCGGGGTGGCTTCATATTTCTGAGGGAGGTTTCTGTAGACAAAGTAAATAATGGCTTTGAAAAGAAAATTTTATACATTTCGGTCAGGGTGGTAATCGAACCCGGGCCACCTGTATGCGAGACGAGCACGCAACCCCGATGCCGCGGCGTCTCCACGGTTCTGGGTTACTAAAGGTGTACCTAGTGCGTGCATTCATGGGCGCGTTCATGACGTTCCGAGGTCTACGAACGGTATAATGCTCTCGCATTCCCGCAGGTAAGGAGTTTTAAATGTATCTGTAGAATATTTTCTGTCAATAACCTGGCCTGCTTCCACCAAAATATACAAATCGAGTCCAAAATATACAAATCGAGTAATGAAATTTGCACAGAGTCTAAGCGAATTTAATCTTCTTCTCCTGTGGTACTTTCTTCAATACGATAGCAACTATATGGACACTCCAGGCAGATTCCCGCCGGCATAGTCGCCGTCGCCAACGGCGTCGCCGTGATGTTCCGGTTAAAGTCCAAGAGCGACAAGATCGCAGGCGCGCGCCTTATGCTGTAGGTAGGAAGCAAATCTTACAAGGGTAAGCCGAGAAGGATGCTGACTTGATGTGGCGGCATCTTCTCGCGCGCGCAAGGGAGAAATGCCGGGAGGGTGTGCGCTGTCTTGACATCTCCAAGGGGGCACGTGGGGGGAGACATGTGGAAAAAAATCCTGCTGCCCCGGCAGCGCGGCAGGTGTTGTTGCGTGAGGGGAGAGGGCATCGCCATGAAGCCATGTCACCCTCGCTCTCGGCAGCATATATTCTAATTGTGCCTCCGTAATCGCTATAAAAAATTTATGTATAAGAAAACACAACAAATTCGAAAGGAAAAACTTCACTGGTAGTGAGTTTTGGACTTACGACCCCCCCCCCCACTCTGAAGCCGAGTGTCTTACCCACTGGGCTAAACCAACGCCTCCTTGATTCGCAGCACGTGCACTGAGCTTGATGACGTCATGCTAATTGAACCTAAATTTCCATTGCCAGGCCCGCAGTGACGAAAGCGGTGCCGTCAAAATCACCGCGGCTTGCTCAGGAGCGTCCCCATAAGGTGCTATGGCAGTCGTGCAAGGTAGCATGACGTCACGGACCGAAGTGCATTGGCCTTGTGCTATCTGGGAGGCGTTGCCCATGTATGCCAACGCACTCGCTTGCCCGCGAGGAGTTCATTAACTTGAGTGACCGCTCAGCGGCGTTCAATTGGGCATTATTGCTTCCGCATTCACAACTCGTCAGAAGTGCTTAGGTGTCCGCGAAAAAGTTTTTCTTTTGTTTCCGAGTCAAGTTCGTAGTCAGTCAACGATCAGAAGAGTATTTCACTGAGCTAGTTGGTTCATGACTAAAACAGCTGAACTTAAAAAATGGCTAAGAAAAACAGTTAACTACATCGCTGTTCCAGGCATTCATTCAATTCGTCAAAGCGGGGTCTTTGTTGGTCTTCCTTAGTCCTTTATTTTTTTTTCAGTTCAGCTGTTCAAAACTCGTCTCAGTGAACGATCTTTGGTGCTTCTTTAAGAACCTTGTGACAGGCTGCTTATGTGATTTAGTGCCAACGAAATTGACCGTGCTCTGTAGCCGGAACCTACGGAAACATATGAACATTGTATGCTTGGAACGAAAGGCAAAGACAATGAGAAAGCAACCACGGCGAAATCCATCAGTGACCCCAATGCAAAAGCTCACATTTCTGTGCACACCGCTGCAGATGAGCATCAAAAATGCCAAATATCACTATCACAATTTTCAATAAACATTTCTCCTTTCGCCTCTGGGAAAGTTCTGGTGCCATTTGTCGCCTAAGAAAGAGCGCTTGCTTACTCTCTGTATAAATGACGAAGTTATAACTCATAAGCATGCACTAGCACAATCCTTTACCTCTTTTTTTCGTTCATTGTTTTACGAGCAAAATGCGGTAATTTAACGATACCGCACTGTAGACTCCACTATCTCTGAGATCAGCCCACTTGCTCTCTTGCGAATAAATAAGAAAGCGTCAACCAAGTGTTGATGTTAAAGAAACAAGGTCTATGTAATTGTGTGTGCATATGCATTTGCGCGTGCATATATGATACGAATATAATAACAATGAACAAAAGACTGAAATATTCAGAATAGAGAGATATAATCAGCATTTAGTCACCGAATTATTTGAATGACAATGTACGTCGGCCTTGTCTTTTTTAGCCTCGACAATGGATTCTTTTTTTTATCCTTTCTTTTTGTGTGTGTGTGTGTGTGTTTGCCAGATCTGTCAAATACGTTATTGTTTAGCATTCACTTAATAGCTTTACTGAAACACCCTATCGCTTATGTAAAATGTTTTGGGAAATCTTGTGTCTTATGCACGAATATTTTTGGTTACTTTGCCTGCGACAGGTGATATTTTCTTTTTTTTTTTGCTTCTGAATATTTATGTTTCCTTACTGAGCTTTTTTTAGCTACTGAACTGATATTCTGCATGGCACACTCAGTCAACCACTTCATTTAGACAACAATGTAATTACAAGTACGTTAAACTACGAAGTCTTCGTTTTTATCACAATATTTACCTTATTCAAAAATACACAAACCCAGTTGCTCTCCCAAAAAAGAATTGTTTCTACATTGACATGTCATGGACACACACGACACCGTCATGTGTTTTGTTTCTTTAGCGATTGTCCAGGAAATAAATAAAAAGCAAACATTTCAGTAATTCTTCTAACGCTGCGGCTAGCCTTTGTCTTTCTCAGCAGAGGCTTGTTCGGAGGCCTCCTCGTCGTAAAGAATTGCGATTGTCTTTTGTAAATAATTGACAATACAGGCCATAAAAAGTAAAAATAAATCCCATATCGTATCTGTGTGCGTCTACTGAAAGTCCATACTTCTGTGTAGAGCTTACTACTTGGACACTTCCAACTCCTTTCTAGTTGGTAAGCTTTCTGAGGCAAGGTATCTCATATATTTTATAACATTTCACTGCAACAGCGCTATGCAAGTGAAAATATATCGTCGCTTTCATTTTATTTGCGCGCAAATAGATAAGCGCCTCTCAGAAATGGACCCCTCAATGTGTGCCCTTATTTTTTTTTCTTTCCAGCCATGACGTTCACCTCCATGGCTTTCGGTGTCCTACTGCTGTCTTTCTTAGCCACCGTCATCGGCGTTGTATCCCCAACTAAGGGAACAGGAGCCAAGGGTACAGTGCGCCCATAATAACCAATTATTTTACCTTATTTCGCACGAATGTATTAATCATTTCTCATTCGTAACCAGGACACATTCGTGTGCGTTCGTTCCCGTGGCTTATGCATTACAGTAGTGAGCAATTGTGCTAGGACATCTGTAACATGCATTGTGCCCTTTAAAGGAGTTTAAGTGCGCGCACATCATAGAAACATATAAGTTTATTCTAGCGGTAGCAAAGGAAGGCCTAACATTTGCAGCTCTTATTAAAATATATCTGTCTCTCTTCTACTGTAGCCTGGAAATTCTTTTGATCAGCTACATTTTCCGTCAGCGAATAAATTCCGCTGATTGTGCTTACCGGGAACTGGAAAACGGCTAATAGTAACTGTATATGTACTTCAGCCAATCGAACATCAATAAATTTACCAATTACATGTGTATAGGCTCAGAATATGCCGTCATAAAAGGGAAATTTGCCTGAAGCTTCAGAATAAACTAATATGGATTTCTCAGAAAGAAGTGGCGCAGTTTAAGAAAAATTCATCTTAACCCAGTGACTGATTGACGTGTAAAACTTTGTCCAAGTACACTCGGCTGTCGATGGCTATAATATGACAGGCCGATGTATAATTACTTGACAGTTGCGAAAGATAACAGTAAAATATTGCCTCCGTTGGCAATTTGCTTCCAAATTATAAAGTGGCTAATGTCGTTGAAACTATCGGGTTGATGGCTGGGAAATGGCGATGTGTGCAATAGTTTCTTGATGTTTTATCGCACATAAATACCAAGTTACTTTCCGCCCTTTTCTTTGATAATAAATCCGTGCTATTTGCGCAAGTTTCGCCAATGAATTCCCGTCTCTATTACAATAAACGCAAGTATCTGATTCACAGGCTTCGATAGTGGGCGTCTTCTTGTGAGAGAATCATGATTTTCAACGCTAATGCCAAAACTACGTTACTACTCCTGCGTCTGACTTTGTTTGCAAATAAGCGTAAACAGACACGCTGTTATTTTGGTCTTTCTTTCATGCCACGAAACATTTTATTCAATTTCTTGAAAACACGCGCGTCACTATGTGATGTAAATTTATATACAAAACAAAATATAGCTTACAGCAGTAGAGGGGAAAAAAGCTGCTTATGGATAGCGCCAACGAGAATAATGGTAATGAATGCATCAATCTTGCACTACAATCGAGAAGGTTTCTGCATTTTTTTAATGCTTTTTTTAACAGGTCTCGTGCATTTGTTAAAAGTACTTGAGGGCTCTTCTAAAAGGCTGTTGTTCAACGGCACTTTGAATATATAGGCAATCAAAATATGCGATAAGTCATTTTTTGCACATTGGCTTCTGCTCTGTAGTTGTGTGCGTGGGAAGTCTTATGCACTCTTGCAAAAAATGCGCACCCTCTCCAAGCTATCCCATATTGATATCGGCCGCTGCATGATCGACATTGCCAAGAAAATAAGCCCGATCATTTTAACAACTTCTCTGGGTGCAGTTGATACGACTAGCGCAAATAACGTTAAAATAATTTTTAGGCTTCTGCTATGCTTCCGGTTCCTATTTTGACTATTAGCATTTTTTTTTTCTATTACAAGGCCACTGTTATCGTTGTGTTTTTTTTTTATGAATAGGCACATTTCTTCCCAACGTAAACATTCCGAATGTGCTAAGTGAACTTCAACTCCATCTAAATCTCTCTTAGCGCTGTCATTTTCTGATGTATTACTATTATTTTGCCTTTGTCTTACATATTTCGGGCGCAACATGTTGTTTGTGAATACGTATTGCATTGAATTAAATTGTAAATTTTGTTTCTCGGTGGGGTATATATCTCAAAACCATTTTTTAGACATTCTACTAAACATTCACGTCCCATCACGCATAACGCGCCTGCAGTTGATTGTGTTCACCTTATACACCAACGAGCTCGATATGAGGGGCAAAATTGCTGAATCGTTTTTACTGAGAGCGTTATTCAAGTGACTGTACTCGCAGATTCCTAAGATCTGGTCAAATAAACATTATTAGTACCGTCAAAATATTATTCATGCTATAGTAGTGCAAATAGCAGCTGCAGAACTAATAGCAGTTTAGTAAACCAAAATGAGAGATGGCAGCCAGTTAGGAAATGCTCTGTCCAAAGCCTCTCGATGTCCTAGCCTCGTCCAGGTGCCACAGAACATTTGTGCGGAAATGCCACTTCCTGCAACTTTGGACAAAAGAGGAGCTGCATACTAACGGACGCAACAAAATCACCTGTCCGGTGCGGTAAGAAATATATCATACAAAGTGTCTCTGCTGTGAATGTCAATACCTAGGTGCTAGACCATAGCCATAGCGTGTCCATTAAGCATTGTTCAGACTCGCAATATAGCTCGCAAATTACGGTGATGCTATGGGAAAACAGACAAAAAAAGGTTCTTTTTTTCAGTTTCTTCTTATATCGATTCATTGTATAAAGAACCTATGATAAAACAAAAATTTCGCATTAGTTTCTCTAACGCTTGAACCACGCACTGAAATAAGAGTCAGTCAAGGAACCCTAAGTATAATAATGCTGCAAATGATGAACTTAGGTCGTGGTGTGGTGCCGCTAACAATGTCGAGGAAACATATCGTGAGCCCGATATATGCACTGATATTATCTTACAACGTGAAAATGTTCAAGCATTTTCTTCATGTGAAAGCTGAATGACCACCCAGGTTCTAAAATTTTTCCGATGTTTATTGTAGCCGACAGCGCGGCCTTCAGACGTAAAACTTGAACACTACGTAATCCTTTAAAATTTTGATGCCAATTCAAACAGGCTGTACTACCACTCCATTTGAGAGTGATGACCGTCCAATACCAACTGCCACGCTCTCGTCGCTTGATCATTGTCAACAAGCCTATGGGGTGAAGCAGTCCATGTGGAAGAGTAGCGCATCTGACCATTGGCCCTGCGTCGATACAGATTGACGTGCTCAGTCACATGTGGCCTGGAGCTGGGAAAGCCAGAGGCCACTACTTGCACACGACTGGGAAAAAATGATCATCGCTGTAGCCACAGACGCTCAAAATCGCTTGTGGTAAATGTACCTTTCACACACAAAAAAAAACACGTCAGCCGCCAAGTTCTATACGTTTGCCTCTTAAATTAATAGAGTGTAGCGAGGAGCTGAATATGGAAGACTGAAGGCTGCTTCTAAGTGTCATGTGAGGATAACCAACGCTCAATGTTCGACAGTACTTGTGCTATCAGTGCACCCGTCAGCGCTTGCTTGCCAATTAACACGCCTTAGAATATTAGGCAAAAGGATAATATAGTGGTTGCATGATATTCTTATTCGTTGACTAATCCACGCTTCTACTGTATCATTTCAGTATCAGCACACCAAACATGTGAGTCCGTTTGGCAAGGATATTGCCAAAGCCCGTACGTTCCCATTTGTAGAGATGAGGTTACCGAGTGTTTGTGCAGCTGTGGTGAGTGGGAAATCACTACGCTAGATGCGAACTGCCTGTAGCAAGCGTCAAAAGATGACGTAACTGTTTATTCTACTACAGTACAGCTGAGCACACTTTTTCGTATACCGGTGTCACACCACCCCTTTTGATCGCGATCAAGCCCGATCCGGATCGAAATTCTCGACTGCGATTGGCTCCCTCGTTCAGCTTGCGCAAAGCAGCCCATCACGACCAAGAAATGCGATCCGGATGGGGCTTGATCACGATCAAAAGTGCACCGTGTGACACCCGTATTATATTGGTTCATCAACTACATCTCTATTAACTTGTATAAAAAATCATGACCGCGCATAATACTACCAGATGTATATTTTCTGGGTTGCACTATGAGAGCACTGAATGGTTTCGTATCACTGCTAGCTTTCTTTTTTATTTTCGATTACCCAGTGAGAACTCATTTGACATTGGAAGTGCTCAGAGCACACATCAGGCACATTGCCCGCGCCCCTTTCCATCACCTCGCCACGCTGCCGAAAGACCGACCCAATGCCTCCTTTTGCCAGGCGATATTGACGTACCCTGACTGCCTCCCTCGAGAACACCCTGTATATGTACAGGGTGTTTCAGCGAACACTTTCAAAATTTATTTAAGGTTGCCTGTGGCAGATAGCCCAATTCTAGTTAATGAGCTGGTCTACTTGAAGAGGCGGACATTACTTGCACCAAAATTGAAATGCATAATCGACTAATTAAAAAATTTACTAATTAGGTTTTCACCTAATTACCTGATGGCCCATATTGCAATTTACAAATTGTAGCCATGGATTTTGCAAGATGGATCCACTTAGAATTAATTCTCAGGACAACACCAGTTTTCGAGATAATAATTCTCGAACTTTGCGGAGAAATGCATTGGCGTTCCAGTTATAATTTTATGATTCAATGCATAAAGTGACGTTTTGTTTAGAACCTAACTGGAACGCCAATGCATTTCTCCGCAAAGTTCGGTAATTAATATCTTGAAACTAGTGTCATCCCGAGAATTCATTCCAAGTGGATCCGCCTTGCGAACTCCACGGCTACAGTTTTTAAATTGCAATATGGGCAATCAGGTCATTAGTTAAAAACTTAATTAGTGAATTTCTGTTAATTACTTGATTACGCATTTCAATTTCTTGTGCAACTAATGTCCACCTCTTCGAGTAGACCAGCTCATGAACTAGAATTGTGCCATCTGCCACAGGCAACCTTTAAGAATTTTTGAAAGTGTTCGCTGAAACACCTTGTATATATATATATATATATATATATATAATGAACTAGAAGAAAGAGAACCGCGGGGCCCAATTTGTTACTAATCGAATTAAAGAAATGATAAATAACTGGAATTCAATATGGATGAAAAAACAACTGTCCGGAGGTGGGGAACCATCCCACGTCTTCGAATTACGCTTGCGATGCTTCTACCATTGAGCTACCGCGGAGCCGTTTTCCCATCCACTTTCTGGGGTATTCATGTTTTACAACTAGACCTATCAGCCAGCGCCACCACTCACAAACCATGGCGGCGGATGTGGAACACCCTTTCTGCCGCAGGCGTCACGAGCACGTGATCTTTTTGGGTGATGGCAACTGGTCAATAAACCCACATACCTGAAGGCATCAATGTTGCCGGATTTGAGCCCTCGTTATGTAATGAACGAGAAGAAAGGGAACCGAGGGGCCCGATTTTTATTAATCATCAAGAAAGTGTCATCGAGAAAGTGTAAGAATTGGGTTGAAGATGAATATGCAGAAGACAAAGATAATATTCTATAGCCGCGCAAGGGAACACGAATTCAGGATCGCCAGTCAGCCTCTAGAGTCTGTAAAGGAGTACGTTTATCTAGGTGAAAAACTCACAGGGGACCCTGATCATGAGAAAGAAACTCACAGAAGAATAAAATTGGGTTGGAGTGCATACGGCAGGCATTGCCAAATCCTGACTGGGAGATTACCACTGTCGTTGAAAAGAAAAGTGTACAATCATTGCATTCTACCGGTGCTAACATATGGGGCAGAAACTTGGAGGTTAACAAAGAAGCTCGAGAACAAGTTAAGGACCGTACAAAGAGCAATGGAACGAAAAATCTTAGGACTAATGTTAAGAGACAGGAAGAGAGCGGTGTGGATCACAGAACAAACGGGGATAGCCGATATTTTAGTTGACATTAAGCGGAAGAAATGGAGTTGGGCAGACCATGTAATGCGTAGGACGGATAACCGATGGACCATTAGGGTTACAGAATGGATACCAAGAGAAGGGAAGCGCAGTCGAGGTCGGCAGAAAACCAGATGGGGTGATGAAGTTAGGAAATTTGCATGCGCAAGTTGAAATACGCTAGCGCAAGACAGGGGTAATTGGAGATAGAGCACTGCACGGGCTCGGGCTTACCCGAAAGCCCGGGCCCGGCCCGGCTCGTGGGCCGGGCCGGGCCGGGTAGAGCAGTTTTTTCACGGGCTCGACCCGGGCTCGGGCGCGGCATGTGCTTTTTGACGCGGGCCCGGGCCAGGCTCGTGGGCCGGGCCGGGTAGAGCAGTTTTTTCACGGGCTCGACCCGGGCTCGGGCGCGGCATGTGCTTTTTGACGCGGGCCCGGGCCGGGCTCGGGCTTTCTAGTCGTCTGCATGTAACGTGCAGCGAGTTATTCTCGGGCGTCTCAACTCTGACAAACATGTATTTTTCGGTCTCGGGCCGGGTTCGGGCCGGTTTCGAACCGGCTCGGGCCGGGCTCAGGCCTAAGGTAAACGGGTGGCGGGCCGGGCCGGGCGGGTAACGTAGATTATTTTCGGGCCCGGGCCGGGCCCGGGTCTCACCATAAAAGTTTTGATCGTGCTCGGGCGGGCAGCCCAACGTAAAAACGGGCCCGGGCCGGGCCCGGGCTGAAAAAATCGGCCCGTGCAGTGCTCTAATTGGAGATCGCAGGGAGAGGCCTTCGTCCTGCAGTGGTGTGTATAGTCGCAAGAGGTGTCCTGTACAGTATACAGATAATCACTACGCTCAATGTACATGTTCTTCTGAAGCCAACAGTGACACCAAGGACAACATAGGGGAAATTACTTGTACTTACTAATTGAATTAACGAAATGATAAATTAATGGAAATGAAAATGGATGAAAAAGAACTGTCCGTAGGTGGGACACGATACCACGTCTTCGCATTACGCGTGCGATGACCATTGAGCTACCGCGGGGCCGTTTTCCCATCCACTATCTTGGGTATTTATGTTTACAACTACAGCTAACCCTGGGAGTGTTAGCCAGCGCCACCGCTCCCTTTTTTTATATATGCCATCGTAATGACGTCCTACTTCATATGACAGACAGGATTGCCGTTCGTCGTACGCATACGTTCACTCACACCGTTGGCCACCGAATAAGAAAAACCGTGGGCACACACACTACGTCGCTTCCACTTATTGCTGAATTGAAACTGTGAGCCAAATACTAGAAGGCTGACGCTAACAGCTGGGAAGACGACAGCGAATTATGCAAGAGCAACATGTTTGGTCAATAAGAAACGTTTAGGCGTTTTTTTTTTTCGTCGTCCCATCTCACATGGAGAATTATAACCTATAACAAATTGGTAAAAATGACCCTCCCCAGTCCCATGAGTGAGAGAAAGCTCCAACTAGAAAAATAAAACAAATCCCATAGAAGTGATTAAGACACATCAATGACAAACTTGACTGCTGTCAGGGACGGACACTACCCTTCTATTTGCTAACATCCGATAGAGTGTCATGAGGAGTATGAAAATTCAGGCTATTGCGCGCACGAAAAAAAAAACAGCCCATCCGTCGTACATCGTCGTACAGCCGTCGTACATCGGGGAAACCAAAAATTTAAAAGAAAGAATCAGGACAACATGAAAACGACGTCAGAACATTCAACCGAATACGCAGCGCCGTCGCCGAACATTCCGAAGACGCCGACCACAAGATTTCTTTCCGCGAAATCCAAATCCTTCAGGTTAGTCGTACATCGGGGAAACCAAAAATCTAAAAGAAAGAATCAGACAACATGAAAACGACGTCAGAACATTCAACCGAATACGCAGCGCCGTCGCCGAACATTCCGAAGACGCCGACCACAAGATTTCTTTCCACGAAATGCAAATCCTTCAGGACAGTCGTACATCGGGGAAACCAAAAATCTAAAAGAAAGAATCAGACAACATGAAAACGACGTCAGAACATTCAACCGAATACGCAGCGCCGTCGCCGAACATTCCGAAGACGCCGACCACAAGATTTCTTTCCACGAAACCCAAATCCTTCAAACAGAGACAAACTGGCGAAAAAGGCTACTACTCGAGTCTTGGCACATTCAGAACACGGCGGGTAATATAAACCGCGTGAAGGGCATTCTTCCTTCTTTGTATGTTCATGGCCTTGCAGACGCGACGAAGGGAAGAAAGGACCCCCCGCTCTAGGTCAGCAACACCAAAACAACTCGTCCCCCCCCCCCTGTCCCTCGTCAACACATTCCCGCGACTAAAGGGCGCCCAGCATCGGTCAACCTAGCCGACCAGCGACGCCGAAGCCCCCCCCCACCCCACCCCACCCCACCACCTATTGTGTCTGTCTAGAACAGGTGCCCTGCCAAGTGTCTCCGCACCTTACGCTCTCTCCCCCTTCCTCTCCTTTGTTACGACGGACCTTTTAAAAGCGGCACACCGCCACCTCCGAAGAAGGAGCCGAATTGGTTCCGAAACGTCGGGCTAGTAAATTTCCTTATTTGGTTGGAGTCAATCTCTAAGTCTTATCACTTTTGCCAACCAGACAGGTAATTCTGTCGAAATGTTTAGCTTCAAGTCAATACAATTATACACCGAAACAGCTCACTGCAATACACTCAAAGCCATCTGCGTCGGGTACAGAGTCCGCCGTGCGCTGTGTTTTCGCGGTTTAGTTCACGTTGATGCGGGAGGCAGCACGAAGGTCAATTGGCTCGCTGCTGTGGCCGCGCTTCCTCGCCCCAGCGTTTTGACAGCGACTTTCCGCGATCATCGAGTGAGATGTGTTGATGCTTGCTTGTGCGCGCGTGACACCATTCTTGTTAATTTAGATAGTATGCCAATGTTTACAAGCTTATAAGGCCAATAAAACTACCAGCTTTACTTCGCATAGCGGTCCACTAATTTGCTATTGCAATCGATGCTTCGCCTTTCGGGCAAAACGGCGACACTGTTTAGTATAAATATTGTCTTCCAACGTCGATTCCCATAAATGAGTTCATCACATGTCTTGCGAGCCGCTCTCCTTGCAGTCACGGTTCCCTTGAGCGAGTTTGCTTGCTTAAGCACGTTTGAGTCCGAAAAGAGACCATTGCATGTGATAATCGCCTGTGAATGTTGCCAGGAAATCCCAAGCACCCGATTTTTACTCCCTTATTCAAAAATTTAAAACCTGAAAACGAAGGAGCCTACGTATAATGCATGAAAGTTGGAAGAAACGAGTTATCTGTAATTATTTCCAAAGCACATGACCATCCCCGCACTTCAACCTTTCGGTACACGTCACCCATAACCTCACCTCAATTTTTCTAAATACTAAATTGCTGTCATTTGTGTTGTGTTTTTTTTTTCCCATAGGAGGGGGGAATCTTTGTAAGCGTTTCATATAACATCTCTAAACTGGTCGAAAAGAAGGCTATAACAATTTCCCTTTATACGGCAACTAACTCATGTTTTAAAGTTTACCTTTACACACCCCTAAACATTCCTACATTTCACAAAAAATATAAACTTCGTTGGTTACCTAGTTTTTTTAGAAAACAATGAAGGCGAACATATAACGTTTTTGAGTGCCTCCAGTCGTACTAACAGTTTCGCTGTAGAATAGCATTGGTTCGCTTTGTTTAGTTGTTTCTTCTTTCTTTAAGGGCAAAACGACGGATTTTTCGGATGAATAATGTAACAACCCCTGCCATGGCCATCTGACTTTTATTTGTATGAATAATAACACATAATTGATCAATGACAGCTACAAAATTTGAGTAAGTAAACAAAAGTCCATATTCTACTTTTAGTGTGGACAATGCCTAGCAAAAAAATCACTGCATTGGTAGCAGCTATCTTACAGATATTTATCGCCTAAGTATAGATGGAATAATTTTCCGCTTTCCACAACTTGCCCACATACGTTGTACGCTCACCAGACTTGAATAACAAAGCATTCTTATTTGGCATGGTAATCATAGATGATCGTTTTATGCCACATTGCGTCCGTCCAATAAATAATAACTGGGTTACCCGTAGAAAAAAAGGACTATTTAAGTACCTATTCCAGTTTAGTAGAGGTAGTGACCTGTCTTGAGATGGCACAAAAGACGAAGATAGAGGTGCCGCGAATGAGGGGCCTGATTCACAAAAACGGTCATAAGCTAAAACTGTTGGTAGAAGCAAGTATCAGCCAATCGTGGTGCTCGACATATCATTAGTGAAGGCGGTTGGCCAATGGCAAGCATTACTAACGAACGAAAAGCTTCATGAAATAAACCCCAGCAGTTCAATAAATTATGGATGTAAAATGTCAATACTTACCTAGGCTGTCGGGAGTTTTGGCAAGCGCATAATCGCATCATATTCTTAATAACATTTGTAGCACTTTTAACTGCTGATAAAGAATTCTGATAGATTCTAGGCTTTTTTTTTTTCATTATGATACTTCAAGCTTTTTTCATTTTGTTTCATTTTTCCAGATGTGCAATATTTTGGGACTATTCGCAGTGATTGGTGCTGGTCTCTACCTAGGGTTCAAGAGTCTGCATTTGATGGTGGATGTCTTTGAAGAATTCTCGTGCCTGATAACGTCAAATGAAATATTACCCTTTGTTTCCCTAAGCGCGTACTTTTTCTACATAAAACTAGGCTTTTTCTTGCATATCTTGTTCAAAAAAATTGAAAAGGACTTGTAGTGTATGGCATAAGTATTCTCGAGTTTATGCCGAGGTTGACAAAATTTACTTACGTCAAATAGGAAATTCCTAGAGCAAGGCCTCCATGTAAGCCTCACAGGTCCCATGCAGGCTCAAGAATGAAAAAAAAATTTTTGGGGTGTTACGCGCCAAAACCCACAGAATTTTTAGGCACACCGTAAGGGGGGGGGGGGGGGGGGAGGGGGGGCTCCGGATTAATTTGGACCACCTGGGGTTCTTTAACGTACACCCATTGCACAGTACACGGGCGCATTCGCATTTTTCCCCATTAAAATGTGGACGCCACAGCCACGATTTCATGCTATATCATCGCAATGCTCAAGGCCACTACGCCACCATGGCGAGTATTCCACAAGTATCAACACATTCTAGTTGTGTCTATCATCTAAATATTATCCTATTCCTCCAGTGCCAATAGCTTTACAGAGATATTTGTTGCTTTTGGAGTATAAAGGTGACGCGAAAATATTTACTGTTTTCGATAAAACAGTTTTCGTTGCCCTTGTGCTAACGAGCTAGCCATTTAGCGTCCCAGTTTCGTCCTAAATCCTTGATACGTGACAGTATTTCTTCGACGAGCTTCAAACGACTTAATGCATGTAGTGCAGTGCTGACACTGTGAAGAAGAGTGACCATAATTCTGTGTTGTAAGGTCACGGCTCACTGGCCTTTTCACTCTGCCGTCCCTCTGCTCTCGTTCAGCGGAACTTAACGAAAATGTTAATTACCCGAAACTATGTCATTCAAACGTTCTCAATGAATTTATTACGTGTGAAATCAGCACTTCATTAGTGTAGTTTGGGGAGAAGCTGTAAATGCAATAGAAGTTGGTCTCCATAAAAATCATTCTTGAACTTTCCCTCTACTTGTATATTTTTCTTTCTTCCGACATACCTGTAGGGCTTCTCCTGTGCCTTCTCAACTGTATTTAGATTCGACGTTTTTTTTTTGGTTTTTGTTTTTTGCAAGAATGCTGCCACGCATTTTAGAAATTTGACACTTATCTTATCAAGCAACCGATTTCATCACAATGCGTTCTCGCCACCGTGAAAGAAGTGGTGTGCACAAAATGCCGACTTCAAGCGCAGCTGTTTTCTAACGTACGCTGACCATTGCTCCCGCCTGCTTCGCTTGCATTATCAGGCAGTTAAATGTTACAACAAATCAGAAGAGGCCCAAGATTGCACTTCATGGCAAGACGTTGTGTTGGACCAATCAATAACACAAGGTAAGACAAAATAAGATTGGCGGAACACTACCGGTCTTTATTCTCCTTGCGTACTCCAGCATTTCTACCGAAGCTTTCTATTCATCTTTTAAACCGCATAACTTCGAGGATACATACTATACTGCCACAATCAACTGCACACTACACCACGTGCTTATCCACAGCTCTAAAGAAATACCAGCGCATGTCAAATCCACAACATCGCGATTGGTCTACGCATGTTACCCTTAACGAAATTTATTCAAACTGATTTTAGCTAAAGTATAGGATGAGCGGCGTTCCCTCAAAGAAAACCTCTATAGGTAAGCCTATTCAAGTGCAATCTTTAGCTGATTTTCCCATCTTCGCTGCTACCTCTGCACTCTACAGAACTTCATAGGACTTCAGTAAGTAAGGACTATTGTAGATAATTTTGGCAACCCTTGCCAATGGCATCAAAGGTACCCACCTGCTCTAACAAGGGTCAAAGTTATTCTCTTCCTTTCATATCAACTTAGTTAATTTGCCTCGTTTCAGTTAGATAATAAGATAGCGTACCGCGTGGCCTATCCTGCTGGCGCGAGGGGAAGCGTGGCAAGTGGAGGCAAAATGCCTGGTGGCTTGATGCGTGCTGCCTTCCCACTCACCCGACGTTGAATGTCACGTGATCAAACACACGCTAGGGGAACAGAGCTGGAGGCACTTCATCTAGCCCAGCCCATAGATCCGCATGACTGTCCGCGCGGCTAAGCGCAGAGGTGGCACCATCGCTTGCGCGGGCATAAAATTCGGCCTGTGCGACGCTAATGGCGAGCCGACATAGCTGGTTGCTTTATGCACGCTTTGTTCCAACACGAGTATTGCTGAAGGTCGCGTACTCTCAAGTTTTGTCGACGTGATAAATGCGAGCTGAAGCTTTCGGCACCATCGCTTGCGCGGGCATAAAATTCGGCCTGTGCGACGCTAATGGCGAGCCGACATAGCTGGTTGCTTTATGCACGCTTTGTTCCAACACGAGTATTGCTGAAGGTCGCGTACTCTCAAGTTTTGTCGACGTGATAAATGCGAGCTGAAGCTTTCGTCTCCCCTCTGCCGCCACTCTCCATACCAGCATCGTGACAGGGAGTCGTCGCGGTCATCGAGTGAGATCTGTTGACGTTTGCCCTGCGCGCGTTTGACATCATACGTGATACTTAATTAGTAAACGAATATTGTAATTTACATGGTCGATAAATTTACGAACCGTACTGCGATTACTATTTACGAATCACATGGTGAACACACTAAATTGTAATCGACAAAATGCACTCTGTGTGCCTATAGCCACGTATCACGCGTGCATCCGTGCTGCCAGAGCATATGTCCGAACATACTGAAGTGTGAGCAACGAGATTTATGTTGGACTCATTGAATTCACAAAGGTACACGACTTCGAAATTGTTTTCTTTCTTGTGTCATTTATTATTATTTTTTATCTTCAAAGCGGATGTCCCCAAATGCATCGTCCATCAACCGAAAAATGTTCTAGGTATTTGCATGAGTATTCCAGACCAGAACGACACCATGGTACGGTCTGTTTCAAGTGCACCATGACACCTTGCATCAGCATTTTTCTTACCATTCTTCCTTTTTTGGCGTTTTGTTTGTGTTCCCCTTCAGTTCTGTATTTATACTGACTTTTTTATTAATTACGCAGATCGTTTACAGACCATCAGGTAGGTTTTTTGAGATTGTAAAATAATGTTCCTTGTTTATGTTATGTTTGTTCGTGCATTTGTTACTTCTAACTTCTTAGTTCTTTGCGTTTTGATTGTATTTATCTAGCTCGTTTTACGCAACGACCTTCCTAGGGGCCTTTAGGCTATCTTAATAAATAAATAAATAATAAATAAATAAATAAATAAATAAATAAATAAATAAATTCATTACCACAAGAAGCACGCGTCGTGCAAACTTATGAAAATAAAGATTCAGCCTGACAACTTCTGAGTATTCTTCAAGCACAAAGTAGCCAAAACACGAGGAAATACTTTGAAATTAGTGAAGTCGTACGGATTTTCTTGTGCTGAGATTTCAGAAATAAGTTTAATATAAAGAAATCTGGTGTACGTTTTCTGCACTTGCACTTAATGAAAACGGAGACTCCAAAGACTAAGAATTTCATTTACTTTAGTGTTATTCCTTAGAGACATTCTTAAGAGCCCCTTACAACAATTGGGCAGCAAACAGAAAAGCGTGGTGCGTAGATAACGCACTGGCTATCGGGTCTGCAATGTTTCGAACCGGTTCATGGCTCGTAAACAGGTGAAATTTGGAGCAATATCCTGCGGGCTCTTCTTTGCCGAGGGAGCACCACTTGGTGCCGCAGGATCAAGGTCGCACGCATAAGTGCCTCAACGTAAGACGCACTGCCTGCCACGTCACTGACTACTTACCTGACTGTTAAATCAGGCAATGCAGAATGCGCGAAACTATGCAACCAAAACTTCTGATGAGGACTGGTGAAAGGCCATTCAAGCGACGCTCGACCATGGACACTAATTTTTTGCAGTGTGTGCAGCACATCAAACCACAGCACACAAAACAAGCCCCTTAGACAGTTCCTGTACGCCAATGTTTGAAGGTTCTCATATTTGAAAACTGGCTAACAATTCATGGTTTCTACAGCTGGTCAAGTGCGTTGTTCATGCACTGAAATAGAGAAAAACGATTAACACAACATTGGAGCTGCACTCAAGACCGGCGGCCCACTTACATCCCATAAATTCCGCATACCTGTCTGAGGCTACCGGGTGGAATAACATATTAGTTATTTAACCTAATTACGTGAAATTCATTTCAAAGGCGCCATCTATTTGTGTCCCAGCTCTTTAGGCAGCGAAAAATGGTGCGACTCATTCTCGCATTGTCTCTTGACTTAAATGAAGAATCGAGAGCGAAGTCGTTCCTTGCAGTTAAGTCACCTTGTAAGAGTGATTACAGAACACTTGTTCTTAGTGCAGAGCTTCTGGGAAACGGAAGCTAAGTCGAATACGACGTATAGGCATTGCACAGCTGCGTTTCTTTTGCGCACTGTCATGGCGAGTTCGAAACACGCGTGCTTTTGGTAATGCTGCACTTCTCAGGAAAAAGGAAGACGTACACCGTGCATATATTGTTCGAGGAAGTTTGCTGCGCACGGCTGTTCGGCACCCGAAAGAGGTGAAAGTGAGAGAAACCTTTGAGGGGCAGACAAAAGCAAGAACAACGCCGCCCAGGATAGTAGACACCTGCTCTTACGCCTACAATAGATGTCTCCGCCTAACACAGATGTAAGTCTTCGCTTTCTTGTATATTTGCTGCAGTCGCAATGGAAGATATTTCGGTGAAGGGTGTTTTACATAGCTTAAATTAAGCGCTGGAAATGCATGAAACGTTTTGCATAACTATGTAAAACCAAAAGATCATAAAGGTGTTACATTGTAGAGAGATGTGCGCGCGATATTTTTCGCATTAGATTTGAGATCCTCCCATACCCGGCATGGGGACTTACAAAGGGTACTTCGTATACAATAGTATACGTGCCATTCGTACCATATCCCAAAATGCGTATTTAGTGCGTCAGGCCCAAAAACCTTGAGTTCCATGCGCAATCTTTATTTTTTTCGCCCATACCGCCGGCGTACTGGTAGAGGCTTCACAAAATGAAGCCATATGATCGGACATTTTTTGTGCAGTAAAGAAAATGAAGTCACTTACGTTGCGTTATCTGCTCATCTCTGCCTTCGTCACTGTCGCTACCAGCAAAAAGCCAGGCAAGTGTACATTTTCCATATTATTAAGCTAATATATTCAGTCTCAATGAACTAAGTGTATTACGACACTTACTTAAACCGACCTTCGTCAAGGGTTAGAGGAAAATGCCTGTAACACCTGACGAAGGTCGGTCCACTGACCGAAACTGTTGGGCAATGAAGCAAAGATTACTGCGAAGTTGTGAAAGTAATTGTCACTTATACATACATACATACATACATACATACATACATACATACATACATACATACATACATACATACATACATACATACATACATACATACATACATACATACATACATACATACATACATACATACATACATACATACATACATACATACATAAGCATATAAAGATAGATAGATAGATAGATATAGATAGATAGATAGATAGATAGATAGATAGATAGATAGATAGATAGATAGATAGATAGATAGATAGATAGATAGATAGATAGATAGATAGATAGATAGATAGATAGATAGATAGATAGATAGATAGATAGATAGATAGATAGATATTGTCCTAGCCCTGTTCTCTTGCTCAACCGGCCCCTCAGGCATCTACTCTGCTACATGACGCTCTACCTGGCGTAATAATATGCACCTGCAATCCAAAATGTGCACGTATCTACGCTACGCGGCGCGCGTGTCACATTGCGTCTCTTCTCGCGCGTTACGGCGTGCTTATGTGGCACTTTTCGACTGCTTGCTCGCAAGCGCTGGCGTGGCTCAGTGTTAAAGTAGCTGACTCGATCGCGCGCAGCGGACCCGGGTTCAATCCGGGTGGGAGCTGGGTATTCTTTTTTCTCATTACCCGCAATAGCTGCTACTGACACCGCGCAACGGCGGCGGAGGCGGACACCATCGTCAAGCGAAATAGTTATTGGAATGCGCCTATAACCGCTTACGCTGTAAAACGCATAGTGCATGAGTACGAGTGCTGCCCCGTGTACCATACCTTGCCTTTCTCCTTTCTGCGTAGCGTGCTCACTAATAAGCTATGAACAAACTCTCCTAAATCATTGTCTTGCTATAGTGCAGACTAGTGAAGTCTTCTGTACCGGGAAATATAATAAGCAGCAATAATAATGCTGCTCCTATAACAGATGCAAGAAGTCATATTTAAAAAGTGACATTGACAATGTTCTTGGCAATTCTAGCGGAACGGAGGTGGTTCTTCTATAGTACATAGTACCTTTATAAGACACTACACTCCTGTTTATGTAACTTCTATAGTATAGTGTCATATAGTACTTACACTATTCGAATTAGCAGCACCCTTACCATTATAATAAGAAAAGTTATAGCTTTGCCTTTAATATTTTTTATTAAACATGCATTTCTATGAGACAGATACCCACATCCAGATTGATTGAGCGGTACACGTAAAGTTGCTTTTTAGTCAATACTCTCTCATTTAATTATGCCAGTGGCGCTGACAGGTGCGAAAATAATGCACGCTGTAGACGGTCATCTGGCTACGCTGCAGTATAACCCCGGCCCCTACCCACGAAGGCGGATATACCGTGAAGTGTGCGCGTACGCGTTTTACAGAAACAGTATGCTGTCCAGCTCTCATCATCAATTTCATCATACCATCATCCTTCCGCTTCACATCTTATCTCCGTTGCTCCCCCAAGCTCCTTCCTCCGTGTGGAGTAGCAGGCCAGAGGCATTTTACCCAGACGAACCTCTCCACCTTCCTGCCATTAAAGTTCTCCTCTCTCCCTCTCTCTCTCTCTCTCTCTCACGTAAAATCAGTGTACATGACATACTCGATCGTTTGCAATTTATTAACACCAACGATTAGACGCTGCTCACCTACAAGTGTTCAAACATTTACACTCTGACCCCTTTTCAAAATATACTTTTCTTTTAGCTTCACCCAAATCCTTATGTCTCGCCAATTACAAGTGCAATCATGGATCGAAGCTGAGTTGTCTCATGAATTTCGGAGTCCAAACTGTTCATTGCGGTAAGATTTTTAGTAATTTGACTGCCTAATTTGTAGAGTTGTTGTTCGGCGGTCACACCTATGCTTAGCCTGGGACCAATGTCGTGTACCCCTAAAAAATTCAGTAGAGTGTTATCGCAAAGTATTTTAATATCTACCCGTTGTGATTATAACGCACAACAAGCACAGATCTCCATCCTGGCGGATTCACTTTCAACTCCGGGCGATGACGTTAGTGCTTTGGAAACGTGTCACCATCAATGTTCCCCAACTGCAGCTGTTTTGTTTAAAACAGCGTTTTCATAAACTCATAAATGCTTATAGAGAAGAATTTTAAAAAATTCATACGCCTCGGAACAGATGCAGCTCTAATTTCAAAATTATTTGCAGCTTTGTGATATACAACGAATATATATAAAATTCTGCTGTATGCAGTGAAGACACCATCCGAACTTTTAAGCTTTGTCTAGAGATAATTATTAAAAGGTTGTCGGGTGTTAACGAAGTTTGGCAGATCCCACGCACTGTGGGAATCGATGTTATGCGAATAATTTTGCAGGTAAATGGCTGTCGAGCAATGTTTGGGGTTCCGCAAATCGTTACCAGGTGAACCAATGTGTTTGTGTAAATCGAGTAGTTGTGTGCGTGAGTCGCTAGAGTAGTACGTGTGTGTGACGACCGCGCCGCGATGAAGACCACGTCGGAGAAGAATGTATGGCAGCAAAGGCAAAATTTCTGCGCTGGCTGCTCGGTGCGAGCTTACGACATGAAGACTGTTGGTTTCTGCGTGGGTAGTGGATGAACGCGCGTGAGAGAAATGTGGATTGCGACATCGTGACCAAATACGTATTACACAATCGTGCATACATGTCATATGGTGTATATGGTAAAATGACGGTGGCATTTATACTGCTGCGAAGAAATGGTAAAACATGATTAACTCGGGGGATAATGAGGTTGTTACAACGTCGCACAGTTTCTAGGTAGCGTAAACTGCTGCAAGGAAAATACTGGGGAAAATTGGACGGTGCCGGATATAGCGCAGTCTAACACGGTGCGTCATAGCTGCGAGCTGTCACAAGGAAAGAAAACGAGAAAGTGACACGAGGCGCACACGCCGAGTGTTTCAAAGAGGTGGTTGCCTTTGGAACGATGGAAGCACACGCACGATTGTGGCCTAGTCTTTTCGCGGTTGCTGCTTTTCAAGCGAAGCTTTATTGGCTCACTTGTGTTGGGGTCGGCGTACGCGGAAAACTATCATCATCAGCATTGGCTCGAGCGTCGTCGTCTTCTTTGCAGCTGGCTCCGTTGCCGCTAATAATTCCAGCGTACAATTTCACTTCTCGTCTGTCGTCGTAATGGGCAGGCCGCGTTTACGGTGGTATGAGCCATTGCTCAAGGGAGTATGAGTCATTCATTGGCTTACCATCAAGGACAGATTTAATGTTGAAGCAATTTAATTTCGAAGAATCGCAAGCGGCAATGGCGGGCGAAGGCTGCTAACCACGCCGCCGAGCAAACTGGACGCATCGAACGCAAGCGACAACAGGGGCGAGCAGAGAATCGCACAACGCAACAGATGGAAAAGTTTCACGAAAGGGAAGGAAAAGTAGAAGGAAAGGGAAGGGCAAGTAGTACGAAAGAGAAGGAAAAGTAGTAGGTCAGGTACACACACGACAAGCTTTGCTTACCCCCATTTTCTGTTGGTTTCTGCATTGGTAGTGGATGTACACGCGTGAGAGAAATATGGATTGTGACATCATGACGAAATGCGTATTATACAATCGTGCGTACATGTCATATGGTGTATGGTAAAATGACGGTGGCATTTATACTGCTGCGAAGAAATGGTAAAACATTATTAACTCTGTGATATATGTAGGCTCTGTGATATTAAGTTATCACAGAGCCTATCCAAAAGAACTTAGGCAAGGAAGCTTTGTCTGTATACAAGAGGCTTCTGGGTCAAGGTGAATGCGATAACGCTTTCTTCAGTTGTGTTGTCCGACGCGAAAGCTGGGATGAAGCAGTTCTGATGTCGTTTTCAAGAGACACTTGAATACATTACGGTATATTTTGGTTGCGTATGAGAGTATTTGAGCGCGTAGTTCGCAATATATCGCGTTGGATCAATGCTTGGACTATGGTGCAAGTGCATTTGTATTGACACGTATACATCTTTATCTTTCAACGGTGGCCGCTTTCCACCGGCTAACAAATGTTAAACGTTATCGCTCGGCGCAGGACGCGCCTGTATCGGAAGTTTCTAAAACGTTATCGATGCTTCTTTCCGTTGCCTGTTTTCACCGACGCTTATGTTATCTGAATGTATGACCGACGCGAATTGTCTAGAACTTTCTGGAAGACACGCGGGCATCAGGGATTAATCTGGAACCTTCGATGACTCAGGTATAAAAGCCGACGCGCTTCGCCGATATACCCCCTCCCACGGATTTATGACGCCTTGGATCGACTCTACAACGCAAAGTATTTTTCGTCGATGGACCTCAAAACCGGCTACTGGCAAATCGAAGTCGACGAGACGGACCGGGAGAAGACTGCCTTTATAACACCAGACGGACTGTTCGAGTTCAAGGTCATGCCGTTTGGTCTTTGCTCGGCACCTGCGACTTTCCAACGCGTCATGGATACCGTACTGGCAGGCTTGAAGTGGCAGACTTGCCTCGGTCTATTTGGACGACGTCGTTGTGTTTGCCTCAAGCTTCGAAGAACACCTGCGGCGCCTTGAAACAGTTCTTCAAGCAATCAAAACTTCCGGACTCACGTTAAAGCCAGAAAAGTGCCGCTTCGCATATGAGGAGCTCTTGTTCTTCGGCCACGTCATCAACAAGTCTAGAGTGCGCCCCGACCCTCAGAAAACTACAGCCAATCGAGCCACCTCGCCGACCGTTCCAGCAGATCGGGACAGACTTACTGGGGCCCTTTCCGACGTTGACGTCCGGGAATAAATGGATCGTCGTAGTTACGGACTACCTCACCCGCTACGCCGAAACAAAAGCCTCGCCCAAAGGCAGTGCCGCCGAGGTAGCCCGATTCTTCGCTGAGAACATCCTCCTGAGCCACGGTGCCCCAGAAGTCCTCATCAAGTCCTCATCACCGACAGAGGTACGGCCTTCACGGCTGAACTAACTCAAGCCATCCTGCGCTACAGCCAGACAAGCCATCGCCGGACCACCGCCTACCACACGCAGACGAATGGCCTCACCGAGCGCCTAAATCAGACCATCGCAGACATTCTGGCAATGTACGTCGACGTCGAACACAAGACGTGGGATGCCATCCTTCCGTACGTGACCTTCGCATACAACACGGCCATGCAAGAAACGACGCACATGGCGCCGTTCAACCTGGTCTACGGAACGAAACCGGCAACGACGCTTGACGCATTGCTACCGGATGTCTACGACGAAGAAAATCTCGACGTTGCCACCTATTTGCAGCGTGCCGAAGAATGTCGACAGCTCGCCCGCCTGCGCATCGAGAACCAGCAGAGAACCGACAGCCGACACTACAATCTTCGACGACGCTACGTCGAGTACCAGCCCGGAGACCGTGTTTGGGTCTGAACTCCGATACGCCGACGAGGACTTAGCGAGTAACTGTTGCGTCGCTATTTCGGACCATATAAGATAATCCGACCTATTGGCGCACTGGACTATGAGGTCGTGCCAGACGGCATTTCGCAATCACAGCGGCGCTGGGCACGGCCTGAAGTCATCCATGTGGTGCGTCTTAAACCTTTCTACGCCCGCTGACGACGTTAGGTACTTTGTTACTTTGTTATTGTTTTTTTTTTTCATACGCATGGTTTTGTTTTCGCTTTCGTGTTTGTAGCATCGGGACGATGCTTTTTAAGGGGAGGGTATTGACACGTATACATCTTTATCTTTCAACGGTGGCCGCTTTCCGCCGGCTAACAAATGTTAAACGTTATCGCTCGGTGCAGGACGCGCCTGTATCGGAAGTTTCTAGAACGTTATCGATGCTTCTTTCCGTTGCCTGTTTTCACCGACGCTTACGTTATCTGATTGTATCACCGACGCGAATTGTCTAGAACTTTCTGGAAGACACGCGGGCATCAGGGATTAATCTGGAACCTTCGATGACTCAGGTATAAAAGCCGACGCGCTTCGCCGCTGATCAGATTTTCGACGATCGCCGAGTGTGTTCGCCGCCATCGTTGTGCTTTGAGTGTAGCTTGCTTTTGTGGGCACAGGTTCGCCCAATAAACAACCAGTTTCGTCATACACAGTTTTGCGACTGTTTTCTCTACCGTCACTACTACGTGACAGTATGCTACTTCTTGATTAACGGGAAACAAAGAAAGTTTCTTGTTGTGTTGAATGCCATCGTTCTTGTATGACAGTGGCTTCTTTTCTTCTTTTTCTTTCTGTTTTTCCCCTTTTTTGTGTCATTGCTATGATCATGTGCATTTTTACTACCCATTTCCTGTTTGGGCCTGTGCTTAGAAAAGGCTCACAGTATTGTTAAATAAAATAAAGAAAAGTAAAGCTCAATGCCAACAAATTCAGCCTATTATTTACGCTAAGAGTCACAAAAGCGATATATCTGTAACGTTTTATAGATATACGCGTATAGTCAAAGCAGAAAGACAAAACATTTGGCTGTGGCTTAACTCAGTTATGCCTGGGTGTCCGTAGCGAGAGGTACGCTTAATCTTATTGTTTAGCTTGGTTTAGCCAAACCTAAACACGTCTGAGTGTTTAGGTTTGGTTGTTACCTCTCGTTAAGTTATGGTTACATTAAAGACTAGCCATTTTTAAAGTGAAACGCATTTATTTTGAAAGTTTTCATCTTGTTGTTTCTCAGTTGCAACAAAGACGGCCCGATGGTCGGGGAGGCGGGAGGATAAGGGGTTGTCGTCCAGTGACTTGAACACGTTTCGGGTGCTATCCTCATCTGAATCCACCAGCCTGGCCGCTTCGTACTTACGACGCTTCTCGAGGCGTACGCCTCGTTCTTCCTCCGTCTTCCTTGCATCCCCTTGCCGTCTTTCCTGTGTAGCTTCCAGTCTGGTAGCGGAAATGAAACGAGAGAGAAAGCCACTCATTGGTCCAATATCTTCGTTTGTGCTTGAATGATTAGAAAAAAATATTGGGGACGGGAGATTCCTCAGGTGACGTAATTTAAAAGTTATGTCATTCTATGTTTACTTAGAGAAATGGTTCAGGGCCCTTTTAAAATGAACCCACTTAAGACTTCTTTT
This sequence comes from Dermacentor silvarum, assembly GCF_013339745.2. Classification (NCBI taxonomy): domain Eukaryota; kingdom Metazoa; phylum Arthropoda; class Arachnida; order Ixodida; family Ixodidae; genus Dermacentor; species Dermacentor silvarum. The sequence goes on from NC_051160.1 coordinate 39,892,961, forward strand.
TTTTATTTACTCTGATAGCTCTTGAAATCTTTTCTTTCAGTGCCAGCAGGACAAACCTGCGAGTGTTTTTGGCGATCTGCTTGTCAACCAGCGAAATTCCCCACTTGCAGGACTACCACCACCGAATGCGCCTGCAGTTGTAGTAAGTACGCATGTAACCTAGACGATAGCACATATATGCACATATTGCGAAAAGCAATGTGTAGTTCAGTCCCTACAGTATGTTTGTTAGTCTATGTGTTGTTGTAAGTTTATTTATGTTGGTTTTGTTTAACATAGACTGTCAACATGTTCATTGTATATTTCAGTAGTTAGCTAATAACGAGCAAAGTGTGATCTGCACTACTACTGCGCTTTCAGAGTCACATAAATTGCTTCCACATTCACTGAAATAAGTTTTCACCACAATTCATAATTCAAAGATTCACGGCATAGCTTCTCTAGGCACATAGGTATAACTGTCACAGAATCCGTTTCCCCAGAAATATTTATGTAGTCTCAATAGGAACGCGATCTGAATGGGAACGCACAGTCCAAGGGACTGAAATATTGGGACCGTGTTTTTTTTTTTGTCACATCACCACTACCAATGCGAACAAACGATTTGTGATGGCGAGGTTATTTCTTCATACAATGTCCTGACGTAAGAGTCACAAAGCGACACACCGAAGCCGGGAGCAGGGAGTTCGCCTCTCTGCGTCAACACTTCCTGACTGGCTATTTTCCACTGACATCTTAAGGAACCACAGATATCTTTGGAAGCCGAACAGCTCGAAAACACATGACGCAGTGATGGGAAACACGCACATATAAAATGTATTAAAAATCAATGACAAACATTTACAGCAGAATCCGCATATATACAGGGTGTTTCAGCGAACACCTTCAAAATTTTAAAAAAGTTGCCTGGGGCAGATAGCCCCATTCTAGTTCATGAGCCGGTCTACTCGAAAAGGCGGGCATTTATTGCACAAAAAATTGTAATGCATTATCTACTAATTAGAAAAAGGTCACTCGTTCTTTTCGAACTAATTACCTCACGCCACATATCGCAATTTACAAATTGTACCCGTGGAGTTCCCAAGGCGGATCCACTTGGAACGAATTCTCTGGATGACACCAGTTTCGAGACATTAATTCCCGAACTTTGCGGAGAAATGCATTCGCGTTCCAGTTGCCTTCTTACCAAGACGTCGTTTTGTACATTGAAGCACAAAAGTAACTGGAACGCCAATGCATTTCTCCGCAAAGTACGGGAATTATTATCTCGAAACTTGTGTCATTTAGAGAATTCGTTCCACGTGCATCCGCCTTGCGAACTACACGGCTAGAATTAGTAAATTGCAATATGGGCCGTAAGGTAATTACTTAAAAGTGTTCGCTGAAGCACCCCGTATATATAAGCACCGCTGAAACACCACACAGGAACCGCAAAAACCAACCAGCCAAGGTCAACGCTTTCAAACGATTAGAGTTACCAGATATATTAGCATGTTTCCTGCCACATTTTCTAGCATACCTGTCGTACGGTTCGAATGATTTCTTGCATTACCATTGAATCAAAAGTGTTCTCGCAATCTGTGAAGGCCAAACATGAAACGAATGACATGCTACAAATTTCTTGGCAAATTGGTTGTTACAGGAAAGGAATATCTTTCCTGTCAGCAAGTCTTTGTCCCTAATAGACTAAAACCCAATGTCACCATGACCGTGCTCACCAATATTTAAATAAGGATCTGATACGGCAAACACCCTATGCTAATAGGTTCAACAGTTTACAATTATTTGAAGTACACTTTTGCCTGCTTATTATCGCAAGCCATAAGCTAATCGATATGTAAAAAACAAATCAAATATATAAGAAAAGCGGTATCATGCTTTTTTTTTTCTTTCAGTGAGTCTTCCAACGGCGGGAAAGGCACGAAAAGTTTTACACCGACGAACCTAACAAGGGCAAAAATACGCAGTCGCACCTCTAACTGCTATTATTGTGTACGCTGCACTAGTGACAGGAAGCATAATTTATTAAAGGCGAAGTTTTTCTTCCCGGTTTCGTGATTGTGGAGCTGCTACCTGCCCTTGCCAAACCGGCCAACCAATCACAGCGGAGCACGCGCACCGTGCGCGCCAATGGGTTCCTTGCAGCCCCATCAGATTGCGCTCGATGCCGCACATCCGCGGCAGCGGCGGAGCCCACCGTGCGGGGGAAAGAAAAAAAAAAAGATCCAGAAAGCTCGCCTTCGCGCATCAGCGGCTGCCCGGCGATGAGGAAGTAAACGCTTCTTGCGGATAGAACGCGGGATTCGAATTGCACAGGCGTACGTATGCGCATGGCGCCTCTGAAACAACGATGCGTTTAAGGCGTCCGTTGTACTCGCTGGTAGTCAGCAATACCGCTTAACATAAGACACGTTATAATGTGTGTGTGTCTGTGTGTGCGCGTGCGTGCGTGCGTGCGCGCGCGCGTGTTACGACTCTTTATGCACTCAAGCAAGGCTTCGCTTCGTTGTATTATGCAGTCGATCCAACTCGTTGGATCTGCTGCATTATTTGTCGTCCTCACTTTTCACAAGAGATGTGTGGAGTCTGAACTCCTTTATTTCCTTATGTATGACTCTATGGAGCAATAAAAAAAATTCGACAGCCCTTCCACTCCGTGAAGATGGTCAACCAGCGAAGCTGTAACGTGCGGCCTCAGCGTTTATCCCTGCGTTAATCCCGAGGGTTCATTAAAGTATTCCTCAACGATGAGGTTACACACAAGCGCGGCAGTGACGGAGAGAATGACGTCACTGATGGTATGCCCGCAGTCCGCCGTTGTCTCGAGTTTGCTCGGCGGCGTGGCTAGCAGCATTCGCGGGCCATTGCCGCTTGCGATTCTTCGAAATTAAATGGCTTCAAAAGTAAATCAGTCCGTTGCGTAAGACAATGAACGGCTCATATCCCCTTAAGCAATGGTCCATACCCCCGTAAACGCGGCCTCCCCATTACGACGACAGAAGAGAAGCGAAATTCTACGCTGGAATGATGAGCGGCAACGCAGCCAGCTGTGGAAGCAGACGGTGACGACGAACGCGGGAGCAGTGGCACGAGCGCGTGCCGAGCACATGCACGAGCCAATCGAGCCAGCTGTGGAAGACGACGACGCTGCTCGAACCAATGCTGATGATGATGATAATTTTCTGTACACAGGCGACTTCGCCCAGCCATGTACGATTTCGCCTAGACATATAAAAACTCGCTTTAAAACTCTTTTACATATCATCGAGACTATGATGACTCAGCATGTTATATACTGTGAAATAAAAAAAAACAATTCTTAATATTGATATCGGACTACTACTAAAGCTCAGTTAACAATATAATTCTGCTATCGAAAAAGAACATCGGGAATTGCCGCAATAGCCAGAACTCTCATCCCCATGATTTACTGAGCATACCTGTTAAGGCCATAAAGACACCATGAGATGCCAAATATAGGGGGGGGGAAGGTACCAACAAGCATGGCAATTGGGGTATGATGACAACACGAAGGCAAACACCTCACTCACAACAGTCTGGTTGTAAAGCAAAAGAACTTTGGGAGAAATTAAACAATCACTAACCATTAAAAGAGTGAAATGTTGGGCTAGTTGGTGTTTGACATGAGAACCATCTCGAAACGGCGTTCCATTGCGCGCTATTTCAGGATAATCACTAACCAATTAGCTTTATTAGAAATTCGCGAAATGTTTTGGAGTCATTCTGACACCTTCGTCAGGGTTGGCTTCAGGAAGCAGCATCAGCATTTAAAGCGAAGTTATTTCTTCCACTTTCCCAGGTTTGCTCTTGTGGCCGTCTCCTGGGTCAATCAGTATCTAGGAGGATATATTTGTGAATATGTATACGAAGGTTATGAAGGTAAACATTTTGACAGAATTGCCTGTCTGGTTGGGTTCATTAATTATGACTTTGAAGTGGCTCCCACCAAAACAATAAGCGTATTTTCCCGACGTTTCGGAACCACCTCGGTTCCTTCTTCAGGGGGGGGTGACGACGGAGATGTCGAGGCGCAACTTTTCAGCTTTCAGAGGCAACCCTCATACATTGTGACCTATTATGTCTATTTTTAAACTCAGGATTTCTAGTCGTCATTAGATCAAGTCCGCTGACAGATGAGTGAATTCGCATTACTGATGGTGTGGTCACAGTGGCAGCCCAACAACGTCAATGGTACGACGAAGAGATATCGGGTGTTCGCATTTAAGAGAGCGAGCAGCTTTCTGCATAGGAGGAACGCAGATAATAACTACTGTGCTGAAAGCCACGTTACGAATGACCACTCTTCGCTTGATCAAATGCATGTAAGCCTCTGTATTATTCGCATTTTAAATAAAGATTACTAATCCTTGCAAGATCTTTGAAGTTGTCAAGTATCCTCTCAGGCCAATTTACTCTCACGCGGTCAAACATCAACACAGCATATCATAAGACCGAGCTTGCCATAATACCAATCGTAATTGTGAGCTTTTGAGCTCTATTAAATCTATATCATTGCACTGTAGCGTACAGCTCTCCAAGATGTTGATAATCTCGCGGAAAAGTCGACCAGCGCGACCGTCACCGCCGTATCACGCCCAGCATCTGCGAAAGCAACGATAGTAGGCGCTTGCGCGCAGAGCATCCTTCTGGCTGAGCATTGCTGGCTAGGTTGCAAGGCATGTGTATTCCGCATCACATATCAAGAATATCTCTAGAGGAAATAAATAAAATAGTCATATTTGAATAATTTTATTACTCACGCCTGCATTGCCATTTCGTGCACAAATAGCACACGGTAATTCAACTTTTTGACTGGAATAGTCCGACTGCTGCCATCACATATTGAAATGATGTCTTCGAACTCAAAAAAGTTATAAAACATATACTGTATACCTAAAAGAACAATAAAAAGAAACACAAAGTCATTTTGAAATGATAACGTATTCCTCTAAAAGCATATTTTCTTTATTTCGCGGTCAGAGTTTAAACACTTCATTGGAAACACCTTCAGAAACACCAGGTTTAAACACCAGCAGAGAAAAAAAAAGCGCATCATTACGTCAGCTCGACGTATTTTGCTTTTTTTATAGTTTTTTTTTGTATTTCGGTCTCTGCGGCACTGTAAATGTTCTGGTAACTCTCTAAGTTCAGTCTTTGGCTTCTGTTGAAAACGACGTAGTTCATGTGTACCGATAAACGGATATTTAAGCCCGAGAAGATGTTGTCAAAATCTGTGACCTCACTGCAGTCGGCTGCGGGAGCATTCAGGTGGCGTCACCAGACTTTTGTTTTTGTTTTGTCTTGCTTCTCAAGCTTCATTTCATGTTACGAGTGCCTTTTATGCTATTGAAGAAATATTTTTTTACTAATGCACTGAACCTATTTCTGTCCCTTTAAAGCTTTATTCTTCTTTAAATATTGCTGGTAAACAAGACTTCTTGTAGGGTTTTTCATGTGACTTGTGAAATCTGGAGGATTGATTCGACAGTTTGCTAGTAATTGTGCCTGTGACTATAAGCCTCTAGAGTCTGTAAAGGAGTACGTTTATGTAGGTCAAATACTCAAATGGGACCCTGATCATGAGAAGGAAATTTACAGAGAAATAAAATTGGGTTGGAGTGTATACAGCAGGCATTACCAAATCTTGACTGGGAGCTTACCACTGTCGTTGAAAAGAAAACTGTGTAATCATTGCATTCTACCGGTGCTAACATATGGGGTCTTTACATGGAGTATAGCAAAGAAGCTTGAGAACAAGTTAAGGACCGCACAAAGAGCGACGGAACGAAAAATGTTGAATCGGCTTTGCCAGGTCAAGGCAACTTAGTACCAAGGCCCCAAGTCAAACAAAAACCGAAGCATTTATATTCAAGCCAAGTATACGAAGTGTAGCTTCAAGAAACCTTGTTCTTTGTGCAATAAACTGATGACGACATAAAAAATTATGATCAATGGATCCAATATCCTGGCAAAAAATAGCACAGCAGAAATGTCACTAAACCTCCCTACCTCTCCTTCAGCTCCCTCTGTTTCTCTTCTGATCATTCAGTTTACACAGTCCACATCATTATGAGTGGCATCTTCTGGACGGCAAGAACATGCCCGACACACCATTTTTCAGTTTTTTGTTTCTTTTGTTTCACTCAATATTTTGCGCACTACATTTACATAACAAGTTTCACATATCCACGCCCAAACGCCGAATGTGGGTATTAGCCATAACTACAGTAGGCTAGCCAGAAGAAGAAGAACGCTTCCTGTGGTTGAGTGCTGCAGCCTTGCCACACAAGTAAGTCCTTTTTCGTTATCCTACGCTGGCTGATTTTTTATATCCTCTTCATTAGCGAACTTTTCTCCTTCTCAGGTAGCGCCAACAAACCGCCAGTATTTCACTATTTTACGGGTTTTTTTACCAATTCTATTGTCCATTAGCATTTTGCACCTGGCGAATTCTGTGCTTTTAAACTTCCAGCTAGAATTATTTATGCCTCATCCAGTGCAGTGTACATTAAAACGTGCTTGCATGAGCAATATATATATTTCACTCTCCATGGAGTGTCATTCATGGCAGCAAACTCATTTTATTGCGATAGCAATATATTGTCACGAGCCATGGCAAAGACAAAGACGTTGTAGTGGGGCTGGGTCAGAGGCTCTTCTGTCAGACTGAAACCTGCTGGAACCTGTGCGCTCTGTGCGCTCTGTGCAGTCTTGACTAGACAAGCGCTAGCCGTTTACCGGTAATTAAATACTCCCCGTAACATCTTTTTGGTGGAGGTTGCGGGTTCTATTCCACCCGGCCCTGGATCTTCGGAGCGGACGCCACGTTTCTCCTGCCTCCATGGCTGAGGACAGTACGCAGTCATCGCAGCCCGCGCCCGCGGCTCCAGCAACCGTGGTCCTTTCGCAACCCCTCGACCCCGGCACGTTTTGCGGCACGGACAACAATGACGTCGACGATTGGCTCTTATTGTACGAGCGCGTCTGCAAGCACCACAGGTGGGATGAGACCCTAATGCTCGCCAACGTCATTTTTTTACCTACGGGGCACGGCTCGCGTGTGGTATAACACGCACGAAGAACTGACAAGTTGGGACGTCTGCAAGGAGAAGATGCGCTCATTGTTTGGTCGATCGGCCGCGCGACAAATGACAGCCCGGCACGAGCTGACCGCCAGAGCTCAGACGTCCACGGAATCGTACGTCGCATACATCCAAGACGTGCTAGCCTTGTGCCGCACAATTGACAAAGACATGCCAGAGGCGGACAAGGTTGGCCACGTGTTGAAAGGCATAGCTGACTTCTTACGTGCACAATACTTCAACATACTTCTGTGTATGCACTGCACCACGGTTGACTCCATCATCACAGAATGCAGACGGTTTGAACAAGCAAAAATCAGACGGATTACTCAGCGCTTTAACAGACTCCCGAACACAGCTGCGACCTCCTCGTGCGAAGATCCCATGACACCCCCTCCGTTCTCGACGCCTAACCACTTCAACCGGATTTCTGCCGTCGGCGTCACCATCGCCTTCGTCGGCGACGGGGCGACGCTCTGCTGCGGCACGAAATGCGTATCTTGCAACCGGGCGCAAGGGGAACTGGCCACTCAATCTCCCACGCGAAAGCAAGAAAGCGGGAAGGCAGCGCGGGAGGGAGGGGGGGGGGGCAGCTTCTACTCTGCCAACAATTGCATTTGTACTTCGCCCGGCTGTGGCGGTCGCCCGCACCGTCTCTTATCTCCACACGGCTCTGACCTTTGTATGGGCTGTGCATTCGCCGCTCAGTTTCCGTTGAAGCGATGGACCGCACGAACGTTCGCCTGCCGCGGCGGCTGCGCTGGCTGCCAGCGTTTTGACAGTCGTTGTCTGCGGTCATTCAGTGTGATCTATTCATGTTTGGTTGTGCACGCTGACACCACGCGTGTTAATTCAGTTAGTAAGCGAATGTGTCCCAGTTTACGCAACCGATAAAGCTAATATCCCTACTCCAAAAAGCTCTCTACTAATTTTCTATCGCAATTGATGCTTCGCCTTTCGGGTGAAACTGCGACATTTTTCTAGCATTCAATTGATGTAGCTTAATCTAGACTTTCATTTGGTCCTGCACGTGATCATTTTAGCCTCCCGAAAGTTCCGAGAACTCCGGCTTCGTTCATTCCCTTCTAATTGTGCACGTAAGAGATGAAGTACATCACTTTTACACTGCACGGTACACATCACGGTTATAAAGCCACGCCAGATTCTTGGGCGTGATCTATTATGTAATCATGCGATGAAACATCTGTGCTTAAAAAGTGCAAAAAGTAACTAAAGCCTACACATCTCATAGACTGGAAGCTAGCGTTCCATAGCCTCAACATTAACTCTTTCCGTACCGCGCCCATTGGGAATGGTTATCCCTCTATCGATGGTCTGAAACGCCGCTTTCGAGACCTTCCGCGCCACTCACAGGACATACTGCGCCTATCGGACGTGAAGGAGGAGAACTATATTTTAGTTTTATAAGCAGTTCGCTCTTATCTCGCGAGGCGGTGGTTTTTAAACGCGCTCCGAACTGTCGAGATGGTCAAAGCATAACGAAAAAAGATGGCCGCCCGCAATCGATGGTTTAAAACACCGCTTTAGAGACCTTCCGTGCCGCTCACGGACTCACTGCGCCATCGGAGGTGAAAGACAAGAAACTATATTTTTGTTTTCTAAGCAGTTCGCTTTTTTCCCGCCAAGCGGTGATTTTTAAACGCGCTCCGAAATTTCGCGATCGTCAAAGCAGAACGCAAAAATGTCCGGCTCCGGAAACGGCGCGCGCGTTTGGGAGATCGCAGATATTGCGATTCCGTTGCCTCTGCGGCTGATCTTATCAATACAACGAATAGCAGCGTCAGAGGACGCTGACTTTTCATCGAACTTTGAGTCTGAAAGCGACAACGACGCAAACCAGCCCGGAACATCGGCGGCGACAGCCCGGCAAGCCCAACTGGGCCGCGATTTTGTAGCGAGGCATTATGACTTATTCTACTCTAGTCTTATCATCCACCGCTCACGGCCGGCGGATCCCGTTGATAACGCGAGCGGACCGTTGCTCCGACCACTGACAAAGCGCGATAAGCGCGAAAAGGCATTATTACTTTAAAGGCATCGCTACAAAATACCGGCCCTGTAGTGCTTGCACTGAAATTTTGTAGCGAAATACCTGTTTAATTAAAATTTAAGATTTTTTCAGAGATAGTGCCTAATTGACGGCAATACATTTCGTAATTTTCGTACCGTTTTATTCTTAGTAGATACAAGCGTGTCTTTACAAACTTTGCTCAATTTTCTCGCACAATCTTGATTTTAACAATTTGTATCTTTTTATGACATTCATCTTGTTAATAAAACTTCTATGCGTGAAAAGTGCATTGATTTTGCTTTCTTGTTGTTTATTACATTAAATATTGAGTGCAGTAGTCCCTTCAGAAAAAAACATCTGCCGTAACATACAAAAACACCTATTTTCCCCAGGGTAGGGAAAGAGTTAAGGCCACGTTGTCCAACATGTGATTTCGGCCTCATTGGATGGGTCGCCACAGCCGGCACTTGAACCCGTGACCTCGATCTCAGAAGACGGCCATAACAACTGAGGTGTCGTGGCGAGGAATTTTTTCCAAAAACACAGCAGCTGTCTGCAAAACAACGTCGCAACTTTTTTTCGATTAGACAGACCAAGTAGTATGACGCGGCGCATTTGTAGAAGGGACACTATGCACTTTCTATTATGTTTGTGCGGTAGTATAGGGCTAGCTTTTGCAGCTTTCAAATGGTCACTTTTGTCGAAATTGTCACACAATGCCGACCTATAATTGCTGTAATTGATGAGCAAGCATAACCATCACAACTCACCCAGGGAAATTTTATGAGAGACATCCATGGAGGTCGGAATATAATGGTGAAGAAACGAGTAGTGCACTCATTTTTGTACCGTTAACAACCTTCAGACTCCGAATCGACGTGGAGAGCCCCCTGCTGGCGGTGCTATGAAAGCTGTTACAGCGTGCTGGCTGATCATCTTGGCGGCATCCGGAGTTGCGGCACCTGTGAAGAAAGGCAAGCGCGCATGCGTAGTCTTCTCTATTGTGTCACTCGATTAGACTTTAGGAGGCAATTATCGGCACTGAATGACGACAGGTATGAATTTAAGATGACATCGAAGTCATACAATGGCGGCGCCAAGCTCAGGGTGACGCAGCTTGTTTAAAAAGCATTTCTGGAGATTCGTTGACTAGGTAGCATGCAAAAAACCGCACACATTGTTTCAAGATAGCCTTTTATTGCGATAGCAATTATATGGACACTCAAAAGCAGATTTCTGCCGTCGGCGTCGCCGTCGCCGTCGCCATCGCCGTGAGGTTCCGTATGACGTCAATGGAGATGAAATCGTCGCCGCGCGCCGATCGCTGTATGTGCGAGTGAAAGAGCGCGAGGGGCGCGCGCTTGATGGGGAGTGAACGCACGGCGGAGAACAAACGCGCGTTCTGCGCCGTGCTCCGTTAAGGGCTGCAGAAGTAGGCGTCTCTTTCCTCCTTTACAATCACCATATATGTAGAGCAAACGCGCCTTCTTCCGACGCGCGAAAAGCCGTGGGGGAGGGGGGAGGCCGAGGGAAGGGAGGCGACGTTTAACTGCGGCACCAAGTGCCTATTTATATCAGAGGCTCCGGCAACAGTCACCAACGCCGCACGCATTTTGAGCGAACGCGGGCAAAACGCCGACGGCGTCGACAGCAGTTCTGCGTGTTGCCGGTGCTGCGGCATGTCAAAGTTTATACAGCTGATAAAGCTAATATCATTACTCCGTATAGGTCTCTACAAATTGGCTATTGCAATTGATGCTTCGGCCTTTCAGGTGAAACTGCGACAACTTTTTTCTACCAAACTGCGTGGCTGTCGCCAATCAGATTGACTTAAAGGGGCCCTGAACCACCCCTCGGACTCGGTGAAATAACATAGTCCGCGGGTAGCATACGCTGCTGTGTGAACATCTCAGTCAAGTTTTGCTGTCTTATGCGGTGCGTGGAGCTCGCAAGTGGAGCGCGAAGTCAACTTTCTCTCAAACGCTTTCTTTTCAACAGAAGCCATGTTCCTCACTCCTTCCTGGACGCTTTATTTCATAATTAAGCGGATTCCCCTACGCGGCTGCTATTGGTAGCTGCGGTCGGCTACGTAGCGTAGATAGCGCGGCCGCCGCGGATATGCCGCCACGAGTCCACTGGCTAAGCGCACTGCGGCTCGCTGTGCACAGCCGAGTTTGGCTTACGTTTAGCGTGTCGTAGGCAGCTAAATCGGATGTCGTTGCGTCTACGTTAACCTCCAAAATGAAATTTCAACAGCGCGCACACGGTGACATTTAGAAGGCGGAGCTTTGTGGCCACGCCCCACTCTGCCGTAGTCTTCGCCATTCAAGGCATTGAAGAAGGAAAGGGAGCCCAGCGGAGGCCGTGTTTTATTACCAACAACTGCGCTTCTGCTGAACGCATTGAAGTACTTTCTGCGGCAAATTATTTCTGAAATAGCCTATTTTCACTTCAAATGCCTTTCTCCACTCCGATGAAATGTGGTTAAGGGCCCCTTTGAATGCCTGGTTTCGTCTCCACGGTACGAATCCTCGAGGTGTTTCTTTTAAGCAGCCTGGTCACAATGCTGAAATCTGTGGATGCGTAACTAGCCTCGACTCATCAAAACAAATACATTTACTTGTCATCTCAATAAATAAATGGGAATGATAAAGCAGTGCGCAAGACATGGACGAAAGCTAGATGTACTAAGCAGGCAGGTTCTGTGCATACCTTTGTGCGTCTTGTATGTACCTTTATTCTATGTCTTCCGCGCTGCTTTACCATTCCTAAAGTCGAGCCTACTAGCGCGAGCTTCCATCCTTGTCAAGTTACTGTTTGTCATCACGAAAAATGACTTCACCAGCTGCCCACGGTTATGTGCCACTGTCATCCACCGACCGAAAACGAGCGTTGCCGGTGCTCAGCAATGCTAGCTCTATTAGGTGCAAATAGTAAATACCAGCGCCCGCACAACCACTTTTCCTCCTCCTCCTCCTCCGTCTGTGGCCTTTCGCAAAGTGAGCAAAGCCGTGCTATTGCTAGACAAAAATGGTTTAACCGCGTTCAACCACGGCAAACTTTTTGTTTCTCGTTTGTTCTTTATTACCTGTAGATGAATTCGAAGGTGCTGTGTTTTTTTTTTTCTACTCCCTGCACGAGACAGTATTTGCGGAAACAAGTCATGTACAAGAATCTACACTGTATGAGTGAAGGTTTTACGTTCAATTACGTACTTGCGTTTTCTTATTATTGTTTTTCAGCGAAGCTGTTTATGGCTAGGGTTCCGCGCATTTTTGTTCTGCGTCAACAAAAACTCAGGTCCCGCGCGAACGCGCTTGTGCCACTGCTCGCGTGTTCGTCGTCTTCCACAGCTGGCTCGTCGGCGTCCCCCCGATATGCATTTTGAGTAGATTAGTTATCAGTAGGCACCATTGATAATAGGCACCATTGACTGCCAGATAGATAAAGGTTTCTGGAGGTTTGCCGCTGTGCGACCCGCGTCGGTCATGTCTACGTTCGCACCGCACTCTCTTTGTCGGCGTTCCAAGCGCTTGTGTATCTAGTTTCCTTTCCTTCCACTCTCCCGTGGTGGCGGTGCCGTCGTCCACGCGAACGTATATAAAGAACATGATTCATTATACATCTTATGGTGTAAGTTCATTCATAGAAATTCGACTTGGCTCTGCCATCTGCTAGCCGCCTGGTTAGCTCAGATGCCATGGTTGAATGTGGTTAAACCAAGTTTGTCGAGCAATAGCTCGGTTTTCCTTGCTTTGAGAAAGGGCGAGATCATTGTTTGTGGCGCCAACTACCGCATCTACAATTTGCACCGCAAGACCACACAATGACGCTGCTCGGCGTAGTCGGCGCTCTCGGCGCGAACGCGCAGTGAGCTAGGATGCAGCCAGCGCCTCTGGCGGTGGAGGCACGAAAGACTGGCCTTGAGCCGCTGTTCGTTTTCACTCCACAGCGCATTAGGCAGGCTCAGTCCCAGTTTGACTTTGGCTGAGCTTGAAGATCAGATTTACGGAACCAGGGGTTTTCTGGGTTTCTACCTGGATTGATAGAGCTATCACTCTAAACACAGAAAGACAAGTTGCCGTTCTCCATTTGAATTTCAGTTCTCTTCTGTCGTCGTGATAGGGAGGCCGCATATAGTCCAGACACCCGAGGAGCAACGCGCCTACATGCTACACAGCTTCAATGGTCATTCACCTTCACAGAGTCGAATGGCTCATGATTTTATTTTTCTATTGTTTTCCCGGTTCTGTACGCACATTGCTCTGTTATTTTGTGCGTTTTCACTGCAGACTTCCTGATTTATTACAGTATAGTAAATATACAAACACCTAATCTGTAATTTATTCCACTATATAGGTGGCACTAAAGCTCCGTGTCCCAAGACGCTGTGCACGGCTGAATACTCGCACCTGGCCTGCCTCATCGTCGATGCCAGCTTGTGTGACTGCCACTGCGGTTAGTGCCTTAGCTTTTGCAGTCGACAGGTGCGAGACAATGACACAGCGCAAGCTTAATTTGAGTTCACTTGAGGCAAGCCAATGACCTGCGCAAAAGGTTGCCGTCTCTGTGTATGCGGCACCATCGGGATACTTTCACATGTGTTTAGTCTAGAGAGTAAAACTTGAACTGCCCTTTCAGACATGTCGCACGCCTTTTCTGTCATAACCCTGCGAAGTTCTCAGCCATCAATTTTTCGCAATTTTTTTTTTCAAATGCAGGTAGGAAAGCAAGCAATTTTCCATCACTTCCATTTATCTATTCTGAAATATAAAATCAACTTGTACTGACGGTCTGCCATTTACTTTAGAACGAGTGTTAACTGAACTCTGAAAGACTAAATGTTTAAGGGAGGTGGAAATGGGGAGGGAGAAAAGGAGATCAGGCATCGTTAAACAGCCGTTTTTTTTATTTATTTATTGAGTGCTAGCTGTTCAGGCGACTTTCATTGGTCAAGTCAGTGATAAAAATGACATCATTCGCCCTAAACTAGATTTGTTGTCACCCTCTGAATCATCGGTCGCGTCCACCAAATAATGCAACCAAAGTTACTTTCGCGGAAAAAGCATTGATTGTCCCTGACGCGCAGCCTAATTTTATGCTCTTAATCAAGTATCGTTCCAGGCAGCCGAAGGTTGCGCACCTATAAACAATTGCACCAATGATAGGTCTGCTTCTTTAACACTGCCCTACGCGTTCAGTTGATTGGCAGCCCACCAAAAACGACAACCCTCTAAGGAAGAGTCGAGCAGAGTTTTGTCGCGATTTGTACTCTCGTTTCGACCGCTTAGCTCGGCTGTACTTTAAACCTTTGGAAACTTTACGAGAGTGCATGAGGAGGCGTTTTCTCTTTACTGACGCCGTCTACAATTGCCCTCTACAGCTTACGCGTACTCTCACCCCCCTATAGCAAAAGTACTTTAAGCGAAATTTAAGAATCATGACTAAAAGGAACATCTACATTCTCGACAAACAGAGCGGATGACTTGACTACGGGAAGACGACAACACAGAGGCCGTTGTATCGTCTTGTATACAGTCTTGTCATTTGCGCTGTCTGTTCAGAATGTCCACGTTCAACCAACCGGCCCTGGTTATCACTCTTGTAAACAATAAACATCTTTTTTTTTTCTTGTTTGCTCTGAACACGCATGCAGTCAACACAGCAGATCCGTGCCATATCTTCAGGGACATCCAGTGTGACGGCGGACAGATGGTGAACTGCACCATCACCGGCAACGTCTGCAACTGCATGTGCGGTAAGCCAAAGTCAAAACGAGTTAGGCGGCCTTTTGTGATTCTGCAAGGCTTTATTTCAGTTTATTCGAAAGGAAATAAGTGATCCGCCGCGGTAGACCAGAGGCTATGACGTCGCACTGCTGCGCTCAAAGTCATTGGTCCCATCCCTGCCACTGCGGCCACATTTCGATGTGGGCGAAATGCCGAAATGCTCGCGTATTTAGATTTAGATACACGTTAACGAACCCGAGGTGATAAAAATTATTCCGTAGTTTCCGACTACGGCGCGCCTCATAAGCAGATAGTAGCTTTCGCACGTCACTCCCGAGGATTTAATTTGTTCAAAAAGCAAACGGACTACAAAATCCAACAGACTCTTATTAAAAGAGCTTTCGGGACGCTAACTTGTGTACAGGAACACACGAGACGGAATTCATATCTTTTGCAAAACTCTTTTTGATAATTCTGTTATACAGGTGTCCCAACTATCATTCAAGATTAAAAATAGGCGAATTCCACTTAGCTGGACAGAACCAAGGTAATGTTGTTTGCCGTCACTTGGAGGCCCTCAGATTATAGTTTTCATTCCGACAAATTACGTAATTCGACCTACTTAATCAACTTGGGAAATATCATAATTATATTAAAAGTGTCAATGAGAAAATTGTAGAGCAACGAGAAAAACTCCCAATATAGCTTTCTGGTGCTCAATATGTGCTACATAAAACTGTTTTTTTTTTTTCGTGCGTGAAAGAAGCCCTCGAATACACGGAAAGTACCTCGAGCGGCCAGTCGGCCAGTCGAGCGGTCCTTCAGAGTGGTCACTCAGAGAGGAAGAGAGCACAGCACACTTCGATCACCGTTATTTATTTCCTTGTCGCATGAACGGGTTTTTCCTTGTCTCTTTCCTTTGTCACGCGGCACTAACGCGTTAATGAAATAATTATTTGAATAGCGTTCCCTAGTCGGCTTCTCCGCATATAAAAGACAGCATTATCAATCGGCTGAGTTGAGCGCGTTCGTGGATCCTAGTGACTATCCGAGTTTCCACATTATTGCGCACGAATGACCGTAAATCGCAGGCGTTCCACTTGCTGTATACAATTCCCATCAAGCACCACCATCTACACTTTCCCCACCCCGGTTTCCCTACTTCTATTTGACCCCTTACTGCTCAGTGCCCAGACCTACAAGTTTCCAACACTGGAAAGGGCGAATTGCATACAAAGCTGCAGCACAGCGATATGGTCTTGTAGTTCTATCCTGGATGACTTAATTTCTGAGACACGCGTCTCTCGATGAAGAGTTGGCGTCAAGTGCTGACAGACCACGCGGGATTTGATGAAACGCTGAATTCCTGAGCAGTTTGTGACCGTAGCGCTGGTTAAATTTTGCAGTGCACAGCGTCGTTGTTCGCACATACTGTAGTACAGGCTGTTAATTTGAATGGAGACATGCGTGCCCAGACTTCAAAAAGGTTTCAGCTTTTTCTCAGATATTGCGGCCCGTAAACTTTTGACGCCAACATTACATTTATTCGGTCCCAACTTCGTACTGCTGCTCCTTCCTCCTGGGCCTCCTTTTCAGAAGGTCCCCTACACGAGTTTTAGCTAATACTCGTTTCAAATCAATAAACATGTTCACCAAAATCTTATAACTTGAAGAACCCCCTCCCCTTGCTCCTGTCACATAAGCACACCCTCTACACTGTGATCAGTTTACTACGGAGCTTAATATCACCGAACCAGACATACAAGCGTCTGGCACTGATATCGCTTAAACGCTGCATTTACTGCAACGTCCGGACTGAGCCAAGACACGAGGGACCGACGAGCACGCAGGACTAGTCAGCCGTTTTTCCTTCGCCTGTGCCATTTCCTCAGACTTTGTGGCAGTTTTGTACATTAGTGATCTCTTATCTACGTAGAGGACTTGGACGGCACCGAGGAATAAGATACTGCTTTGCCCTCGGTCGCCACGTGTCAGCACAAATTCAAGCGCAGTGTCTCCAATTTCTTCATTCTACTCTCTCTTATCACGCAGTGGCGCTGAAGAAAAACAAAGTTCTAAGCGTTCTTGGGAGAAAACCACGATCTGATTACGAGGCACGCCATAGTGGCGGACTCCGGGTCAATTTTGACCATCTGCGGTTATTTACGTTCACCTAAATTCAAGTAAACGAGCGTTCTTGCATTTAACCCCCATTAAACATTTGCTGCCACCGTGGCCGGGATCGAAACCACCACCTCAAGCCCAGCTGTGCAACGCCATATAGGCACCGGGGTACCCCGGTGGGCTGCAGCAGAGAGGAGATTACTTAGATGCAACGCGCTTCTAATGAGCATTGCACGAGGGACTCAAAGAAACAGAGCTTTCTAGCCGAGTTCGAGGCACTTTTTCGTACGTATCTGGCCTCTAAGCGCTGAACGCCACGGATGCATGCTTCTACAAGCGGCATACAACACCCTTTCTCACGGGCAAGCCAGTGCGTTGATACGCTTGACGCGTATCGATCCGCAGTTGCACTAGGGTTCAGAAACATCACAAGTGCAACACGACAGCATAGATCACCACTGAAAATTTCTGAAAATAATATATGTATAATGTACTGCATGTAAATGTATGTTTGTAATATCCAGCCTTTCTATTGATCAGTGCAAATAAAATCATTTCTTCGTATAACATGCTGCTTTTTATTACTAATATTTATTACTCGAAAAACACACTTCGATAGCGCACATACACGTAATTCACGAGCCACTCGCACCAAGAATTCTTCGCTTTACGTTGATGTCAACTGGAGTTCAGTCTGCCTGTCTTTTTTTTCTCTCTCTCTCTCTCTTTCTTTCTTTCTTTATTGATTGATTGATTTCCATTTACACAGAAAACAAATAGAGGAGGTTGAGGAAAAAGCCGCATAAACTTCTAGCCACATGACATTTATGATTGGCCATAACGAAATTGTCCCGTTCATATGTCCATCGACGTGAATGGCGCGCTCCCGAACGCCGGTCATTGAGTAAATGTGTTTGCAGTGAGGCAGCAATGGGCCATATCTACAACACAGCAACGCCTTGCCCCCCTCCGACCATATTTTGTTTTACTATCCGCTCCACCATTCCCTCAACCTAATGCCAGCTAATCAGAAACGTGATCTTGTGAATTCACCTCTCCGTGCGCCATGGTCACATAGATGTCTGAGCGTCGTGTGCTCATTCTCTGGTGGAATTCTCAAGGGCATTCACGGACGCCAGAAAACGCCTAGAGTTTTCACTCCCGTGCCACTTCATCTTGCAAACAGGTCACATATGACGTAACGGACGCCATAATGTTTTCGTACTCATAGTTTCCAAGACTCCGTCAGCAGCAGCATGATAGTGACAAA
Organism: Dermacentor silvarum; assembly: GCF_013339745.2. Taxonomy (NCBI): domain Eukaryota; kingdom Metazoa; phylum Arthropoda; class Arachnida; order Ixodida; family Ixodidae; genus Dermacentor; species Dermacentor silvarum. The sequence goes on from NC_051160.1 coordinate 39,911,219, forward strand.
GCGCATCTTATCAGCGTGCTAGCTATAGTGACTGCGAGGACATCACTGCACAATCCTTATAGAAGACATATTTGGTTTTGTCGCCATGGTAAAATGGAATACCGACTGAACCTGACATGTCTGCTGCTGTTTTCTCCACGCAGATACCGAAGCCTCAAAGTGATGGCGGCCATTCCTTGACGTCCAGGAAGAAGCGTTTAATCCGAACGTTTTGTAGTAAGGAATAAACAGTTCCAGCAAACGCTGAACACCATTTTTTTTGGTAATCTTTCGTTTGTGAAAGACAGCGATCAAGGCGACACGTGCGGAAACGTGGCGCACTTATGCTGATTATTCTTTGCGACCACGCGAAAGTTCGCTCGTGTTTGCAAGAGAGCTTTGCGCTGCAGTAGAGTGCTTTTCTACATGAGGAAAAACTGCGCTTCGAAGAAATACTTTCGACACGGAGGTAAACAACTGAGGCATTAGACACACATGAAGCGCGGGCTAACAACCGTTTAATGACAGTGACGGGAAAAAAAAGTATATACTGAAAACGGACGTACGAGCAGGCTGTATGCAGATGATACGAGGGTTTTGGAGGGAAATAGAGGCCACTTAACGTCCTCTTCAAGTAATGACTCAGGCCTTTTCATATTTCGTTTGGAGCTAGTATTTAGAAGCACCGTGGTCGCTTAGTGGCTACGCCTTTTGTTGCCGAGATCGTGAACTCGATTACCGGCCGCGACGGCCGTAATTCGATAATATTGAAATGCAAGAACGCTAGTGTATTTCGGTTGACATACAAGTTAATGAACATCACGTGGTCAAAGTTAATACGAAGCCCAGCACAACGGCGGCGCTTACAGTAGAGTTTCAGGTTGTAAAACTTCACAATTTAATCTTACACTATCAATTGAACAGACTTTTCTTGACGCCATCCATTAAATAGCAAACGGCTCCTTGGTCACTGCGTATCAATACAATTACTTTCTTTAACCTGATATATTGTGTGCGTGAATTTAAGTGAACTTTATTCCAACTGTACGCTTTCATCGGAGAAGACAAGGGAAAAGGGAGGATACAAACAGGTGGAGAGTTGTTTGTTGGGTTAACGCTTGGGTATCTCTGAGTATCTTCATGCACACCTCAGGAGGAGGGCATGAAGCGTGCAGCCTGAAGAAACCATTTCTCCATATAAAGTGACATTTGGCAGCGGTGGACGGCAACATTTGCACTTCACAGTTGGTTATCGGGGACGTCATACTGTAGGGGGGCGTTATGGGGGACATCGTACGCCAGCAACCATACTCATCTTGGATTCTTGAACGTGCACTTAAATCTGGGTGCATAACAAAGAAAACGTACATCGGAAAATAAATTTTTAAAAGGCAAGACGTTTGGCCTTTCAAACGTCTTGCCATCTAAAGTTTTATTTGGTCGGTGTGCGTCTTTCTATGGCATGCTTCATCCCGGCCAGACGGGATTCCATCAAACTCTAGATTACAATTCTACGTGCACGAGCGTTTTTTTTTTTTTTTTTTTTTGCATTTCGCCTTCATTGAAAAACGGACGCCGCGGCTAGGAATCGAAGCCGTGACCTTGTACTCGCCAGCAGAGTGTCTTAGCCACTCAGCCGCCTGGGCGAGTAACACGTTTTTTGTATGTTTTGAAGAAGAAAAAGAAAGACGGGGCTAACAGCGATGGCTTTCCACTTCTTTATTTTGTTAACACAATAATTGAGAAAGAGAGAGAAAAGTTTATGAAACGTCTAAAATTTTTTGGTGATATCTCAGTGCTTCATTATCCTAGCGCATCGTTATTCGGGGTGTTCTACGAGTATACGAGTATGAATAGATCACGGAGGATCTGGTGGCTTTCTGAGAACATTATGTTATTAACTCGTAGACGTTTGTTATGCCGTGTGCATTAAAATGTGCTTTCTGTATACGTGTGCTTTCTAAATACTGTATGTTCGCGACTTTCAGGGTGCTCCGCGATCTTGTTTGAAGTCGTTTGCGGGTGCTTTTAATTTATGGAATACTTCGCTTTCTTGTCCCCAAGTGTCACAGATTCTCTGTTCGCACTACTTGCTCCCGCAGCTAATCATCCTTGGTCATTATTTTGCACTTTTCTTTGCTTCGAAGTATTCTTTAACTAGAAAAGGACATTAAGCGCTATGTTTTTTTTTTTGCATCTTCATTTCTTCCGCAAGTACAACGGGCGCCCTGTGGCATCTAGGAGATAAGTACCGATGCCTTGTAACCGCCATATGACGAGCATATTGTGGGAATAATCGCGCAAGCTTAGCGTAGTGAGTGCAAAATTTGTACTCAAAGCTACGATCGATTTTCTTCTACCGTGTTTGCAGCCGGGTGTTTGAGAGAGCTTTCTTGCATTTCCCTTCAAGACGAAAAATAACTTATGTAGCGCGTCTATGGTGGGGTGTATAGGAGTAACTTTTCTGGCGCGTTCCTTCAAGTCTACGGAGAAAAACAAAATATATGCCAGTATACGTAGCTGCAGTTGTTTTTTCCGCGAAACCTTCTACAGTAAACCTGCCAATAGCCACTGCGGCTATACCACAACTTTTGCTGGGTGCATAAGTTGAGCGTTACAATGCAGCTTGATATGCGGCTCAGCAGCATCCATGACACAGCATTAGCATCCGGGAGCCCGGTCGCATACCTTACTTCAGCAGCATCACCGTCTTACTTGTAGGAGACGGACGACGCGTACCGAAAATAAAAATTACACGGCTCTCACCGACAGTTCCAAGAGTGCAGCGACATCTGCAAAAGATTTTCACGAAAAAGTTGACTAGGTGCGTTGTCCAACTCTCGTACAATGGACAATGACAATTTCACAACCTGTCACACATCCGTATTACGTCACTATCCAACGCTTATCTACAGCATCATTAGCCATCGAGTACCCGATAAGGCCATTTCATATAACACGTACCGTTCAATTACAGCGAATCACTTGCAGCAATAATAACCCATCGAACGTCTGACGGGATCATCCGAAAGGACAAGTAGGTAGTACATTGCGAGTACAATGAGCACTTGAATTCTTACGTCCGCTATGCGTAAGCCACATAATGCTGTAGAATTAAAATTAAAACATGGGGTTAAGCTTCCCGAAACTGCAGACTCGGTTATGAGGGGCGCGGTGTCAGAACGCTCCGGGATCATTTGGCCCCTCTGGGATCTTTAACGTGCACCTTAATCTAAGCACACGAACGTTGTTGCATTTCGTCCACATCGAGATCCAGCTTTCGGGAATTGAACCCCCCGACCTCAGCAGCAGAATGCAATTGTCACTCCATCGCCATGGCGCTTCAATGCAGTGGAATGCAAGATGTATGCATGCTTGATAAACTGGCATGTTATAACTAACAGAGCCGCAGTGAACAAGCCCGCCTCATGCACCGAGCAATTTAATCGGCCCTTCTGTGCTTTTGTGGTGTCAATGTAAATAAAAAGCGAATTTCATATTCTTATATTATATAAGACGTTTGTTCAATAGAGACTGATACTGATGCTCTAAAATGTTTACTTCTGAAAATTATTCATCGCACTTTTATCCCTTTCTATGTGGTTCCTAGTAAGCGCGCGCGTCCCACCATTTCTATCAAGCCTAGATAACAAGAGTGAAGCCGTCTATTGGCACCTACTAAAAATGTCCTTCATGTCTTAACTGCACCTTGTTACTTGTCAAAACAATGGCCCTTTTCTTACCGTGAGGTACTTAAAGAAGTATGGAAGTGCCGCATCTAGACTCTGTAAGACGGGTATGGAGATCGTTGCGATCCTTCGGAAAACGGTAAAAAAGGACATTGGTTTCGCATGGAAAAATACATGTAACAAGGTATAGTGAACACATTGGAGGCGAATTTTAGGAAGGTGGCAAAATATGGCCTGACGCATGTTATTCAGGCTTGGTAGAGACGGTGGCACACGCGCATCTCACGTACTGGGGGAGCATAGGGATAGGGATAAATATGCCGATGAATAATTTTCATGAATAGATATTTCAGAGCATCCGTCCCAGCATCTCTTGTACAGTCGCATATAGGATAAGAATATAAAATACATTATTTATATACCTCCTTCGTATCTGTACACGTTTAATATGACCCACGAAAAGCAGTCCGTAGAGCACTGCAGGCTTTTTTTTAAATACTTTCTTGGTGAACATTTGCCACTTTGAGAGTATCTATCTGTCTATTTATCTATATCGCCGCCTACGTCTTTGTGCTCTCATGGTCGTTTCGTTAACTTGGTATGTACCAAAATTGGCATAGTATGACAATAGCGCATGACGAACTTAAATGATAGGTCATGACATGAATGACACGTGTGTCATGTAGGTCACGAAACAGCCGCCTACGTCTTGGTGCTCTCATGGTTGTTTCGTTAACTTGGTAGGCTCCCAGCCCACTGCTTCGTATAAAATCAATTCCCCACAGGACGTGGGATCTGCCGGCCTTTTTTTTTTTTCTTGGTGAAATGGGCGAAGGCAGCGACGAGGAAAGCTGTTTGCTGGGTTGAAGCCTTAGGTATCGTCTCTCAAGTGTCAACCACGCAAGAAGAAATGACGTATTTGCAGATTCTTCCTTTATTTTTACCCGCTAGAAACAGTTGATTGTGAATTCTGAGAGCAAGCTCACGGCTGCTGGATAAAAAAAAAAGGTAAGCTTATCGTGCAACATTCGCTGCAAATGCAATGCGGTTGCGAAGTATATTCCTAGAGCACCCGCTTCAGGGCGTTGGTGTTCTTTGTTAGAACACGCGTAAATTCGCAAAAATTTTCGTTTTCGTTTCTGAGGCTCCGGGCGTAATGTTACACGGAGCACTGATGTTACATGAATATCCCGACGCCTAGCTCATAGCAGCTCAGCGCCGTAAAACAAAAGTTTCTCGAGCGTAGGTCAGCTTCCATTGTATGTAACCTTCACACACCACTTTCGTTTTGCTTATCAGCGGGAACCGTTGTTATGCAACTGCTATACGCGCGTGTGCTCAGAATCTATAGTCATTCGTGACATTAGAATCGACTGTCGAACGACCTTCTCGCGTGCACACCCGATGTGCTCAGATGCGTGTCGGAGAGAGCGACCTCGCGTGCATGGTACGAGGATGCTGCCGCTTCGCTCGTCACCCTTTTTACACGCATAGCCGGATACATGGAGGGGGCCTCATTAAGACTCGCTTTCATTTGCATCGAGACCTCGGCGGTCGTTGTTGCTCTTGTAGAGCTTAAGTACACGTGTTCAATACGGACCGCGGCGGCCGCATATGGAGGGGGGGGGGGGGGGGGATGCAAGAACGCTCTTGTAATTAGATTTATGTGCACGTCATATAACCCCAGTTTCCCACTACGCCGTACCTAATAATCTCGCCGTGGATTTGGCACGTAATACCCCAGACTTTACTACACATCTGTTTCTTCGCTCTCGCTGGTTACCAAGTCTGTCAACATGTCAACATGTTACCATGGTCGGCAGCAACAACTCCAGCACGAACGCGAAGGTTTCATGTAAGCCAAGAGTGACTTAGACGCTGTCGTTCTCCGGTGTTCGTTCTGCCACGGTGCACACTTCCCCAGCAACTCGGTTTGGAGTCCTGGTTCTCTCTTAGATTTAATTAAGCTGCATTGCACTGAACTTGGTTCATTGGTCTTAACCGGTTTTTGGTAGCTGTCCACCTCGTCTTCGTTGCAGATCTATTGCAAGAGAAATATTGATGATAAAGGCGTGCAACTTCTTTGCGATGCACACAACGTCTGCTTCGTCCGATGCGCTGTCTTTAGGTGTGGTGTCCTCCAAAGTACGCGCAAGAATGCGGCCACTCTCAGAAGCTGCGTGGCGCACAAATGGCCGAACTCGAACCTTGCGCGGTAGCATAGCCGTTGACGCGTCCGGCTCGCAAACTGCACGTCTGCACAGTGGCGCGAGTTGAATCACCAATGGGAGCAGTTTTTTCTGCATTACTTCGCCATTATGGTAAACGTGTAGTTGCAAATAAGAATTTGGCCTCATGACTTACATCAACATTGCGACTACACGGCTGATGACGGCCCACGCAAAACCAATCTTCAGCTGTAAACCATTGTCCCATTAAAAGGGCCAACATGCTGAACGACGTCGAACCAGCAACTCAACAGGACGCAGGAATGCAAACAGGAAGGATCTCTGACTAATAATTGGCAGTCAATATTCCAGTCCCCCGGCTCTCTATGTCAGCGAAATAGTGTGCTCCAATCGGGCGACCCGTTGCTGCTAAAGCTGGCGGGTTTTGGTTAATTAGGTGCCAAATACGCGCTCCCAGCTAAGAAACACGGCACTGGTAGAGCGGTTCGAGATTGAAGCGGTTCATTTAAGTATCTGCAAAGGACAGCCTTCTTCGATTCGGAAGGGACTTTACAGCCCATGGAGGGGTCCTGCCACCCAAAGCTAAATCTTATCGTCTTATCATCATCTGATATTCAGTTCGTGAGTTTCCTCCCGCCCAGCCCATATGTATAATAGGCTGTTCCCTGTTTCTTTTTCCTCGCATTTTTAACTTTTCCTTCTTCTCCTCCCCTTGATTCGGGAACAGCGGTCCTAACCCGGACAAGGAGGACGAAGGGGGCGGCTTACGCTGGCTCCAAAGAGTGCTTCGAGCTGTCGTCGCACGATAAGGCACTCTCGACACCTATCCTCTCCTTTTTAATGCTCTAACGGGAAATGCAGTCGCGGCGCACCGGAGGGATGTGACATCGATCTGCTTCCCACAACGCAAACAATAAAATAGACGCACAAAGGACAGAACACTTGCGCAAAAAAAAAACGAAGAAAAAAAAGCTTTCCACTTGATCTCGATGTAGTCGCTTCCCGAAATAAAACTACTACTAGCGGACGGCGCCATGTTTTGAAAGAATGCGAGCGTACGAAGGTTCACTCGCACCGCTGAGGTTACGAACGGTCTCTGCAAGTTGATGCGCGCGTTGTCCTCTGTGCGTTCAAGTTCGACATATACCGAATTGCACACTGCTGCCACGTGTCGAATTGGCATCCAAGAGGTTGATCGAACAGCGGCCCATATATACCGAGAGGTACACACATAACCAGCGGCTCAAGTTGGTGCGACGGTTGGCTTTGAAGCCGGTTCCTCTAGCACAGCTGCCCGGTGATCTATATCTACCTGTCAGACCATGGACTACGTAGTGGCCGAAGATGGGGGGAAGAGGTTAATACAGGCATAACGCAAACTGGGTGAAACACCCAAAGAATGCCTCTAGCATTACATGAATCCCGCACATCTCGCGCAGTGTTGGAATTTGAAGGATGCGAAGCTTGTTTGTGTTAGCGACGTAGTATCAGAAACGGATGTGCGCAAGCACAGCCTCCTCGCCAGTTGCCGTTAGCTATTTGCTTCACGAGAACGAAGTGAATGCATGATGCTTGTCGAGGGAAGGATGTTGGCGAGAAGTGTATGAACGGAGCGGGAGAGAGAGGGAGAGTGACACAAACTGCATACGAACAGAGAAATGGATATATCTAAATAGATATAAGGCTTCATATCACTCCTCGTGTCACAGTGGCACATCCAGTCCGGGAATGGGCAAATAATAAGCACACAGACAGTTACACGTAGCCCCCGTGACCTAAGTTGTCTTCTCGTCCGACAGCAGCGAGAAGCGAGTAGTCTATTCAGGCGCATATCCAGTGGCACAAGCTGTCTACTCGGCAAGACGGCATCAACCAGATGCCCCGAGACCAAAATTGTCGATATATACATCCACATATATATCCACAGAGAAAACGACGATGAACGCCGAACCGTGGGGAAGAAGGTCAAGGAAAACGCTTTGCTATAAAAGTGTAAATACTCGAAATATCCCCTCTTCTATTCAAATAGTTTTCTTTTGAGTCTACCCTCCCTGCTGCCTTCTCTGTCCCTGTATTTATCTGCTTCATTAAACACACAATTACTGCTACTGTCACTACTCTTCGCCTCTGAGTTCTCTCTCTCTGGCCCTCAACCTCCCTTTGCTTCATTCTACGCTGTCCTGCCACCCCTCGTCAACTCCATCGTCACTCCTGACAACATTTTACCCCATTACTGCTCTCGCCCCGGACAATGTTCACATTTCGACGTAGCTGTCAATGAGGTCTTGTTTGACAGCAATATTGAATGGTACGCGCAAGCTTTATGTGTCTTATCTTTCCTCCCTGTGTCCAAGTCCCCGTGTTGAGCTACACATCACCCTAGTTCCATCGGTCAACCACCAACCACACAGTCACGGTGCGACCAGAAAAATTATCTCTTTCCCTTTCGTTCATCTCTCAGCCACGAACAAAATTCATGGGCATTTCATCGCTGTACGTACTACCCCTTTTTTTTTTTTTTTTTGAAGCACCGCCGGGGAAGGTGACTATCCTCGACTCACTCGCACAGCGGAGAAAGCGGCGTCCGTGACCGTCGAGAAGTCACAGACAAAGGACGCGCACGTACTACTGTGTACGTATTCGCCACTATCGAAGCGAAACGCGACACGGATCGCACATCCCAGCTGCGCCCAAGCTCCGATCGCCTATCATCTTGGCACGCGGTGCATGGCCAGTCCTTCGCCGAAACATGTCTCGAGGTTGCGCGAAAGCGGGAAGATAAAGCACGGCTTCTTCTTATCGGAGACCCCACTTCCGACACGCACTTCTTCATTGGAGAGGAGGGGGAAAAGTGATAGCGCTTGTCTTTCTTTTTTTCGGTTTTGGTTTTCGTTTGCATCTGCACTTGTTACTTGGCAACTGGTGTCGTAATCGGTCGCGCAACGTGAGTTTCGCTTAGGCCACTTTCGCCTGTCTGCAGATGCGGGGTTGCCCAGAACGCCCCTCGCGTCCGGCGCAAGCAAGTATACAAGAAGCGAGCCTCCGACCTGTGGCCAGTTTGGGTGAGTGGTTGTTTACGATTGCGTCGCAGTGAATCGCGCAGGTTATTCGCGGAGCGTTTGTCGCTCCAACGACTTGGGCGGTTTCTACAGCTGTCGCGTATCACGTTGGTTGAGCGGATTACGTTCCTTAGAGTACTTTTTTTTTAATCGTCCTCTCGCAATCAGAATTTATGGCGTATGATCTTCGTAACTATTTTAGGTGGGTACAATATCTAGGCTAACTGGCATGCTACAGTGCGTCAGATGAGCTTCCCTGGTGGTTAACGTTAATCCTCGCATAAGGGATGGAGTAAGTAATCTTAATCAAATGATGCTTGAATTGTCATAGCAGTTTTTTTTTCCTTTATTTATTTACAATACTGCTACTCTCATTCGAAAACGTGGCAGTTTGACGATACAGTTTATATTCATGTATGTGAGTACGCAGGATTTAAGTGTAAAATGGTTGAAGAACATCTAGGCAGAAGAGTTAACTGAAAAAGGGGTAAATAAACCGCAAACAATTGCCCGAGGACGGTAATATAAGAAGGAAGCTGAGTTTAGGAATTCGAATGCATATTTCCCACGAGAGCTAACTAACATGATATTAAGAAAAAACTAGTAGTGAAGAGAACGTATGTAACCAGTTTTACACGTAATAGGAACGAGCGGAAAGATAACACTTAACACGTCAAGAAGTTATGCAGTTGTATGAAAAGATGCGTTTAAAACACACACACTTTGAGAAAGAGACTCTGCAATGGCTTCACGAAAAGCCTTACAATATACTGTATACAAAAGACGTACATGGAAGTAGCGTACACAAATATGTTTCTTATGTCAAACGCGTGACGTCTTCAATTAATTTTTTACTTAAAACACTCCACTTGTGTTTATGTGTTTTCTTCTTGAAACCGTAGTTTACTGGAGCTTGTTTTGAAAAGCCTCTCGGCATATTTTCCAGATCTTGTACGCCGACCCCATTGGTTATTTGCATGTCTTTGGGAACATGTGTGCGTGTGACTGTGTTCTTACTTATAAAGCTGTGAATTCAGAATGGAAGCGTTGTATTGATTGATATAAATGGTATCGCACTCTTGATATATGATTCTCGTTACAGCTTCTCGAGTGTTTTATTCTCCTTACACCTCGCCATCTTTAAGGAAAGTCGTTCTGGAAGGATATTATACCGGGTGTTTATTTTTAGATCCAAAATGTTTAAAAATAGACTGTGGGAGATAGCACAATGCTAACCCTCGATCTTAATTACTCGATCAAGCGGCGACTAGTTATACGTGAAATCAACATGCTTCATTAAATAATTGGCATGGTTACCTTAATAAACTGTTCAATTAATTAATTTACGGCACATAATTCAATCTACGAATTATAGCCGGTGAGTTCACAAGGCTTCTCCACTTGGAACGAATTCTCAGGACTGCACCAGTTTCGAGATATTTTCAAAGTGTCCAACTAAATGCACAAAGGTAATTAGAACACCAATGCATTTCGTCGGGTACTTGGAAAATTAATATCTCAAAACTTATGCCGACCAGAGAATTCGTTTCAAGAGGATAGTCTTGCGAACTGACCGGCTATAATTCGTAGATTGAAATATGTGCCCTAAAATAATTAATGAAGAAGTTTATTGACGCAATTATGCGAATTATTTAATGGTTTAGCCATTGAATCAGAAAGTTAACTAGAACACCAATGCATTTCGTCGGAAACTGAAAATAATATCTCAAAACTGGTGCCGTCCAGAGAACTTGTTCCATGTGGATAGGCCTTGCGAACTTACCGGCTATAATTCGTAGATTGAAATATGTGCGGTAAAGTAATTAATGAAGAAGTTTATTAGCGTAATTGCGTTAATTATTTAACGAAGCATCTTGAATTCTCGTAGAAATAAGGAGTACCTCATCGAGTAATATAGATCAAGGGTTATAATTGGGCTTTCTGCCACAGGCAATTTTTAAAAATATTGGACCTTCCAAAAAAAAAAAACACCCGGCATAAAGGAAAGGGACACGAGCTTCTTTTTCGTAGGAGGATTGAAAATTGAGATCGTTGGTACTTTTGAAACGCATTTGGAGGAGCGTTAAACAACGCGACAAGACAACACAAAGGCGCAGACTATAACAACCTGTTTTTACTTGAAAGAACATCTATACTAAAAGACGATGGGCGCACATAGTGAAAATCCGTTCACTGCAACCCAAGTGCACAGCCATGTCACTCGATCAAAGATTCAACTGTGCAGATAATTGAGTTCTTTGTGTATATATATATATATATATATATATATATATATATATATATATATATGGTGTCCCAATTATGGTGCATCAAGATGTTAAAATGTGCAAATGCCACGTAGCTGGACAGAACCCCGGCATTGTTGTGTGTCATCGCTTGGAGATACCGAGATTATTTTTGCATTCCTCCTAATTACATTACATTACCTCCTAATTAATTACATTACAGTCTCAATTAATTAATCAACTTCCCAAATATTATATTTAGATGAAAATTGTCCTGAGAAAATTGTAGAGCAACATGAAAAAAAAAACGGTACACCTTTCTGTTGCTCAATACGTGCTACATAAAGCGTTTTTCCGATGCGTGAAAGAAGCCCGCGAATACACGCAGTGCCTCGAGCGGCCATGAGCAACAGAAACCTGTATCGGGAGTTTTTCATGTAGCGGTGAGGAAAAATGATATATATTATTTTGCTACTTCTGCGACTTTCTTCAAAGACAGACCATCCCATCCCGGATGTATAGTATAGCTCGGGTAGTCGCTCATGGCGTGGCTCGGGGTATTTCCCGGAATACCTCGGAGTAAACACGTAGTACGCAAATAACCTGCGCGAGTTCACGGAAATTAATTATCGCGCTAAAATCCCCAGCACGTCGTTTGTCAAGAAGTTAGCGAGATCCCCTGACAAAGGTCGTTCCCTCAGCAAAATGCTGTTTCTTCGACGTAGCGTTGCTCAGGTGTTTGCGCGCTTGCATGGTCGTGCATGCAATGGGTGCCCATGTGTGCCTGTATGTTTACATTTAAGCGTTTCAACGAAAAACCCCGGTCTTTGGATTCGTATCGTTGTTCTATGCATATTTCCGCAGAAATTTCGGTATGCCCATTAATTCAGCTGGGGGTGATTAAATGTGGCTGAACAAGGAATGTCTGTCGAACCAGCTTATCGAAAAGGGGACGTGCCTTCATCAGGGTAGAAATTACTGACGAAGCAGTTGCTGCTCTGGCAAAAGACACTGGTCTCCTTGCTGAAATGTTGGCTCCAGCAACATTCCATGTTCAACAACTGTTAATCACTTTGAGCTCACGTCTTCCTGCCGAGATGTCTTGTTTAAGCGTCGAACTGTGCGAGTTGTAATTGCAAATACGTGTTAGCTAACCAGCGCAGAAACTCGCATTCATATAAGGACACACACAAACGTAGACAGAGTGCTGTCTTCCAACCGATTGTTACTTCCACACAAGCACATTGGAATTCACCTAAGAGACTGCGGAAGTAAACCTAGGTTTCAAGACTGCGCGGTTTTGGGAAAATGTGCCGACCGAACTACGTGGGAAACTTTTGAAGCAGCTGAGCTTCCGCGGCTTGGTGGTTATTGTGTAAGCACGGCCTGGGTAAAATTGTCGCATAAATAGCTGAAATTTCAGTCACGGTCGTGCAGGGTGGTTGAGCTCGTGAATTTTGTTCTGCTCTATATATATTTGTGCGTGCGTGCGTGCGTGCGTGTGTGTGTGTGTGTGTGTGTGTGTGCGCGCACGTGTGTGTGTGTGTGTGTGTGTGTGTGTGTGTGTGTGTGTGTGTGTGTGTGTGTGTGTGTGTGTGTGTGTGCTGCGCGCAGTGTGTGTGTGTGTGCGCACGTGTGTGTGTGTGTGTGTGTGTGTGTGCGCACGTGTGTGTGTGTGTGTGTGTGTGTGTGTGTGTGTGTGTGTGTGTGTGTGTGTGTGTGTGTGTGTGTGTGTGTGTGTGTGTGTGTGTGTGTGTGTGCGCGCGCGCGCCGTTTCCTTGTGTCCTTGTAAGAATGTGATTTTCTTTTCTGGTTAGCTAATATGTTTCCGCTGTCTTGTTTTGATCAGTTGAATTCTACCAGATACCGCGGAGCGCAGCAGCAAAGTTGCAGATGGGCTCCTCAACATAGCACAAACGGTCGAGGTAACCTGTACGGGTTCTTCAGAAGTATTGCTTTAATGGTAAAGGCACATTCGGCCTGGCGAGATACCAGGGCAAAACTTGCAGCTCCTCAATAGACAATCGCGTAAATACCAACTTTTTTTCTTCTTTCTTTCCATGCACATATATGCCTCTTTAAAGGGACGATACGAAGCGTAATAATAGTTTGGCTGTATTAGAGGACTGTTCGTATTGCGATAGCAGTTATCTGGACACTCCAGGCGGAAATCCACCACCGCCATCGACGTCGGCGTCACCGTGATGTTCGGTATCAAGTGCAAACAAGATAACATCGTCGCCGCGCGACATATGATGTCGCGCGCCGTGTGCTGGCTCGATCTGGCGCGCGCTAGGGAGGAAAGCGGGGAGGTAGCGCGCCGTCTTTAATCGCGCGCAACGCACCGGGGGGCAGGGAGGGAGGCGTTCTACATGGGCGGAGGCTGCCTATGGCGCGGCCGCGTGCGGCCCCGCGGGCCCTATATTGAAGCCGATCTTCGATGGGGACAGAGTGCGCCGAGTGTGAAAGCTTCGTCTGCGCTGTGTTCTCGCCGCTTAGTTCGCGTTGAAGGCAAAGACAGCACAAAGGTCAATTCGCTGGCTACGGCTACCGCGCTTCCTCACTGCAATGTTAGCTTCCCCCTCCTACCGCGTAACCAGACTTCGTTAATCAGAAAATTCGCAATAACGAGGCTGATGGCAGTGCTGCCCTGAGGTTCCCGCGCAAGGTTCCCGTGACGTCACGTCTTTCTGCAGCGTCTATACTCGAGATTATGGTTCACTGTTTACCGGTGATGAAGGAACCCATTGTATTCCACAGGAACGAAGGATCAATCTATCCTGTATCTAAACTTTTGCGGCTCCAAAATGACCAAAATGCGAGACACTACGTTAAAATTTGTGACGTCACAGCAACATGCCGGCGTTGAGATATTGATGCAAAGTTCAAGCAGAGGAACGTTTTCCTTGATTTTCTACAGTAATAATAACCAACTTTGTTGCACTAAATGAATAAAAATAGTGTTTTGAAACGATGGTTACCAGTCTGTACTTATTAATAGTTACTTTTATGTGTCTCATTAACATGCGTGAGCATTGCCAGGCATACGTAGAAGGAGGGCGTGACAGGATCGCAGTTGTCGAGAGCTCTTTCTTTAATCAGAATCAGAATCTTCAATAAGTTAGAAAGCAGGCTATGCGGCCATATCGTCGTGCGACGTATCATTTTGCACGCGTTAGAGAAACCGCGTAAACCCAAGTAAGAAAGCAAGTAAGAAAACAATATTATGAAAACATATCTCGCCGCCAAGGCCACTGAAGATACGCAGGAGAGATTCCACGCACAGTCAGGGTCAGAAAGAGAAAAAGGAGAGAAGCATTTGCACGCGCTTCTTATCGCCCGATAAAACCGGCTGCACATTCAGTCCGCTACGAGCCGTGCGAACGTGACTACCGGATAGCTAGACGTCCTTGCTGAGATGACCGAATGTTATTGACAGTCTTCTTTTTTTGCGTTATAAACACAGATTGTGCAGCGTGGATCTAGCGCTGAAGTGCAAAAACGTTTGTCCCCTTAGATTTAGGCGTACGTTACTGGAACGCCAGGAAGTCGCAATGGATCCCAATATGGCGTGCCTCATAATTAGTTCGTCGTTATTGCACATAAAACAACAGAATTTATGTTTAACTTCTTGCATGTAATTGAAGCAGACCTAGCCCCGCTTATTAGGTTCTTAGTACGAAAGTCGCCAAAAAAGAAATCAAAATGAGTGACCATATGTTGCTGACAAGCTTTTAATCAAAATTAACGCGTAAGTGTAATGAACGCAACGTGAAAACATGCAACAAACTAGGCCCGTGCCTTCTACTTTGTCATGCCGAAAATTGCGTGCGGCCCAACAAACACGCCGCGCGATAGCTCCGCGAGGTTAGATTATGGCAGCAACAATTACGTCCATTACAAACGAAAGATAAAGACCTTTGCGAAGATTTCTTTTTCTTCGTGTTTTAAAGCAGGATAAATAACGAATGAGGGCCTTTCCCTCGCTTTCTCTCTCTCTCGTTGCACGAATTACGTAGAAGAGGGAGCAGCCAACCACACATGTATTAGAGACACGTCTAAATTCTGTGACAGCTGACGTCGTGAAAGAAAGGAGAATACTTGCGCATTTATTCAGAAACCTTCTGCTTGTGCAACACGTGTTTCTTTCTTTCTGACCCAAGCCCACAATCTGCCATAGTACAGCCAGAGAGAAACAAACTCTGTCTCAAAAGTCTTCTCGAGAGTCAATAACGAGAGAAAAAGAGAGGACTCTACTGTAAATATTGAATCATTGTCGACAGGCATGCTTGTATTCCCGTCAAAGAGATATGACCATCGCATGCTTCGCAATGCGCTGAAAGTTTCCTTTAAACCGAATCTTTAATTAAAAATTTAATTCTGGGGTTTTACGTGCCAAAACCCTGATCTGAGTCATGCCGTAGTGGGGGACTCCGGAAATAATTTTGACCACCTGGGGTTCTTTAACGTGCACCCTCAACGCGCGTGAAACGGGCGTTTTTGCGTTTCGCGCCCATCGAAATGCTGCCGCCGCGGCCGGGATTTGATCCCGCGACCTAGTGCTTAGCAGCGCAAAACCATAGCCGCTAAGCCACCACGGCGGGTAAAGCGAATCTTTCTTTGCGTTCTGGTTTAGCGTGGCCTTTCGTATGCTGACTGCCGTCGGCTGCTGACTTGGTCATATCTCGGCGGATATACTTGCGGATACGCATAGGAAGGTTATTATATGCGCACCGAACGCAAGTGCTAGCAAACGGGATTAAATGACCACTGTTTGCTGACGGAAAACGTAGCGCCAGTAAGCACGCCTCCGTCCTGCGCAATGAAAGAATGAATTCCTAAAATTAAACCTGAACCTATAATGTCGGGTTATCGGTACCTATATAACCAAGCTGACCTTTTAACGAAATAGCGCATTATATTCAAATGATTCTTCGACTTAGTCATTCGGTGTGTGCCGTGGGGTGTGCGCCCATTATTGGGCAATCATGTGGAACACAATGGCTATAGAAGGCTTAACGCTAGCTACATGCGGGTCGTACTTATCTGTGCATACGCCAGTCACTATACAGTGCTTATCTCTAAGCATCGCACATCGCCTTCGTTCTTTCGACGTCGCTGCGTAGACGTTTCACACAGTGCATTCGCGCGATTCAGAGAGAGAAGGATAAATGAAAAGTGGGGAGGTTAACCAGGACTGAGCCCGATTGGCTAACCTGCACAAGGAGAAAGGGAGAATGGAGCCAAATATTCGGCATAGCTTGTGAGCAGTCTAGAGCATAAACATGAAAATTGCGCGAGAATAAATTTTTGACATTGGGCGTGCATAAACGTGGCATGATATTTCACGTTGCATAGAACGAAAGTAAACACAATTGCACGCATCGTCATTAGTTGTAAAGCAGTTAAATAAACGCTTCGCATCAGATAGATTCCAACCTGCGCGCTCAATCTAATTTTTTTTTCTTCTGCTACTGCTGCTGCAGCTGTTGCGTTTGAGCAGTGTGCTCGATCAGGCAGGCACGTGCTCTGACGCGATCGTGACCGGCAGGCATAAATGAGGCGGTTGCAGAAAGCCACTATATTCAATGCAATTAACAGTGCTACGGCAAACCGTCTACTCAGATAAAAGGCCGTTGAACGGGATACGTGCAATTTCGAGCAGCAACGGTTTCAATGCACTTCGCGGTATGCTGAAGCAGAAGTTTCCCGCAAACTGGTCTCAGCGTGAGCAAGGCTGGGCGGGGAGCTCAGGAACGCCTGAGCGGTTATTTTCACCACAACGGCAGCCCAGTTTTGTCATTGAACAAGCAGCGATATAAACCATACTGAATATAACACTATGTGCAATATCATATTTGGTCACTGTTTGCACCTTTCTCCTGTGAGACATTTTGTGTGCCTGCACTTCACACGTGGTGTTTGTGACATTTTTGTTGTGTGTCATTTTATCAGACAGTTTTATGTCTTGTGGCAGTCTGTATTCCATTGCTGTATCAGTAGTATTTCCGCCCCTTACGTGTCATTTTAAAATGTGTAATATTATAATGCCTTCTCTGTTTACATTTCTGATATCATGTAGTGCAATTCCATGCCATTCATGTGAAAAAAATTGGCAGCGCATCTTTCCTTCAGGAGATGTTAGGCGACATTTGTGATATTAGTAATCTATAATATTATGAACGTGTAATTGGCGAAGATATGCTTGATATGTTAGAATTATTATTTTGAAGAACGGCACATGTATACACTGTGGCACATATGCAGTGACCCAAATTGGCGTTGAAGAGTGTCATCATACCTGCGAACTCTCCCAAATTTTTTTTTACGCAAAGTTTCTGAATTTGGTTTTGTTTTACGAATTTACGATTGGTTCCGTCAAGTTTAAAGAAACATATCTTGATTCTACTGGCGAAAAAAGTGTAGCTCGTCGGTCTCCGACAACATCCTTGAAAGTCCTTCTTTCTGACTCCGAAAGTACGAGTGACGAGTACGTCCTTCGAGCAAACATTTACTGTAAATAACATTTCCCAAGTTTGCTGCAGCTTTCGTGCTGTAAATAAAGGTGATTCATCGTTTATAAAGCCCGCATGTAGGTGCATGCTCAAGGCAAACTCTTTTTTTTTAAGCATGCGCGCTACTCCTCCCCCCTTCCAGTGTTCAAGGATTGTTTACAAACTTTGAGATTCCCAGGCTCGCAGGTCTGCGTTGATTGATGAGCGCACATACCAAGTGGTACATGCGCAATGACCCAAGTGAGCGTGAATATAAACGGTTAGATACATAGAAACCGGAAACCGTGTGAAGTATCCTAGCAATTTTGATGACATTAATAGCGTAGGTGGCAGCATCTATTAGTGCTAACATCTGCTTATTTATCCGTTCAATAGAAGAACAGTCTTGTTTATTTTTTGTAATTTTTGGAATCGTTTTTCTCACAACAGCTAATAATATTGCAGTCGGTAGGCATTAGAGCGTCCTCTATTTCTCTCTCTCTCTCTCTCTCTCTCTAAGATAAAATATCGGCAATTCTAGTAACAGGGTTATGCTAGATACGCAACTTCTGCCTCGCAAGCGGTTTAAGCGTTTAACGGACAGTGTTTGCTAACAAGTGAATTCAGCAATCGTATAATTAATAAAACGTTGTTACTTATCTTTTATTTATTATTTTTTATTACTTTTTACTTATTTTTTATAATGCATATGTTTATATGTAAATGCCAGCTTTTCTGACATTTCTGGTACCGAAGCGCGTGCGTTACGAAATACTTCAGGCATATCACGCTAATGTCGCATGCTAACATCTCATATAACGCAGCCATCTCATATAACGCAGCTAGACCTGTCTTTATCACCCTAGAGCGGGAGCCCCGCTGTTATCAGCGCCACCCGAGTTCTAGACGTGCGTTATAAACGGAATCAGTTGCGTCACGTGTGTGTGTGTGTGTGTGTGTGTGTGTGTGTGTGTGTGTGTGTGTGTGTGTGTGTGTGTGTGTGTGTGTGTGTGTGTGTGTGTGGTGTGTGTGTGTGTGTGTGTGTGTGTGTGTGTGTGTGTGTGTGCGCGCGCGCGCGCGCGTGTGTGTGGTGTGTGTGTGTGTGTGTGTGTGTGTGTGTGTGTGTGTGTGTGTGTGCGCGCGCGCGTGTGTGTGTGTGTGTGTGTGTGTGTGTGTGTGTGTGTGTGTGTGTGTGTGTGTGTGTGTGTGTGTGTGTGTGTGTGTGTGTGTGTGTGTGTGTGTGTGTGTGTGTGTGTGTGTGTGTGTGTGTGTGTGTGTGTGTGTGTGTGTGTGGTGTGTGTGTGTGTGTGTGTGTGTGTGGTAGGGTGGAGGGACGAGGGTATATTCGTGTACGTATTCGCCCCTCCAAACAAACATTAGAGCTCTTAGCTCTCAATTTGATTATGAATATCTCCGGAACACCGCTTTAGACGTGTCAAAGAAAATTGACATGCCTTCAAGAGAGAGTGAGGAGCTTTTTATGAGAGAAAAGTGGACAACTCGGCCTGAGAGATGTGACTGTATCCTGCTACTCCGCGCTGGGAGAAGCGTTTGCGGCAAACGACAGAGGCAGAGTAGGAAGATGAAGGTGGTATGACGAAGATGATGATGACAGGTGTTGCGCAGTCTACTGTTTCTGTGTCACCCGCATACGCATGATTCACGGCCCATCCACATTGTCGGAGAGGAGTCCATGCTTCTGGAGCGTAGCCAGGATATTGTCTATGGCATGCATCATTAGCACGGTTGCTCGCGCCACAGGGGCGTTTGGGTGAGATAGAAGCTGCTGCAGGGCGTCGATGATTTGTCGCTGCCTCGCCACGGTTACAGAGTCCGATGGGGACGTCTCGCAGCACTCCTGTTCTTCTCGTTGATGTTCGGAACTCCGAGCCCGCAGTTGTAAGCGTCACCATGTATTTGTTTCCAGACTTTTGCTACTCACGTTATTCGTCGGCGAGTTTCTCTTCAAGTTTCTAATATAAAATATATCATAGTCCGAAAAATTCAAAATGTTATTTCTCAGGTTTGCTTCACAAGTGCGCTTGTTAACTTTACTTGTTAGCGGAAATTGGGCCCGCCAAAACGCAAAATCCGCCTCAGGCGTTTAGGGCGCTCTCGCGTGTATGCAGCAATCAGCAAGAAAGACATGAAGTTCTGGAATCCTGCTTTATTCTTTCTACACAAAGAAATAAAAGAAACAACATTAAAAGAAGCTGAATGAATGATGACGGTGTTAAAGTTCTGAGTGGGCGAAAGTGTCTCGGCAGCGTGTCGAGATGTGGCAGCTGGTGCGCTGGCTCCTCGGACAGCCTCGACCGCGCTCGGCTTTGTAACCCCAAGCCCTGGCCATGCCCGTCTCATCAGGCGGGAGCTTCGCTGTATAGGGAACTCGTTTCCAGCACATAAGCGGAACTTCTGCCCGCCTGGTCCGAACGCTCCCAACTTGCCCTCAGCTTCTTGTTGCTGCTGCTGTTGTTGTAGGGGTGGTGGTGGCCTCAACACATGGGTCATCCCACGATAAGGATTGGCCCCACTGTAGGTAATGAAAAGTGCAAACAAAGGACCAAACTACTAGAAGAGAAACTTAGGCGAGTTGGTGGGAATTCATGTTTAGGAAAGTAACAAGCGCTGGATAGACAAGGACACGGGCAAAGAAGCTCAGTGTAGTGTTCTTATTTGCCTGTGTCCTTGTCTATCCAGCGCTGCTATTTTCCTAAACATGAAAGGACCAAATAATAAAAAACACACAATCAAAGCGAACACCGTGTGCAACTGAAGCAGAACTAAATTTTGATAGGACTTATTCACAAGAATGAAGGCTTCTTGCTCCTGCTTTCTCTTTCCTCACGTTGCTTGTCCGCTCCGATCTTCTTGCAAGGTTTTTTGTTCTTCCTTTTTTTTCGTTCTTTCTTTGCGCTGGTACACTCAAACAACACCTCTGCACACAGTGTTTGCGTAGCTAGCACAGCCTTTTTGTAAAAATTGCGGATTGTTTGGCTTGGGGATCCTTGTAGATAAGTTCTTCCCTATCCTCGTTTCGGGCGTCGTCCATAAAAAATACCATGCAATTTCGCTGGGAGAGCGGAGCAGTGACATCAATATAGCAAGGCAGAAAAGACGGCAAGTCCAACGCACTTCTTAGAATCTATGTTAAGCGAAGCTTTGCTGATACGTTTAAAATAAAAGCTGGTTGAAAGTACTATATGATACGTGCAATTTTATTTTATTTTCAATTACGCGATCGCGAGCACGAAGCTGCACATCCATTTTATGGAAGAATCGTTCTTCTATCTTGAAAGTTTCTTGTCGCTTGACTTGGCGGTGACCCGCGTGCAACGTGTTTGTGTTCTGCGTTGCGTTTTGCTGCATATGAAATACGGCCATGCTCAGCAAGGCCCTTCTTCTCGCCACAAGGCTTAATTGTTGATCAATGGCAGAGGACTCTGTCGAACATGAAATATAATGATGGTTGTGATTTTTATGATGATGCTGATTATGGCCGCGGCTATGATGACGTGATGATGACGACGTGAGTGCTGGAGTACATAATATTGATGAACGCTTCATATAGCCGCTGAAAAGCAACCTAGTTTGCGAGGAAAGTGATGACAAAGCATCTGATCAGCAAGGAAAAGGGTGAATCAAAGATGCTCATGGTGCATTAAGGTATGCTACTGTTCTAGCTGGTATTGATCCATGATCCATCACGGTGCATATGGGGAAATATCAGCTCTGTTTCTTGTGATCGGGTTAGTACGAGTATGCCAAAAGCCACCTACAAGAACCTGCAAATCAAAGCGTCGTAGTGTATAGAAGGAGATTTCAGATGGTCAAGAAAACGTTGAGTTTTCTGTTGAATTCCGACCACGCCATCATTAAAACTCGAGTTTTATATGAGCCCTCGTCAAAATTTTCCACGTGGCGCTGTTTGTTCGTGATAATTAAACTTGCTTGCCCCCCCTGCAATGTCAAAAGAATTCTTCATAAAGTACTAACGCCCGCCAACAAGCAGACAAAACAACTGGCCTCCATCAAGGTCGGATTGAAAAACAAGGGGTTAATAAACGTCCGCGCCACCTTCTCCCACTTCGCCGCAACCTCGTGTGTCCAGATTCTTCAGGGGGTATAAAACCAACCTCAGATAGCAAAACTGGTTTGCGTGGTTTGGTTTATTGATACAATTGTACACGGGGGGATAAAGAGATATTGTCGCGATGCACAAATCTCAGGAGCTTTCTTATAGAAGCACCGCGCCGTACTCGGGAGAAGGAACCAGAGAGGCGCCAACAACAAGAATCTCTTCTTCTTCTCTAGATGCCCTCCGGAATCTCGAGCAGCCCGGTCGTCGTCTTTGTCGGCGCCAGGGTGCACTTGTGCACGAATACCGACGCGGCATTACCCTCCCTCCAGAGCGAGCATCGTCCCGATGCTGATCAGATCGTGGCGGAAAGACTCGTAGTTGATAGCTTGGCGGTGTCCACTTCACTCTGAATGATAAGGCTTCATGCGCACTACATGCACTACCTCAGGCACCTGTTGACGGCGTTTCGAGCAGCATGAACCATCACCAACCACCTCGTAGGTCACGTCGCTAATACGGCGTAGAACCTTGTATGGTCCGAAGTACCGGCGTAGAAGTTTCTCCGAGAGCCCTCGGCGTCGGACGGGAGACCAAATCCAGACTCTTTCCCCAGGCGTATAAGCGGCAAATTGGTGGCGGAGATTGTAGCGTCGTGCGTCGCGTTCTTGCTGACTAGTTATCCTGACACGGGCGAGCTGTCGTGCTTCCTCGGCGCGTTCAGTGAAATCTGCGGCATCTGCATCTGAACCATTGCAGTCATGAGGCAGCATAGCGTCAAGCATTGTAGTGACTTCTCGACCATGGACCAGAGCGAACGGCGTCATTTTCGTTGTTTCTTGGCGTGCCGTATTGTATGCGAATGTGACGTATGGTAAGATTGTGTCCCAGTTCTTGTGCTCCACATCGACATACATGCAAAGCATGTCTGCGATGGTCTTGTTGAGGCGCTCGGTAAGCCCATTTGTTTGTGGATGATAGGCCGTCGTCTTCCTATGGGCTGTGCCACTCAGCGTGAGCACAATTCGCAGGAGCTCAGCTGTGAATGCGGCTCCTTTGTCGGTTATGATGATCGCTGGAGCACCGTGTCTGAGGACAATGTTCTCGATAAAGAATCGTGCTGCTTCAGCTGCCGTGCCGCTCGGAATCGCCTTGGTTTCCGCATATCGGGTTAGATAGTCCGTCGCGACTATGACCCATCTGTTGCCGCTGTCAGATAGTGGAAAGGGGCCCAGGAGGTCTATGCCAATTTGAGCAAACGGCGTTTCTGGTACTGGAACGGGGTGCAATAGCCCAGCGGGTTTAGTCGGTGGTGCTTTGCGTCGCTGACACTCAAGGCATGTCCTCACGTAGTGCTTCACCTCTTCCGCGAGCCTAGGCCAGTAGTAGTTTTGTTTGATTCGTGCTAGTGTTCGCGTGTAACCAAGGTGGCCCGAGGTGGCTTCGTCGTGGCAGGCTTGCAAGATTTCGCGGCGCAGAACTTCGGGAACTACCAGCAGATGGCTCTTCCCTGTTGGAGAGAAGTTCTTCTTATAGAGAACGCCATCGCGCAAACAGAATGAAGGTAGACTCCGGGAAAATAATCTTGACACCTTCGTAGCTCGCCCTTCCAAAAACTCGATCAAGGTGTTGAGCTCTCGGTCGGCTTGCTGTTGCTGAGAGATGGCGGCTGCATCAACAATCCCTAAAAAGCCTGCGCATTCATCCGCATCTGCGCTCGGTGATTCAATAGGTGATCTGGAGAGGCAGTCGGCATCGAGGTGCTGTCTTCCCGATTTGTACACCACTGTCATATCGTACTCTTGAAGCCGTAAGCTCCAGCGTGCCAAACGTCCGAGCGGGTCTTTCATATTGGTCAGCCAGCAAAGCGAATGATGGTCACTTACTACTTGAAAGGCGCGGCCGTATAAATACGGGCGAAACTTCGTGACTGCCCATACGACGGCCAGACATTCCTTCTCCGTGGTTGAGTAGTTGGACTCGGCACGTGACAATGTTCGACTTGCATAAGCAACTACTCTTTCGGCACCGTCTTGCCACTGAACAAGGACAGCTCCAAGGCCCACGTTGCTGGCATCGGTATGGATCGCCGTTGACGCATCCTCGTCAAAGTGAGCGAGTACTGGCGGAGTTTGTAGACGCTGCCGTAACTCGTTGAACGCCGCTTCTTGCTCCTCTCCCCTGTTGTGTCTGGCGGTCCTTCGGGGCACAGGAGGCCGGCGCCGACTCAGACGCTCCAACCTGGCGCCCCTTTCTCGCGGCCGAGAATTGTCACCTGGGACTGAGGGATTAGCAGTTGGTCTCCGGGCTACCTCATGCGTGGCTAAACGGCAGCGTCGCCCCTTGGTGCGGTCCCGTGAATTACCAGCGCCGCCCGAACCACAACGAGGTCCGGCGTCGATTGCGACGCGCCAAACTGGCGCCCTTTCGAGACAGCCACCGCCCTCCCTGATTCCGCGAACTGGTCGCTATGGAGAGGCGAATCTTGAAAGGGGCCAGTGTCTGGCAATCTCGGGGGAACGACATCAACGTTCGGTTCCCAAGGTGTCAACCGCTGCCTATGTTCGGGGGCGACCTAACAAGATTGGAGGCGGAGCCCGGCGGGAAACGACGACACATCACGTGCGGGATATGGCCACCTGATCCAAGATGCTGATTGGCTAAAAGAACTACAGTGTATTCCCTCGTCGAGTGAAAGAGGGAAACGAAAGGGATAAAACAGGGGACTTGAGTGTTGTGAGAGACGCTTCACCATGTAGAGACGCTAGAGGCTTGACCATGTAGAGTACGCTTGACGATGTAGAGCACGCTCGACCATGTAGAACGCTCGGAGATGTAAACGCTACCACATGCAAAGATGTTAGCACGTAGACGGCTCCAATATCATGGAGCCCATCCTGTAATATACCATGTACAGTGTATATAAAACAGTTTTCTAATCTCCCTGGATAACTCCTCCTCTCGGCACCTGGCACGGCATCATACATGCAACCTTCGTGGACCCGCGGACAATCACCATCGCAACAGTGGTGGCAGCGGTGGGATTCGAACCCACGCCCCCGAAGAGACTGGTGGGCTGAGCGACTAGGGGCACTTCTCCCGTTTAGTGTCGGCGCGTGTTTTATGCATTGCTTGTCCGAGGAGAAAGCGCGCGACTACGACAGGGCTAAGAGGGCTTTGTTCAGGCGCTTTGGTGTAGCATGGCAGGCCGACTTCGAAGGCCCAAAAGACAGTGAAAAAGCCGAGCCTGTCGAAGGTAACATTAGCACTGAGAGGACTAGTGTAGAAAGCTTTCGAAAAGGTGTGATGCAAATGGCACACACACAAAGCGAAGAGAGCGGCGGATTTCCCGCACCAGAAACGGAAGGCCCTTTAGGCCAAGTGTGTACGGCGGCGGCAATTTCGGCCAGCCTGCCAGACAAGGTCACGCATTGCTTCTCGAATAGGTCGGAGCAAATGCTGAGGGAACCGGGAAAATCCATCTCCAGCAAGGGAGCTTTCAGGGCAAAAGCACGTGAGGAGACTCAGAGACTGATAGGCGCATTCCCTATTGAGCAGCGGTTACAGGACCATGGAACGATTCCAGAGGCAGCTGTAAGCAGTGATGAGTTAGACGTGTTAGTAGCCGGAAGCGAGGTGAATGCGGTCACCGAAGAAAGCGGTGGTTTTCCCGCCCTAGAACCAGGGGCCGATTTCGAAGGCCAAGATGGCAGTGACAAAGATTGTTCAGACAGCGCTGAGAGGGCTGCGGTGCCCGTCGTTAACGGACACAGTGACAAGCGCGAAGAAACAGCTGTTTCGCCATTTAGCGAGGCTGTTCTGGAAACAGAGGTCGACTTCGAAGGCCAGCAAGGAGTTTTGCATGCTGTCGACGGCAGTGATAGAGCTAGGCCAGCTGAAGGTAGACTTCATGACAAGCCAGCTTGCTCAATGGTCAAATCTGGTAATGTTCTATTACAAAGGCAGACGCACTGTGAAACCCGAGAGGGCAACGAAATTTCAAGTGCGTGTGCTGATGCCGCAGGACCAACGAAGCATGCCAAACATAAAAGGCGTAAGCGCAGGATGCGAAAGGTGGAGGCGGTCAGGGCGTCTCGAGTCAAACGTGCGAAGCGCCAAGGCGACATTGGTAAACGCGCTAAGATCATGATCCAGCCAGATAATGTGAAAAAGCGCAGGAGGGTAACTCCCAAGCTTAGGCGTTTGCTGAGGTCAAGGATCGGCGTGACGCACGTCGCGAAAAGGCGAGTCTCGCGAAGATTCAGGCGTAGTGACCGTCGCCTGACCGCAACGCGTAAAGTGCACTGTAGACAGAGGGATTGTAACTGTCGCCTAACCGCTTCGCGTACAGCGCATTGTAAGCAGAGGGACAAAGGGAAGCGTCCTGTAGGCTGTTACAATGGCCGAGCACTCGCGGGGGAAAAGAAAAGGGTCTGCCTAGCAGATAATGGGACAGTGCGCGCACGGGTCTGTCAATGCCTCCCCCTCCCAGTACTTGGAAGCGGCTGTTCGAAAGTCGCAGCTACAAGGTGTGTCAGGCAAATCAGCGGATTTTCCCTTCTTCGCGACAGCTACTTGCGAAATCCCCGGAATGCGCGACCCCCTCGAGTGCGTTTGAAAGAAAGGGGTGCGTTTGCGGCCCGAAAATAGAGAAAACAGGAAGACGGGTAGGATTTTTTTCTTCTTTTGTATTCTGTCTGCCCGAGATTAGTTGAGTTTTGATAGTTTGGCAGGCGTAAAGAATGCCGCAGTTTTTTGGTATGTTGTTAACCTTTTCGGCTCAGGTTAGACACACGATTTAAAGGGGAGTGTTTACGCGACGACAGCTATAAAAGTAAAATGCAAAATGTCAGTTGCATATCGTTTGGCATGTCATGCGCAAGTTGCGCAAGTTAATAAGCTCCGCTTTTGCACGAGTTTGTAATAAGTCGTAAATAGTTTGCCCATCTGTTGGCAATATTGGCATTATGTAATGATTATGTAGCTTTCTTGTGCTAAGTGTTACGGACTATGAATTACTGAAGGCCAGCTCTCCCTTCGCCTTCCTGATCTGTGGAAGCTCTAATTCATAATTACTTAGCTTCATTACATAAAGCCAGTTGGTGTCTGTTTGGGAAGACACATCATCGGAAGTTTTGGTACTTGTCCGGATCAACGAGCACCTTGTGTTTCAGCGTTTTCTTTAGATAGGGGGCAGTCAGATTTTTGGAATTGATAAAGTCTGGCGATGAGAGTGGCTTGCAGTGGCGCTTGCAGCATTGTGTGTGGCTGACAAAGGTCGCTCCTTGGAGCTTGGAGCTTGTCATTTCTGCAGCCCAGTCAGAGCCCACCTATGAAGAGGCCTTTGGTGGAAGATCATCATTCCTGGAAGCAGCGGCCCCATGGGGTTGAGCGAAGCCGGCATCAAACCGGCCGAGCTGCATGGAACAACTCGACCTCCCGATGCATCATCTGGCGGCGGGGGTGCTGTTGTGTCTGGCGGTCCTTCGGGGCACAGGAGGCCGGCGCCGACTCAGACGCTCCAACCTGGCGCCCCTTTCTCGCGGCCGAGAATTGTCACCTGGGACTGAGGGATTAGCAGTTGGTCTCCGGGCTACCTCATGCGTGGCTAAACGGCAGCGTCGCCCCTTGGTGCGGTCCCGTGAATTACCAGCGCCGCCCGAACCACAACGAGGTCCGGCGTCGATTGCGACGCGCCAAACTGGCGCCCTTTCGAGACAGCCACCGCCCTCCCTGATTCCGCGAACTGGTCGCTATGGAGAGGCGAATCTTGAAAGGGGCCAGTGTCTGGCAATCCCGGGGGAACGACATCAACGTTCGGTTCCCAAGGTGTCAACCGCTGCCTATGTTCGGGGGCGACCTAACAAGATTGGAGGCGGAGCCCGGCGGGAAACGACGACACATCACGTGCGGGATATGGCCACCTGATCCAAGATGCTGATTGGCTAAAAGAACTACAGTGTATTCCCTCGTCGAGTGAAAGAGGGAAACGAAAGGGATAAAACAGGGGACTTGAGTGTTGTGAGAGACGCTTCACCATGTAGAGACGCTAGAGGCTTGACCATGTAGAGTACGCTTGACGATGTAGAGCACGCTCGACCATGTAGAACGCTCGGAGATGTAAACGCTACCACATGCAAAGATGTTAGCACGTAGACGGCTCCAATATCATGGAGCCCATCCTGTAATATACCATGTACAGTGTATATAAAACAGTTTTCTAATCTCCCTGGATAACTCCTCCTCTCGGCACCTGGCACGGCACCATACATGCAACCTTCGTGGACCCGCGGACAATCACCATCGCAACACCCCATACAAACGCAACGTCGTCTCTAGTGAGGCGGGTGAGTGGAGAGGCGAGATGTGCAAAATTGGCAATAAATCGTCGGTAATAAGCGCAGAGACCCATGAAGCGTCTGACCGCCTTCTTATCCGTAGGCCGAGGGAACTTTGCGACTGCTGCAGTTTTATCGGGGTCAGGCTTAACTCCTTCTTGACTAACTACATGACCCAGAAACTGAAGCTGTTCAAACCCGAAGTGACATTTTTCGGGTTTCAATGTGAGTCCCGCGGACCGTATGGCTTGAAGAACTGACAGCAGCCGCTTTAGATGTTCTTCGAAAGTGGCGGAAAAAACAATCACATCGTCGAGGTACACCAGGCATGTCTTCCACTTCAGACCGGATAAGACAGTATCCATGAGCCTTTGAAACGTGGCTGGGGCCGAGCATAAGCCGAAAGGCAGAACCTTGAATTCATAAAGCCCATCAGGCGTCACGAATGCCGTCTTCTCTCGATCACGCTCATCTACCTCTATTTGCCAGTATCCACTCTTAAGGTCCATAGAGGAGAAGTAGCGCGCATGCCGTAGCCTGTCTAAAGAGTCGTCAATCCGCGGCAGCGGATACACATCTTTCTTTGTAACATGATTCAGCTTGCGATAATCAATGCAGAACCGCAAGCTACCATCTTTCTTTTTGACAAGCACCACAGGTGATGCCCATGGGCTGTTCGACGGCTGGATGACATCATCCTGTAGCATCTTTTCAACCTGCTGCTGTATCGCCTCGCGTTCTTTCTGAGCTACACGATACGGGTTCTGTCGGATGGGTCTTGCTGTCTCCTCCGTGATGATGCGATGCTTTGTCAGCGGCGTTTGACCAACTCGCGACGTAGACGAGAAGCAGTCCTTGAACTGTTCAAGCAGTTCCATAAGCCGGTGTCGATCTGCAGGTGTTAAGCTCGGTCCAATATCGACGGCAGGTGTGCATGGCGTTGTAGGAGCCTTGGCTTCTCCTTGCATAGCAAAAGAGTCTTCAGTGTGGTCGATATCATCGAGATACGTGACAGCGGTGCCTTTACTGATATACCGACGTTCGTTTGTGAAATTTGTCAATAGAACATCTGTACGCCCGTCGACTAAGGAGACGATGCCACGGGCGATGGCGACTCCTTGGCGGAAGAGAAGGGTGGTTGCATGTTCCGCGACCGCTTCTTTGGTGAGCTGTGTGCCACAACTGACGGAAACAAGGCTGCAAGACAGTGGCGGTATGCAGACGTCCTCGTCGATAATACGTAAGGTGCGGCGCTGTCGCTCTGTTCCACTGGCCGTGTCGTTAGCAGGAGAAAACGTTACTACGCCGTCGCGTATGTTGACAACGGCACCATACTCTCTTAAGAAGTCCATGCCTAAAATGAGTGATTTGCAGCACTCCGGCAGAATTACAAATGTGGCGACAAAAGCAGCGTTCCCGATCGTGAGCCTTGCAGTACATTTGCCTGTAGGAGTCATAATCTGGCCGCCAGCATTGCGAATATAAGGGCCCGTCCATTTAGTCCTGACTTTCTTGAGTTTGTCTGCCAGCGGCTCGCTCATAATTGAAAAGTCCGCGCCAGTGTCTACTAAGGCCGTCACTTCGTGCCCGTCAATCGTAACAGCGAGGTCGGCAGTCACAGTTTTGTCGGCATCATTTACGTTTTGATCGGCGCCTTCCTTTCTCGGCAACAAGGGGGGATTTTCGGCAATTTGAGGACTTGCAACCTTCCCCCTTGAGGTCGCTGCTTTCAGTTTCCCCGCCGTGGGCTGGGAGAACGACCTCTCACGACGTCAGCAAAAGTGCGGCTGTTCGGCGAGGCGAAACGTGCTGGAGACGGTGAGCGCGACCGGAGATTCGAAGAGCTCACTTGCCGGCCAGTGCGGCTGTCGTCGAAGGGGACACGGTTTTCGTCAGCCAGGCGACGCGTTGTGCCATATGGGCCACCCTGGTAGCCAGCTGGGCGATGAGGGCAGAAACGATAGATGTGTCCTGGTTCGCCACAATTGTAGCACAATGGCCGCCGATCTTCAGTGCGCCATATATCGGTCCGACGGAGCTGGGGCCGTCTGACAGGTTCCCGTTGGGCCCAGGCTGCGACAGGAGGCCGTTAACGGTATTGTGGCGACGGCAGGGAAGACAAGGGACGGTAAACAGCGTCTGCATGGCTGTATGTGTTCGGCTGGTACGGCGGCTCAGACGGCGACGGACGGCGGACCGCGTCTGCGTAGCTATATGGATTCGGCTGGTATGACAGCTCGGTACGAGTCTCGGAAGGGGCAAGCACCTGTCGGAGTTCCTGTCGTACCACTTCAGCGACGGAGGCAACCGGGAACTCGTGCGGCGGTGTGAGCCTAGCGTTCTCCTTCGCAATTTCCTCGCGCACAATCTGGCGTATCAACTGGCGCAAGCAGGATTCATCGCCCGTAACCAGTGCTGCGGATCCTGTCGGTGCCCCGGCAATCAGACGATCGTACTGTTGGTACCGCTGCTGCAGCGCCCGCTCGATTGCTGTGGCCTCTTTAATGAACTCGTCCACTGTTGTCGGTGGATTGCGCACCAGGCCAGCGAACAGCTGCTCCTTGACACCACGCATGAGATGGCTGAGCTTTTTAGCCTCTGGCATGTTGGGATCTGCGCGGCGAAACAAACGCGCCATGTCTTCGGCAAACATGGCGACACCTTCATTTGGCTTTTGGATGCGCGTATCGAGAAGGCGCAGTGCGTTTTCACGTCGATTTGTGTCCCCGAATGTGTCGAGAAACCGACGCGAAAAGTCCTCCCACGTTGTCAGACTTCCCTCGCGGTTTTCAAACCACGTCTTTGCACTTTTTTCGAGTGCGAAATAGACGTTGAAAAGCTTCTGGTCGGGGCGCCAGTGATTCGATCTCGCTACCCGTTCATATTTCTCCAGCCAGTCCAACGCATCTTCATGCGCGTCACCGTGAAATGGTTCAGGAATCCGAAGGTTTTGAACGGTTACCTGAGTTGGGCTGCTTGGAAGTGCCATTGCTGGAGCTGGGGTGGGGGCCGTTGATGAAGACGATGTTTGCAAGACGCCAAATTCGGGGCTCAAACCTTGCAGGCGGCGGCTCGTGCGGTGAACAGGCGTCTCGACGCGTGGGTGTCTTGTGGGGCTAGATGCAGGGCTGCTCGTAGGAGTGCCGATCATGAGGCGACGGTACCCAGCACCTCCACCAGTGTCGCGATGCACAAATCTCAGGAGCTTTCTTATAGAAGCACCGCGCCGTACTCGGGAGAAGGAACCAGATGATGATGATGATGATGATGAGAGGCGCCAACAACAAGAATCTCTTCTTCTTCTCTAGATGCCCTCCGGAATCTCGAGCAGCCCGGTCGTCGTCTTTGTCGGCGCCAGGGTGCACTTGTGCACGAATACCGACGCGGCAATATTAAGGCAGAGAGGCCGGTCTCAGCTTGTGCCCTGTAACCTACCTCTCAGCGATGAAAACAGACAGAAAGAGCGATTAAGAGGAAGCTTTAGCTCGGGCCCAACTCCGATGCTGTTTATTCAAATACATGTAAAACGGAGAAACGCTTTTGGGAGATACCCACTGGGCCGATTTTAAAGAAATTCGTTGCATTTGAGAGCGAAAGTTTCTTATGACACCCTTATGTTAATCCATACGACATCCTGATATGTTAATTGTTGTGTGCACGAACAACTACATTATATTATTTCGTACGCTGCATACCATAGAGTAGATACGTATTGTCATTTTCCTTTAAACGTTTTACAAACCATGACTCTTTTCAAGATAGCCACAAGTTAACAGCAAGATTTAGTCTTGCAAAGAATAACAGTGGTAGAACAAGCAATGTTGCTGAAGGCAACGTTTCAACAGGCAACGTGTCCTTTTGTCTCTCCGTCGAAACGTTGGCCGCCACAATATTATTTGCTGTATCACTGTTCCGTTTTAATCATTTATGGTACTAAAGCGCTTTCGGTGATGCTGTATTTTAACAGCGGAGCTGTTTAAGCCGATGGTTAGTCCGTACAGATCGAACAGAAAATGTGGGCCGATCCTGGCGGTAGTGCCGAAAGGGTCCAAGCGCAATGGCACATACCCCTGTGCACTAGCGAAGGTGTTTAAACCTAGCCAAAATGCGTGGCCAATACCTTGCGGTAGCCAATCGATAGCCAATCAATAGCTCATTGATAATCGATCAATAATCAATAAATTCCGAAAATGCTGGGGATGACTTGGTAGTGCTTAACCTAGCCCAAATACGTGGCCAATACCTTGCTAGAGCCAGTCGATAGCCCATCAATAGCTAATCGATATTCGATCAACAATCAGTAAATTTCGGAAAAATCTGGGGATGACTTGGTAGTGCTAGGTGCCGATCAACTCCGCTGTTTCTTTAGCCTTGCGCCACTAGTGCAAGCTACGCAATATTTTTGTGTGTTTTTACCTCTGCTCACTCGATCCTGCAACATAAGAACACACTATATGATAGTCAGGCCTCAGCTAAGAGTCAGGACCGCTCCTTGGCGCAGCTATCCGGTGTCCTGACAAAGCTTGCGCCTCCGGGTGTTTCTGCTATCACGAATGCCTGTCTGCAGCTATCCCCAACGCAGACATCAACGTATCTTTCGCGTAACCTACCGATAATGTCAATCATCGCCTCTTTTCCTTGTGATCTGTCTAACACTTTTCTTGCATGATGAGTCCCGTCAGGTCGTTGCAAGATTACAGCACGTGCGCGAGGAGATAGGCGCTCTTTGTCTCTGTTAGCTTCGAATGTTGGCACTCCTACTACTTTTGGCAGAAACAGCCGCCTTTCAAACATGTCTTGGCTTGTTGACTCGCGCAAGAGTTGTCCTGGAGAGCGGTTCGCATGCACATATGCCTTAATTTGACCGTTGGTCTCTTGCGAGGGTGCACGAAGTGGACCAGGGAGCAACAGATCGTGTAAGTAACTGCCCGCATTTCTAGCTATTATGTCAACCACCCTACACTGTAGGGGACAAATATAGACTTGTTAGCGTTCTCTCACCAATAGCAACATGGTGGCCATTAAGACGAATCTTCGAGATTTCAGAAGGCTGCTTCCTCACAATTCTTTTGTGATGCCTAGGAAGCCTTAATACGAAAACTTTCAGTTTCAGGATCAGTTTCGGCTCTTGGGAAAAATTACGACTTTTTACAATCGATGTGTGACATTGTGCAACAGGAACTTCATGAAATGGAACTGAAAGAAAAGAAAGGAAATTACTGTAATTAAGTATCGGACAATAAAGTGCGCGCCTTCAGAAGTAATGCTATAAACCCGTCGCTGGAAAAAAAGCACAAACAAGAAGCAATAAAAAATAAAGAAATAACTATTCTGCCCAAAGGACACGTCTCGATGACTATCTCACTAAGTTCTTCAACAGTTGAGTTTGTAGAGTGGACCGTCACTGATAAGACGAGCTGAATTCTATTGTCAAATTCACGTATTGACTTTGGGACCTTCTTATCACAGACATCTCTTCTGATACCATTTGGCGTTGTACGGGACTAATAATACTGACAGTACTGATAATATGTGCTAACACTTCAACGAAAATCCGGTGCTATAATGTCTGCATGTGCAACCTGCATAGAACATCAGCAGTGCATGAATTTGCCTAAGGGCTTCTTACTGCTTTAAACGACTTAGTGGGCTCTCATAATAATATTCATGAAGCTTGCTTGATTAAAATTCATTTATTATTTAAAAGGGTAGGAAGCACAAAATTCCTGGGCACACGTCGAGCGATCTGTTGGACCGAGGGTGGAGGTCAGATTTTGAAGCTCACTTGGCATCGTAAGTTCAACATATGACAATACTTCCATTCATTTAGCGTTTAATTTCGACCATGTGAACTTTTATTACATTTCAAAAATCACCGCCAATCCACTCATGTGAAGGTGGTTGGTCAGCGAAGCTGTAAACATGTTGCGCCTTACTTTGGGCAACCTTGCCAAACAAGGATCCCAGGGTGTGCGCTCATTTACTCACATTGCTCTTCAAATGTCATCCTCGAATGATATATGACACAAACATGTTTGAACGGAGTTCACAACAACCTTTAATTTACTTTATAATGACTGCTATGACTGCTTTGTGATCGCTATGAAACGCACTGGTGTTTTCCGTACTTATCTGAAAAATGTTTTTGGTCAAAGTTAAATCAATGCACGACCCGTGTACAGTAGTTGTTTGACTGGGATCGTTGAAGTAACCGAGGCGACACTCTTCCACGAAGTGGGCAAACCACTGCTTTGTTTCTGGTTTTGAGATGTCTACGTTAAAGCCTCCGACAACGAACTGTTATCCGATTTGACCCAGGAGAAATTTGTGCGCATGAAACGCTCAATGTCTGCTTTCGTTCTGTCTGGTGATATGTACACCGTGAAGGTTAGGCTTCAGCCTTTGGTCTTTACGCCACACACGTCTCCGCAGTTGTTGTTTTCTGGTTGAAGTACTTGTGATTGAAGCACGTATGGTTGAACACGTGTTTCGTCCTTTGCGTAGATGGCAACGCCCACGGCACGGATGTTCGTTCGCTTTTCACGCACTATACAAGTGTATCCTTTGACTTTTTGAAACGTATCGAACCACGTCTCGGAGAGACACAGTACGGGTGTCTCCTTGGGAACGAAGTCGTGAGACATATCTCTCGAGTGCAAAGCGAGGGATCGAACATTCAAGGCGGCAATTTCTATTGTGTGTGCTCGTTCAAGCATCACCTTGCACTTCTTGCATGGTAACGGTTGGGAGGTGGTGCTTTTCCAACCGCCTAAACTGGTCTTGCAGTTCCCGATCGATGTTTTATTTGCCGTGGTAGAACGTGAAGTCGTTCTTTACGTTTGTAGGGTACAGCCGGTCGAGATGGTTCACCGACTCAGAGCTATGTAAACCGATTTTTGTGTGTGTCTCTTGTCGTAATCGTAGACCTTAACCTTATCCAGGAACCTTGCCCCCTGTGACTTGTGCACGGTCACCGGACTCGCCTGAACGACTGTGAACTGCTTGCGTTTACAACTTAAGCCAGTCTCCTTGTTGAGTCGGTGAGGCAAATCTCTCGCTGCGGCAAATCTCGCTCATTACCATGCAATAGGGCGTAACGTGTCCGCTCGTGATTCGCCTATGTTTTCCGACGTATATCTGAGGAAACGACAGTTATGCGGCGTTATTTACGTACAGGAGAGAAATCGACATCTGCCCATCACCCGGTGCAATGGCCACAAAGTGAGTCTGATACTGCAGGCCACTCATTTGCATGTCGTCGCAAACGATCGTTTGACACGGCGTGTTCATGGCGACGAAGCAGTGGTTGGGGTCGTTAAAGTCATCCACGTCGGTCAGTTTTTCGTTGTCGTCTTCGTTTATGATGATATGGACGACTTTGTCTGGGATCTTATCGACCCTCTGCGGACCTAACTTGATGTTGTAGAAATTGTACAACGGATTTTCGAGGAAAACGTTGAGCCAAGCTTTAATGTTGTTCTTTTTGACGAGGCCTGCCAGGTACGTCGGCTTCACGAGCCGCCTTCGCTTCTAGTGCACGTTAGTGGCGACATCATCGTCCGTGTGTCTCGGAAGACTCTGGAACGTTGGCTGCACATCGATCGGGACGGTAACGATTTGGCCTTTGATGCCAAATTGACCTCTTCCGGGAACGAGGCGCCTAATGCTAACGCAGGAGCAACCAGACGCTTTTCCACGACGTTCAACTTTGGCAAATGTTCCGGGATCGGAGGGTATGCGTATCCGTGCGTCTTTGCGAGCAACGGCATTTTCCCCGTCATCAGAGAGTTTTTGCACGTACCTCTTAATTTGAAATTTGTGACATCTTCACAGAGAAACTGCTCCGTTAACATTTCGAGTGCCCGCAGTCAATTTGCTTCGTCTCTGACGTTTGCGATGGGCGACAGATCGTTCTCGAACCACAAGCGATCGCGCACGTTACACGTGAACCCAACTCATGGTCCAGAACTATCTCTTGTATTTAGAATTGGCCCCGTTGAAGTTTTGAACTTTGGTTTCGTGGTACTTGTGCCTCTTAGATGCGTTGGCAGCTTCGCGAATTTGTACGTATTCTTGCCTCACCTGCAGTGCCTGAGCTCGGCAGCCGAGGCATGAACCGCTCCATCAGCACGACTTCTTTGTGCACGCTGATGTTGTTGTTCCCTTAGCCGCTCGTACTGTTCATAGTTGTTCACGTTGTTCTTCGGCAATCCTCACAGGAATCATTGCTGCATTCTGCCTAGCCTAAGCACGGTGCCGTTGTGCATACTGACGTTGCTGTTCCCTTCGCCGCTAGTCGTATACACGTTGCTCTCGGCAGTCTTAACCGTGCGTGGCCTGCCCATGGAACACGCTTGCAAGACTAAGCCTAATCCACTCCTGTGTAGGTGGTTGGTCAGCTTCGTGGTTGGTCAGTGAACCACCTGACAGGAGTGCTTTAGTCTGGTCAGCGGAACCGACCGGTTTCGCTGACCAACCGCTTTCGCGGGAGTGGATTGCACTTTTGCTTGGTCACGGGGGTATGAGCCATTGATCTGCTTCTCAATGCCGCCAGGATCGGCCTCTCATTTTCTTTTTTCTGTTAACGTTACGCCACGAATAAATTCTGGGATTCTAGCCATAGACAGCTTGACTGTAAAAAAAAAAACAGTAACGCCTAGGAAGTCAAAATGACATAATAAGCAGGTTGAGTGTCACTTGCACTGATGGTCATGTTCCACCTACAAATCCAATCGTACGTGGTACTTTTTTCGCATTTTTTTTCCACTGAATCTACATGGAACTGGGTTTTAGATAAACGAAGGAACGTGTGGAACGGAGTTGTAGATGCCTGCAAGGGATGTATAGGAAACTGTTCCAGTGCCAGATTGAAACACTGTTATGACCAAGTTTGTCTTCCATGCTGGTCTAGAGAAGACATCTCTGGTGTATACCCAAAAGATAATGGTAAACTCAGAGACAGACTTTAGAGTATATCAGAAGTGTAGTGATTTCTTAAGCGATAGGAATTGCGTTATGGCAGTGAAACAAAAGTGAAACAAAAATTGCATAATGGCACTGAAACCAAACAAACAATGAAACAACAATGAAACAAAAACAATAAAAACAAAAGTGGAAATTAAACAAAAAGAATGAAACAAACAAAAGCAATGAAACGTATAACTGCTAACTATAACTGCTAAACCATAACTCCTAACGTATCACTGGCGCTATATAAAGATACGTTGTTATGTTAGAACGCAACAAAGCTGAAGCAAAATTAACTATGAACAATGCGACAGCAGGCGGCCTCAACGAATTAGTGCCGAATTGTTAAATAATCTACGAAATCTTTTACTTCTCATGGTGCTTATACAACTATAGCGCCAGCTTTAGTGTAGTAATTTTAGAATTGAACTTGCTCTCAAGAGCGAGTATGAACCAAACGAACATGTCCGCACTAAATTGGTCTTATCACAAGCAACTTCCCGCTTGATA
This sequence comes from Dermacentor silvarum, assembly GCF_013339745.2. NCBI lineage: Eukaryota > Metazoa > Arthropoda > Arachnida > Ixodida > Ixodidae > Dermacentor > Dermacentor silvarum. The sequence continues at coordinate 39,948,768 of NC_051160.1, forward strand.
AGCTTCACGGTTTCTCTATAGCAAATATCGGAGCTTCCTTATCGTATTTCGAGTGAGTACGCCTCCCTGACTTTCTCATGAACCAAACAAAAATGTTCGCACTACATTGGTTTGAGCACTGACAATGGCACACTTGATGCGCTTGGCATTTTTATATGAGTATTGTAGCAGCCATATGGTACGAACCTCTCATGAACCTCAGCTCACGAGCCTAAAAGTGCTTGTACTAAACTGGCCTTACTACGAACAATGTCTGACTTGAAAAGCTTTTGATTTTTAAATATTTAATCAGTCGTAGTGTAATATGGCTGAGTGCACTAACCATGTAGAGGTTTGTTTTCGTACCCATGATGCATTTCCCTATGAAGCTGCGAGAAATGTCTTCAGCGATGAATCTTCCGCAATGTCCCCGAAACAAGCTGAAAACACAGCAGAGAATTTTGTACTCAAATAACTGTCGACCTGCGTTTCAGATATCGCAGACTTCCGAGCTACTCAGCGGGAACCCGCAATCTGGTGGGGCATGTATTCACAAAAAGGTGCATTACAGCCCACGTTCCTGTAGTATATATCCGTGCTTAAGTAGCATAGCACTGTGTAAACCAGCCAAGCGAGCAAACCAATGCGGATTTCTTGCCTGAGAACCGAAATTATTCTTTTTTAGTGATACGCTGTAGTATCGGATAGACGACACCCCAACAGCACCAATTTACTTCACTGAAACGCTACCACGTTACAGACATAGCAGAAGATGCTTCCCCCGACAGCACCCACCATTCGCTCAGCCGTATTCGATTTCCGGTCCCTTTACTATGTCGTACAACATCCCCCATGATTCCCCTTCTGTCCACGAGCAACACCCGCAGCATATCACTGCACCTGAGAGTATACCCACTCCCTCCTACCTACCCCCCAATTCCTTCACCCTCGACTTCTTCGTGGCATACTGAGCCAATCAACTCAGACCCGCAGGAGCAGTGACGGCTAATTCAGCGGGCATGCGGTGTGGCCCGAGCCAATGGGGCCCTGAACTACGAGGAAGGTGCCCCACCCAAATACAAACAAAACTTTATCTCTCTCTTTCTCTCTCTCTCTCTCTCTCTCTACACACAACGTGTCACAGTGGCAAATACCCATTCTAGAGGATTGTCCAGGAATTGTCACATACACAGAGATAACATTACCTAGGGACCCAGGAATGAGGTGCGGAAATAGAGGAAACGTAGGAAAACACAATAGGCTATTGTATATGAAGCGTTATTGCAACAAGATCTCTCTGTACTTTAGAGGTACATTTACGCCGTCATTATATCATCATCACTAGGCGGGAAATGGACGACCAACCGTCGACCTAAATAAGATTTCAAAATGACCGCCATCATCAAGCAAGAAACCGACGGCTGACAGACGACCCACGCTGCGCGCCGGAAAGTGCACAAAAAGGAAGCTTGGATTTAAAAAGATAGAGGCTGTTTCACATTAGCGGCTGTTAAAAGGTTCCTTGTTTCTTAGATAAACGGCTTTCTTTCTGTGACTTCATTCGGGATGTGAGCACGTTACCCAGACAACGTTACTTTTTCTTTAATGTATTTATCTCTTCGTCATCTCGCTCGTGCTCGGGAAAGAACTTCCTCTAGCTCACTATTCTGCGCGCGTAGAAAAAACAAACTAAATGGTGTTCGCAACCACAGCTGTCCGACAAAGCCCAGCGGGCCATATTTCATTACCCTTCCGGCGTAGTCGCACAAGGGAAGCCTCGCTTTCGCGTGGCGCAGGAATTGCAAAGAGTCGCTTATTTCACCCCCCCCCCCCCCCCCCCCCCCGCTCCGCCGTCCGTCGCTTGCAACACACAACTCCGCCTCAGAAACGTTGTGGAAAAAAACCAACAGGTGCGTGTCCGCCCTCTTAAACCATATTGTACCACGTAGCCGTATTGCGCGTTAGAGAAGGTTTTGGCTTGCGACATGGCGTCGAGTGTTATGAAAACCATGGATTTAGTCCATGGAAGCTGCCCATAAGCTGACCACAGTGAGTGGTGATGTTTAGCAATACCTATTAATAGGCACCAGTCGCTTGACGCATCGTAAGACTGCACTTGGTGAAGTGTAGGCGTACAACCTGTACTCCGTCTTGTCGTATAGTGTTCATTGTCTCTTAAAAGGGCGTCAGTGATATGATAAGGGGCGTGCTTACGTTGCATGTGGTGCATTTCTCCTGTACAAGCTAAAATGAGACGCTCGGGTGGAGCACTTGCCGTCACGGCGTTGCAAACCTATATCAGCCTGTAGCTATACATATAGCAACATCATCTCTGCTGCCTTCACTGAGCTATGCCGCAACATCTGCGCTCGCTAATTTGGGCGCTGTTTTGTGCACCACGAAGACTCTGAAAGGAGCGCCGTCTGCGCGTGTATTTCGGAGGTCACTGCAGGCGATGCTGCACCGGCCGAAGTCGGCATGTGCGCACCGCAAAAAAGAGAGAGAGAGAGAAAGAAAGAAACAAAAGAAACTTGTTCTTGAGAAGGCGGTATGTCCTCCTTGTAAACGCGCTGATGTCGCAGGAAATGAGTTCACAGTCCTTAGAATCACTAAAGTTCGCGTTTCTTCTGTTTTTTATTGCCTCCGACTTGCTTCCCGAATGGCTCGGCAAGAGAAATTTGCATAGATAACCGAATAGCAGACGTGACGTTTGCTTACCAAGTGCGGTGGTCCCTTCTATAAGAAAAACGGGTTGTTTGTTTTCACTCACCTAGGTGTGTAACCCCTCTTCTTTTAGCTCTCAAGGAGTGTTTTCGTTTCAGTGCAGTAGCATAAGTGCAACCATTCGCGGCATTTACACGGATCCGATAAAGTAGTCAGGCCGAAAGCCATTCGCCGGATTCATGTACACGCTAGCGGGTCGGGCATTATCAGCGTTAAACAGGCACGCCTTCGCATCGAGAATCTCTCTTCCCTTGCTCCGGCCTATAACCCTTTTTTTTTCCGCTGGCATGGCCCTGCACCAAATTAACAGGCGCGGAGAAACGCACTTTGTGACACGGCTCAAGGACCTTTCCAAGGACGTCAGACAGAGGGACTCCCCGAGTCCCTCTGTCTCACCGCACCCTCCTCTCCTCCAGCTCCTTGCCCCCGCTTTGAGCTTTTGGTATTTAGTGGAAGTTGCCCAAACCGGTTATGATATGGCCAGACACGCAATGCAGTCAGCTGCTCTGGCGCACATTCGGGCATGCGCGTTTTCTCTGCGCGTTAGCGGCGTTTTGCTCTTTCCTCTGTGCACGGGCAGGGCACCGACCGAACACTGGCGTAGCCACGTTGTTCTACCTACATTTGACGCTGACCTTCAAACGTTGCAACGGGAAGAGAACGATGTGCCAGCACAAAGAAGTGACAAACAGGCACTGCCCAAGCGTTTTATTTCCGGAATCAACATTACAGAGAAGCCCATAAGCCTCTGCGTGTCACATTCTCTGTGCCTTACCTCGTCCTTATGAGGACGTTGTATGAACTAACTAGCCCGAACAGCGACTCTTATCGAATGCGTTATATCTGCGTCTTCTCCTGACGACGCCGTGTCAGACAGCTTCACTACTAGATCTACTTTCCTCGCTAGATATAAGTTTCCTCACTGGATATATGTGCGGATAGACAACATGGGTCCCACTGGGTAAGTGCCCGAATAGACAAACTGCTGATGGCTGCTGTCTGGCCTAGTAGACGACTTGGGTCTCTGGGTACGTGCTGCTCGGTATGTCCCCGCGCAGACCACTTCGACAGTGGATGTGGACCACTGGTCATGCGTCCGTTCTTCGCAAATCCCCAAGAATGATAGAGCAGATGTGATACAAAGGGCCCGAAGCAAGTATTTAGATAAGTGGCTCACGGCTCTGTGCACAGCCATCTCTTCAACATTCTTCCCGTCGTCCTCGTGACAGACAGCTGGCAGCTGCAGGTGACGAGGCTGAGCTCGTGCCGCCCGCTGTTGCTGCTACCTCGCTAACTCATACAAGCTTCGTGTCATTTAGATTCCGTAGCTGCTTCGAATTTCTGAAATCTTTTCTTAATTACTTTTCCATGGTTCTTTATTTCTATTGACTTTTATCCGGATAGCTTTAGCTACGGCTCTGTCATGTCAAGTGCGCAGCTGTTCGTATTAGGAAAAAATAATAACACCGCATAGTGCGGGGAAATTGGGGCGCGCCATTCTTTTATAGGAGAGGCAGCTCCCCTGAAAAAAAAAAGATAGAGAGAGAGAGAGCGTTCGTGTAACTTTTTCCAGAGACGTGAAGCTAGCGAAAGTAACAAACAAAAACCAGACCGACTACCAATCCGTTTCTTCAAAATGTAAGCAAGCGCTCGGCCCCAGCAACGGGTCTCTCTCCACTCGGCAGCGTTTCTGCATGTATTTGTTATCTATTTTTGGTAATCTCCCTTCGTCGGCCTATCGCTCTTTGCTCCTCCCTTCTTTCTTTCATTCTCTCCATCCGCGTTTGTCTCCCGCTGCCAGCAGCCGCCACGCACCACTCTCGCCCGCTTGTACTCCGGCCGCACTCAAGGATAGCTGTATGCAAACCTTTCTCACATACTCTCTCTCTCTCTCTGCCAACTCCCTCCCCCCAGCCGCTGAACACACGACCCGAATAACGCTGTTGTGCGCGAGATGCGCGCAGCATTCGACGCGCGTGAGACAACGCGGCGATCGCGTAGTGCTTGTGGCTGGCCGCGCGGGCGCCTGTGGCGCGCAGCAACGCAAATCGGTTGCGTCGACGTTCCATCTATTCCGGGATACCAACCCTTATCGCTCCGGTGCTTTCACTTTCTTTAGAACTCCCGTTGTGAGATACCGCCGATCTCAGCAGTAAATCTTTGTGGAGGGCCTCTTATAGCCCGTTGTGTGTGCGCATCGCAGTGTATATCTCGTCTCCTATCGGCCTGTACTGCCCGAGGAAGAAGAGGCACGACGATTGACATGGTCAGTGCGACGTCCATTTTTATTTTTATTTCGATAGCAGGTAGTTTTAGCAAAACTATAGGACGTGTCTTACGGCACTTGTAACGCAGTGTGGCAGGACGCACGACAGTAGTGATTTCACTGGTTTGAACGTTATGTGAATCTGGGTATAGAATCCCAATGCGCCCAACATTTTTTTTTTTTTTCACTGAGCATGCGCGCACAACTTCTCTGCTGCACTAAACACACCAGCGGCGACGCGATTATGTCAGAACGTATCTTTGCGTTCTTTTTCCCTCGATCTAGTGCAATTTAAGAACGCTTCCAACACGCGGTAGTTCAACAAAGCGCCGTGAAATGTCGCCACCATCACTGTTGCTTGCGTCTACGAGTCCCTTTATTACGGTTACGTTAAACATTCGTGCTGACATAGGGCAGTGGTGGCCAAATAACATGACACACATTATTTGCGTGTTTTGAATACTTTCGCTTGCCTGTAGATGTGCTCTGAAATAAATTTTTAAAGTAAGGTTTTACGGTGGTATACTCTTCGACATAAGGGCCTCCCAGCACCAATCACCAAGCAGTGTTTGAACTTTCCCATCTACTTCAATCATTATACTCAAATATTGATTAGATGTTTCCTGACAAATGGCTGCACCGTTTTCTACGCTTTGCTGACCCTCGTATTAAGCAATGCGCCCTAAGTGGAAGCCCATGCTTGACTTTGCTAAGATAACGCCTGGCGTGCACTTGCCCGAGATTTCTCGGTGAATTTTCCTGGGCGCGTTCGCGTCTGTCACGGAATTTAGTGCCACGCCTGCAGATGGCCTACGCGAAGAGAATGAACACGAGACGCCACATGCAAATTACACAATCACAACTTATATTGGGAACTAGTTCTCAAAGTACAGGCAAGAAATATGACAAAAAGATGCAGTTCACAGGAAGGAAACATCTATTTTAACATCACAGGACATAGTGCATGAAGAAACAATGTGAAATTTTATCAGAGCACTCACAAGTTACACTTCCATCATCCGACGCGATGTGGCGATGTCAGTTCACCAATGGAGTTTTGCGCTGTGGCTCCGGTGTAGGTAGCGGCTTGGTTGCTCCTGCTTATCGGCGGCGGCAGCAGAGTTGTCGATGACGGCGCCTGGCCTCACGCATTCTGGCCAGCCGGCTTCGTTCCTGCCTGCCTCTTAGCGCGCACTCGATCCGAAGTTAAACGCTTCACTTCTCCGACTGCCGTCCTCAGACCCGCGGTCATTCGACGACCGGCAAGTGTGCGGTGATGTCTTCTTTCGCCTATTTCTTCTCCAGACGTCCGGCGCCCAAGCATCGCTGTTTTAGACTGCTTTTTGGGCTTGGCTGTCTGGGGATGGTCTACAGAATTCCGTCGGGTCATCGAATTCCACTGTCTGGTTGCTGCCTTGCGGGACAGTATTCGGCGTCTTGCGGAGAAGTTCTCCAGTCACGCCAACGTGAAGCGCTATCTTGACCAAGTCAAGCATGGGCTTCAAGGTATAGGGCGCATTTATCAATACGAAAATAAGACACTCCTTTGGTTGGGCGGCGTGTATTGCTCTACTTGGCCCTGTGCCGAACTGAGCCGATGCAATCTCCTGAATAGGTCATCTCTACGGCGCTACCGGTTTGTACCTCGTCCAACGCAAATGCAAACTACAACCTTGGCTAACTTGCTCTTTCTTTACCGCTGTTGCTTTGTTCCTGTTATTTTTTTTCTTTCTTTCTTTCTTTCTTTCTTTCTTTCTTTATTACACATATACTTTTCATTTTACAAGATACGCACAATCTGTATGGTCCCATAGCCAATGGCTAGTACGGGGCCCATTTACAAATATACATATAAAAAAACTGTCATACAATTTGATATAAGTGTCGTCAATTTGGTTAACAAAAAATACAAGAAAATACAACACTTCACAAAATACACAAAAATAACTGAGTAATAGTAGTACTTAGATTTGCTAATAGGAACATGTTGCGTAGGTATTAGTATTAATCTATTCGACAGGTTAACAACGAGAACAGGAAAATTACGTCATTACGTAATAAACACATGAAAACCTTGATAAATAATAGTTATAGGTGGTCTAACAAAAATAGAACATAAATATCTATCAGTTTAGGAAGCAGAGAGAATTACTTCAAACTAGTAATTTTTCATTGCTCTCAGCAAGTTCTCCGAGTTCTTATATAGTGCCGAATACCATTCCAGACTTTCGCACCAGCGTACTGTAGCAGTCATTTGCCATAGGCGTTTTTTATTGGTGGAATATTTAGGTTACCAAAAGTTTGGTTCCTGGTGTGGCGTAGTGGGGTGCAGAGTAACGAAATGGGGAATGGCTCGTTGTGTCTTATAACATTGTTAATACATGTGCCTAATCTTAATTCTCGTACAAAATCAAAAGGCAAGATATTTAGCATAGAGAACAGGGGTTTGCTTGGTTCATAGTATCGCGAGAAAGTTATCGTACGTATAGCTCGTTTTTGCAAACGTCTTACTTGTTCAAGGTAGGAATTATATGTCAAACCCCAGGATTCTACACAGTACAAATGGTGGCAGTTCACTAGAGTAAAGTACAAAATGCGGAGTACTGAAGCGTCAAAATATTCACGGGCTTGCACGAGGGCATAACAACTTGAAGCTAATTTAGAACAGACAGCATCTATCTGAAGCTGCCAATTTAAGCAGCTATCTAGAAGGACACCAAGGTAAGAGAAAGAGTCAGTACGTTCGATAGGGCAATTATTAATACGTAATAGCATATCATACATCACGTTAGGTTAGGTTAGGTTAGGTTAGGACCTCGGTCACTGTTCTTACAGGGAGCGCAAAGACGCGCAAGATTTTGATACGACCAAGCCTTTGCATTAATTTCCTGGCACGTTGTAATTCTTTCTCCAGCTGGTTGTTAATGTACCTATACTGTTCTTACGTTTCCTTCCGACACCCGTTTGGCAGCAATCATCATCGTCATGATTCTCTGTGAGCGCTTGCTGATGGCACGGTAAATATTTCAAAGCTGGAGACGTCAGTTTTGACAGCCCCTCATCTACGAGAGAACAACTGAAACTTGAACAAGTTGGTTTAATACAAATGCGTACGGTTTTACGCTGTAAGTGCACGGTTGCTCGATCCCTTGCAAGACAGCACCTAAGTTCCCCGACGCAACATCTCCATTTCGAGGCGTGTGACGTCGCAGAATACGATACTTCTGGAGCGGCGGTCGCCGCCAGCGATCGAGACCCGCAACCGCAACAAACACAACCGTGTCTTGAGTTGGCCGATGCTGTCGCCAGCTGGAGGCACTCATGCCTGGAGCAGTCCGGTGCGCGTCAGACAAGACGCTTTCAAGAACCAAGACAAAAACAAAGCTGTATATACGCGGACAAATAGCCAGAAGGCGACAACACAAGCGCGCTGGTGTCGTCGCATTCAGTGGCGTAATCACCGAAGCTTTTCTCTCGTAACTGTCTTTTGCCAGTAACCAGTCGCCTTCACTAATAAATAGTGTGAAAGATTGATAACACAGAACTCGGATTACAGGGAAAAATTGAAGAAAACCTATACTCTGGTTATGGAGTACAGTAGAACGAAGGAAAACTTCGCTGCGTAGGACGCAACGTCCACTCTGTCTCGTTTCTAAAGAGCGTCTCCTCTCACGCGCGCACACACACACACCCAGGCGCGCATGGTCCATCCCCTCTGGTCATCGTACTCCACCCCACCTCCAAGATGTAAACACAACAGAAGCGTCGCCCTGCTGTACGTCAATCACCGAGGGCAAAGGTTGCCTGCGTCGAGGTGGTGCCGTCTCCAGTCTCTATTCCGGCCAGACGAGGGGTTCCTTTCGTTTTCTTTAGGAAGGGCGTCTTGAGTGCGCACATACAACAACATGCCTAGTGTCAAGACTGGTTATTACGTTCTCTATCAAACAACTGCAGCGTAAGATGCTTTTGTGAATGCCGGTCCTGGTTCATTTCAGGCGTTTCTTTGGGCTGTTATTTTTTCAAACATGAAAGCACGCTAACTAGCCAAGATTTCACTCTGATGCAGCGAGAACGAATGCCTGCTTGGAGTGGTTTCACGTGCCTCCGCCAGGCTTTGAACGTTGCCAGAGACGTAGCCGAGAGGGCCACCAAGGCAAACTGGTGTGGCTTGCGCCGTCTTTACCTCGCTAATATTGGGCCGGCACCGCCTTAAATACTTTCAGTCTCGCATTACTAGTCCACTCTTGTGCGTAGCAAAAGCCGGCAGGAAGTGACGCCACACGGGTCAGGTTGGTGTATTCGAGGCTTCGACGGAGAACCGTCAGGCCCAGGAAATGCCCCCCCCCCCCCCCCCCCCCCTAGAGCAGCAACTGTCAAATCTGGTCATGGACCAACCCAACGATGAACATGACGTACGAAAACCTGGGACATAATTTTTCGTGCGTAAGGGCTCTTTACCGTTGGCTTGTCATCTTCACTAATAATTTGTCAAGTGTGAGGATTGGCTGAAATTTGTTCTCACGAACAATTCTAGCGTAAGAGCTTTTTGTGAATGCGGGCTCTTGTTCACAAAGCCATAGAGGGTTACCGTGCTGGCACCAAAACGTGAAATTCACCTTTGTGTTTGTCAGTGACAATATTTGTAATTGCTTTACCGGGTTAGGTTGCTTTCTCGTCGGGACGAACCGACCTTGAAGAATAATTGGTTGGGTTGCCTCGCACCACTCTGCATGGGCTCAGTTCCCTGAAGGAATGCGGGGCACTAGTCACCTCCTAAAAGCGCGATGAGCCGACAGATGAGCGAGTACCAGTGGAGCGAATCAAAAGGGGGCAGAAGTGTGCGCGTACTAAGGTTTCAGGCACCGGGTCGCGATCAATGTACTGGTACGTGCTGCGCACAAGGTGGGACCGACAGGAGCCCGTCTGCGTTTATCAGCGGGCTGGAGCAGAAACATCGTAGTCAGTGATCTGTTCTATTAGAAACGTTTGACTTGCCACAACAGGAAATAAATAGTAGTGGTCGTAGCATAGTGGCGCGGAAATGTTCACCATTTTTTTTTTTTTGCGTACCGATGCCAGATGCCTTTTCTACAGTGTATTGTACGTTTCTTTTTCGTTTTTTCCTTTTTTTAATGCTATGCAGTTGATGGTCTAGAAAATGAATATGTCCTTTTCATCTAGCCATGTTTTCACAGACAGATCGTAAAACAAAGATACAGCGGGTTTTACAGGCATCTCCATCACACTCTTTATAACGTCCTGCCCTAGATCTTGAGCGTAGAATGACCTGTACACGGGCACAGGTGGCACCGTCAACGACATTTTTATACAGCTTTTATCTGCCACGGCGCTTATGTACTCTAATCAAAATCGCGTTGTGAACATCGCGAAGGTCAAAAGTACTTCACGTGCACTGTCAAAAATACGCTGTTGTTCTACAGCATTTTTCCTGGCAGCATCAGCTGCCAATTATTTCCCGTAAAATGTACAGACGACCGTAATTTAATTCCTCATCACTGCAAAAGTGCCCCGTCCTGTTTACAGCAATCTTCATTAAAAAACACAGACGTCTGTAATTTTCCACGACACCGCAAAAGTACGGCTTCACATTTACAGCAATTTCCCTTAAAATACACAAACGTCTGCAATTCTATACCATAGCACCGCAAGAAATACACTGGCAGATTTACAACACTTTCCTGCACAAATTACGTGCGCATGTTATTTCCTTCCATGGCACCACAATAACGTGCTGTCATATTTACAGCAATTTTAGCAGTTTTCCTGTACAATCTCCAGTGGCGCTTTTCGATAAAAATGAGCCTTCTACATTTATTACTCATCGTTATTAGAATCTCCAGTTTACTGTCAAGGTGTTCTCTATTGTCATTGCTACAGAGTCCTTGTGTTTTACTAGTTACTTAACACTTTCATAGTTATGCATTTAATCTGAAGCAATAAATATTGACAAGGCCGTGAAAAATACGGTTGCCAACAAAACCAAAGCAACAACTGATTCCTACATAAAAGTATGATAACCCTTATTTCAAGTGCATTAGAAGTCACTGTAGCTTAAGAAACAAGATGTGAAGCCGTTTAAACAAATAAGCGGGGCAAATCGATGCAAGAATATTGAGCAAGTCTAACTCTTGAGTTTTAGGCTACAGCGCCCCACAAATATTAATATGTCTGATCGGCAAACAAACTTCTCTTATATATTTAGAACAATATTTAATAAGTCTACCAATGCACCGAATCCACCCAGCACAAAAATGCATTAGCCTATCTCTTTTTGTTGGCATAACTTTAAGTTTTTAGAGCCCCACAGTGTCCACAAAAAGAAAAGTTGACAGCAACCTTGGTGTGGGCGGCTTACATACAAGCTGCAATGAAAGCATGAATAAGTCCCGTTTTCTGGAGCACTGACGGAATGCCGTTGGCACCACCAAAAATACTGCCAGCGTAAACTTTTATGTGAACTAAGTGATAAAGTAGAAGGTAACTGGTGTATTGCACAACGCAGTTGGCTAGCACTGTTGAAGAAAAACGGTATGTGAGACTATATTTTGAATATACGTGAAGTCCTCGCAGGACAAAGGCAGGATGCTTGAGCTTTAGGGCAGATATGAAGATAGGGTATAACTTCGGGAGCATACATTTATTTTTGCTCAGTGCGCTATCACCACGCGACAGTTCATTTCGATTTTGACATTAATTGAAAGACGTTTGAGGTAGAAAAACATATCGTAACAAAATGCGCCATTATGCATCTGTGATCTGATGCTCAAGTTTTAGCACCTTTTTTGTGACCCGGTAATTTTGCCGTTGATTTTGTGCCACGACCTTGATGGAGCCCAAGGAGGGTTCTAGGAGGAGTTGACAAAAGAGAAAGCGAACTTGAAGCCGAAGTTCCTAAATTTGTGCAATAGGCTCCTATATTCTAAAATATAAGCTCTTGCAGAGCAAGCCCGATAAAAGAAAACACTGCACATAAAGAGCACCGCGCGTCATGTGTAAGAGAAAGATAGCTGATGCTGTGCAATAATGCACGGACCTCCTTGTGATAAGCATAATTTTGCTGAACTCTTGAATAAGCTAGTAGGGAGGGACCTAGTTCCCATTGACAGACTGAAGTTGAGGTTTCTGATATGGCGAACAAAATTACGAGTTCCCTTCATGCACATAAATACTTAAAACATTTATCAATTTCGGGCCTAGCCCTCTTCATGATTATTCCACAAACTCGATCGGTCATGCTCAAGTCTGAACAACTTTATTCGTCAAAATCGTTTCTGAGAATGCGACAAATATGACACGACAGTGCACAATAAGCCACAATTTCGCGAGAGCAGGAAACAGATATTTTTATAGAAGCAGATATTTTTTATCCGATACTTATATAGAACTGCTCTCGTTAGAAAGTACGGGCATAACCCACGAGCGTGTCTGCCAGAAGCTTCCAAAGTTCTCGCGATGTTCCCCGGCGTGACATGAATGACAAATGTAAATATTTATGAATGCACGCTCCAGGTTATGCAACGCGGTACATAAAGCGAAGAAACGGAAGCGAGCACACGTACTGTAACAGGTTCAGTCAACACTCAACTCACTTCAACACAATCGAAAAAGAAACAAAAAAGAACGTAATGCAATACACTTTCACTACTCTCTGCGAATAAATAACACAACATGGCAGTGAGATAACGTGTCCCTTACTGCACTTCAATAAGGCCACAGTGAGATCAGTAACTCGTGAAACGTCTGTCAAATTACTTTAAGAGCTGGATTTCATTAGCTACTGCTAAAACATCATCTTCATAACGGTAATCATTTTGTGTTAGAAGTGTTGTGTTATTAGTACCTAGGCGTTCGCATAATGGCGAACCTTTCTTGGCCAACACATATTAGCAATATTGCTAATTATGCTAATACCACACTAGGTTACTTACGCCGCAATTTTTCAAGGACACCGTCATCTTCTTAAGTTGAATTGCATAAAACACTATTAAGGTGTGAGCTTGAGCATGTATATGCGTTGTTGAACGCACTTTATATTAGTAAATAGAGACAGTATCAAACAGTAGCGCACGTTTTATTCTGTCAAGTAATGTTCGCTTCCCCAACCTATCTTCGACGAAACTCAATTTGTAGTTTCCTAACCGCTCCTCGAGCAACAAAATATTCCGTTTAATATTGTTCCACAAGATTTTCCATAATCTGTATATGAAAAGTGAAGTCCTCATTCAGCCAAGTTATGCGTCATTTCGTACTACAGTTATAGAAAGCTACCGTTCCTATTTGTAGTACTTAATTAATTTTTGACTAATTCATCCCGAAGACGGCCACTGAAGAGACCCGCTTGCCTACCTCAGTCTTCATCATTGCTAACGCACGCATTTAAAAATTCTGCTACCAAAAAGTTATTGGTGTACTATATATGACGCGGCACTTTATATATATATATATATATATATATATATATATATACTTTCATTTCTCCCCCTCCCCCCTTCTGTTACTCTTTTCGTACATTAGTGAGTTTTAGCGTGTCCGGTATTCCACTAAACTCAAGCAGATCGGGCGGAATACTGGGTGAGCGGATCTGCAAACGTGTGTGGCCTCCACGGTGTAGCCACGTGTTGGCGCAGAACTGAACCAGACAAAACAGAGCTATTACTGCAATTACGAAGAGTATCCTACTTCGCTGCTGGTGCAAATTTTTGGCAGCCTCACGTTCGTGCCTTCGCCCATCCGGCAGAACGTCCAGTCATTCTGGGTTTAGCAGAATGCCGGGCACACTAAAACTCTCTATTGAATACATTGAGACAAATAAATACGATCCTACAGAAACCTGCAAGTAGCCGGCAAAATTAAACGGGAAAAAAAGACGCTAAGCAGAAGACGAGGGCTTTTGGATCGCAGAACGTATCGAGACACTCCGAACTAGTGAAATTAATGTGACCCAGGAATGCATGTCTGATGGCAGCTGATGAACCAATTGAATTGAATTGAATTCATTGTGAGGCGTATTGTGGGACTCCGGATTAATTTGACCACGAGGGGATGTTTAACGTGCCCTCACTGCACAAGGCACGGACGTTCATGCATTTCGCCCCCATCGAAATGCGGCCGCCGGGGTCAGCATTCGATCCCACGACCTCGTGCTTCGCAGCTCAAAACCATAACCTCTAAGCCACTTCGGTGAGCGATAAGCCAAATGGGAAGATTAGAATTTTCAAGCACACTGAAGCATTTCTTTTAGCCTCAATCATTTTTAAGGCCGGAAATTTTTTTCTATTGTATCAGTGTCATGGCGGTCACTACGCGATGTCCCTGTGGAAAGGTAACACCACCGTTTTTTTTTCTTTCACTTTTTATTTGCTTTTAAGATCTTGGTATATCCTTCATTGTCCTTCCTGTTATTGAGATTAGATTGAACGTTTTATCTCTTAAGATGGCACGTGTTCAAGTGCGCGTGTCTTTGTGTGTGTATCAGTGTGTCCTGTGTGTGTCCCTATGTGCGGCCACGCGCGTCCGAACGGAAGTCGAACTGACGAATCGCGTAGCATTCGGTTCACTTTCGTTGCCCGTGTTCCTGCCGTGCTGGTATCGTCATGCTGTGCTCCTGCTTTCAAAGGTTATCATGTGCCTTTGTAACAGCTGTGAGTGATTTGCTCAAAGAAGCGCAAAATTCAAGGACATCGCAAGTGCTTCTCATTTCGAGGTAACTCTGCAGTTGCGTAGGTTTGCAGTATAGTACCGTTTCCTTTCATTAGGGGGGAGGTTCGGCCTCGTCCATGTGACATTTTCGTAGGTCTTTAGCGTCACCCTACAGAACCTCGCAGGAAACAGCGACAGATTGTCTTACGTCTTTCCTGTCCCACTATTTGGTGTGCACTATAACTAAATTTACTATATCATGTCCCCATGGAGTTGCCAGATTTAGTCGGCTGTTTTTCTGGATGTATATATATATATATATATATATATATATATATATATATATATATATATATATAACGACAGATTGTCTTGCGCCTTTCCTGTCCCACTACTATTTGGTTTGCACTATAACTAAATTTACTATATCATGTCCCCATGGAGTTGCCAGATTTAGTCGGCTGTTTTTCTGCATAGTTATATATATATATATATATATATATATATATATATATATATATATATATATATATGACGCAGCACTTATTGTTAGTCACCCTGAACTCGTTCGGCATCTAAACTTATATTTACGAAGCGTTTTTCTTCCTCAGAAGTATTAGATATATAGCTGCTTTCTCTGAGCCCATGTTATAGCCTAAAAAAAGGGTGTTTGAAATAAAAAAGCTCGATATTTTACGTGCAGCGGATGCTCTCTACAATCCCTCGCTGCCCTTCATTCAAAGCTACCGGGAGAGACGTCAATTGAGCACTAATATAATCCAGACATTTTTTTTTCTCGCACGAAGCGCCACAAAAATGTATTACGCGAACCATAACATCTGGCAGGGCCTGCGCTCTTTCAAGATACCCACTAATGCTAGAGATGAGAATTGGGCAGTTGACATTCTAATTAGGAATTTGCTGTCGCGTGAGCCGCAATTATGTCATCCGACCTAGCTTTCCATTCACCTTAAGTATCCATTTAAGTGGGGCATACATGGTATATTATTCCTTGTGGGATCTGACGTACGTAATTATTTGTGCAAAGAGGCAAGTCCCATCAAGGTTTCATCAGGTTCTGTCTAGTTTCAAGTCGGAGCAGCCAAGTTTCAGACGCGTCACATGTCGATCTGGCGCTCACGTCGTACTAACCACGTTGTGGCTCTCCCCGTAACCTTCATAGTCTTTTCGTAATCCGGTACCAATTTTCTTATGGGTCGTATTTGAAACAGGAAGCTGTTTTTTTTATATTTTTTGCTATACTTTTCGGCGCACCGAAATTCGTCCTTCTTGTCTTCTCCCGGGGCGTTACTTTTTCACCTTAAGCGCTGAAATTCTCTCGGATATGAGCGCGTGCCCCAATTGCCATTAGGTCACGGACGCAGTAATGAAACGTGGGAAAAGCAGTCAACCTCACCACTGTCTTTTGCGTCACACTTTTTCAGTGTGCACCACTCCGCACCGTTCTTCTCCCGGCAAACAAGAAACTTTGCATTAGACCTCGTGACATCACTTCGTAAACTTCTCACACTGCGCATTCGCATGAACATCTCTTGTGAAGCTTGTGAATGGTGTAGTGCATGAACGTCAACACTGCTTTATATTAAAGTTGTGACCTCTGCCGCACACAAGCACAAACATTGAATGAGAATAGACGTCTCATAGGACGACAATAGCTGGTAGGCATCGAACTCAGCTTTTTTTAGCATTGAATTAGCGCTTCGAGAAAGTTGCGCTTGACAAAGATTCCAACATGTCCCTTTGGGTATGCACATTTTTTTTTACTTCCTTTTGGCGTGCTATATACAAAGCAGCAAGAAAACTGTCTCGTTGTTCAAAGGAAAGCAAGGGCATCTACCATGAATGGTAGCACGGATATTTATTGCGCCGAATGACCGAATGACACCTTCGACGAGATTTCTGAGAGAAAAAGAGAAGTCGTTTATGTTTAGCATCCTGAAACCCGATAAAATGCCAGCAACAATGCCTTTTGCAGTATGTTGGTTTTGCCAAATTACCAGTCACAGTCTAGAAAAGATTTTATACAATGGCACGCTCACTTGGGCACAGCTGCATCTTTGTTTGCATTGACAAAGGTACAGCGGCTCGTTGTTGTAGTTGTTATTACTATCATCATCATCATCATCATCATTAGGCAGGAGGACCTAGAAGCAGATATTCAAGATAGGAAGAACGAAATTATTTAGTAAAGAACAGCATAAATACCCACGAATACTAAAGTAAATAAGCAACGATAAAGAATAGAGTGCGCTAGTAGGAACGTAACAGACACGCAGGAACACAAAAAGAAAAAAAAACAACACGCAGGTCTCACTAAATACAAAAGGAATCTGAACACATTTTTCAAACGACAGATGTGTGCCTCGCAAAGAAAACAGCCTTTGCAAACGGGAAGCCAAGTCAGATTCCAGTAGGAAAGTAAGCAGTGTGCGATGAGCCTGCTGGCGCAGAGCACAACCACTCGGATCCAGGCAATCATGGAGGGGCGTAAACGGCAAGCTAGATATAGACTATAGTCTCTGAGTAAGCGATGCGATCTGCGCAAGGAAAACAGGACACTAATACAAGGTTTTCAGGTGTGTTGCATTAACCACAAGACGCACAACGACGGACCGCCCAGATGGCCTTGTCGGTATAAACGTTCACTCACCAGGACAAGAGCCAACACTTAACTTGAGTAATAGTGCTCTAGCGCGACGAAGCAAGCCTCGATCCTGAAAGCCGGGACGAAGCGATTGTTTTACTTACTACACGTTGGCCTGGAGGCATGCTGCTTCCAACCTCTCTAGGTGAATACAAGACAATCCTCCCTATCCTATACAGTAACCCATACTATACTGTGTACACTGAAGCAGGTGAATTCTTATGATGACCATACCTGCCAACTCTCCCAAGTTTGTTGCAAAGTTCACAGATTATGTTGCGTCCACACTTACGAAGAACGAATTCCGTTTGAGAAACCATTGTGATCGTTGTTGTCCGAACGTTCAGTAGGAAGTAGTCTGATGGCGAAAAGGCGCTGCTTGGGAAACTGCGTTCGAGCGAGTTTTTACGACTAGTTCCTGAAGCAGGCTAATTCTGCAACACCAAAGTTGGTGAACAAGATGCTTCGATCCAAATACAAATAGGCTGTTTGTAAGTGTTTGCTGTTTTAAGTTTGCTGTTTTGGGGCACTAAAAGTGGGAAGAGGGAATTTTGTCACTCGAAGTTAGGAATGAAGCTTGTAAATAAGTATATACGACATGCCATTCTTAACGAAACATCCTCAGACCTGAAATGGCAAACAATGAAGTCAATAAAGTTCGCAGCAATATAGCACCAGCGTCAACTCGGCTAAACATAGCTCCTCGTCACGACTCGGTTAACGTTGTTTCGTTCGTGTGTGTCCTTGTAACTCCGTTGACGGCGTCTTGCGGTACACACGTTGGTGCGAAGCTAAAGAGAAAAAAATGTGTCGCGTGTGATGTTATTTCCTCCGCCGTCCTTTCGTATAAGGCAAGGACGGCGGAGGAAATAACATCACACGTGACACTCAATTATCCGGCAATCTTGTCTGGCCAGAAATAGCGCTTTCTAATGAGTAAAAGGCAAGATAGTAAGCCCTTTGTGTAACTCGTGGAGCAGATAAACCGTTGTCTTTTAGAGTAGCTGTATGCGTGCCAAAAGAAAGGACACGTGGCTGCAGTGGTAGTATAAATTTAAGTAAGCGCATGGTCACTAAGCAAAAAGGAGCTGTTGTGCTAGGCGTCATCTGTTTGAATCCTGCCACCAGGCAATTTCATTTATGTTTATTAATTAAAAGCCGACGCCTTTCTTGGCTACTTTACCGCCCCTTCACCGTATCGAGTGTGCTTCGAACCTCTGTCCTGGGCTGATCCCGGAGGTAGTGCACCTCTGCGCCAATAAAAGTACACCATTTTATGGTTTTTAGCTCTGTTATTTTTTCGCATTTTTAATATTTAAGTCTGAGAATGTTTGATATGAGAGGCATGCGCTGTCAATGTTTTGTTTCATGGCATTTGCTTGTGGGCTGCCATTCTCAAAATTCTGAGGAATTATTTCGTAAAGAATGTAAGACCTGGTATGAGCAGCTTTAGTGATAGAATTATGTTGGCAATATAACCCGCACATACCTCATGTAATATAGCACCGCGTGGCATATAACATACATATACCTAAATATACAGTATACGGAACCTCACGGCGACGCCGAAGGCCAACATGCGCCCTCCTTTCCTTCCTATCGACGTCGTGTATTTAAAAGCTATTTTATTTTGCA
Source organism: Dermacentor silvarum (assembly GCF_013339745.2). Classification (NCBI taxonomy): domain Eukaryota; kingdom Metazoa; phylum Arthropoda; class Arachnida; order Ixodida; family Ixodidae; genus Dermacentor; species Dermacentor silvarum. The sequence continues at coordinate 39,967,697 of NC_051160.1, forward strand.
ATTTTCTTATTTTTAAGTTCGCAAGTATGAGCAAGGATGATTTCCTCCAAATATTGCACAATTGTGCTTTGAATTTAGGCGTAGAATTAGATGGAAGAAAAGCTAAAGGAAGATAAAAAACAACACAGGGAATCTTGCCACTCGAAGTTAGGGATGACTCTAGTAAATAGGTATATACGGCATGTGATTCTTAACAAAACCTCCTCATGCCTAAAATGGCAGACATATGGCATATGGCATACATAAGTTCGCAGCAATAGCACCAGCGTCAGCTTAGCTAAACATAGCTCCTCGTCACGACTCAGTTAGCATCGGTTTCGCTTGTATATGTCCTTGTATCTCTGTTCACTGCGTCTTGCGGTACGCACGTGGATGCGAAGTTAAAGTAACAATGGAGTGTCGCGTGCGGTGTTATTTCCTTGGTCATCCTAGTGTACAAGGTGCAGCCAATTGGGGGCAAAAATAGCCCCTTCTAATGAGTAGAAGGTCAGAGAGTAAGCCCTTCAATAAACGCGTAGAGCTGATAACAAGTTGTCTGTTACATAGTAACTGGATGCGTGCCAAAAGAAAAAGACTTGACGCTGTAGTGGCAGTATGAATAGAAGTTAACGTCAGCTAAGTATAAACGAGCTGTTGTGCTAGGCGACCTCTGTTTGAATCCTGCCATCGGACATGTTCATTTGTGTTTATTAATTAAAGGCAACGTCTTTCTTAGCGACTTTATCACCGCCTTACCGTATTGGGTATGTTTCAAACGTCTTTCCCGGTCGTATCCCGGAGGTAGTGCACAGCCGCGCCAATAAAATTACATCATTTTCAGGTTTGAGCTCTGTTATTGTTTCGCACTATTAATATACAAGCTATTGGAAAATTTAGGAGGAAAGGCATGCGCTGTGACTGTTTTTGTTCATGACATTTGCTTGTGGGCTGCTATTCTCAAAATTCTAGGGAATAATTTTGTCCAGAATGTAAGACCTTTTCTGAGCAACTTTAGTGATAGAATCGTGCGGCAATATATCCTATATATACCGCATTTATCATAGCATAGCGTGGCATATAGGCATACTTATATCTAAATATATACAGGAACCTCACGGCGACGATGACGGCAAAGATTCGCTTGGAGTGTCCATATAATTGCTATCACAGTAATAATCATTCCGCGGTGGCTGAGAATCAGATAAGTGCCGGGAGATTAGAAAAACTGGTGTGCGCTGTACAAATGCCGTACCCGCATCGTTGATTAAACGGAGCTTTGGGAGAGCCACCCGTCGGTCCTGTTGCGAGTGTACTTGGAATGACGTGCTGGATATGACATCTCATGTTTGGTCTATCTCGCGCAGGGAGGATACTGCAAGCAGCGCTCATCGATGCTGGCCGGTGACTCATGGGAAGCCTGACTCGTCGCTCTGCCATGGAACTCTCGAATCTACCAGGTATGACTGCACATTAGCGCTCTGTGTCTTGCGGAGGAGGGAGTGAAATCTTGGGAAGCAATTCTATTCCAACTTTATATATATATGTATATATATATATATATATATATATATGAACGAGAAGAAGGGGAACTGAGGGGTCTGATTTTCGTTAGTCGCAATTATATCAATTCAAGCGATAACGATGCGAAGGAAATCATGGGGGAACTTACTTGTAGTTTTAATTGAAGTGCCGAAATGATAGACTAAAGGGAAATAAAAGTGGATGCAAAAAACGACTTTGCCACCGATGGGATCCGAACCCACAACATCCGCCATATATAAATGCGCTCCACCCGAAAACCCAACCTTCCAAATTAGGGGAGCGGGTAGAGACCGGTTGACTGACGAATGGGTGGTGTTCCCACTGCTATTGCCCAATATTAGGGAACACGAAACTGAAAGGTTATTTGAACTGCATTTCCCAATTGCCCTTGCGCAATTACAAAACAAATCCGCACTTACTGCGAGAAGATGCTTCGTAAGCCACAAAAGGCGCAAGAACGAAATGCTGGTGACGACACCGCCTTCAACTTACGCGCCATCTCGCCCTGACGTCCCACGGACGTGATGGCTCTGGGATCTGATTGATTGGTTGATTGATTAATTGATTGATTGATTGATTGATTGATCGATTGATTGATTGATTGATTGATTGATTGATTGATTGATTGGGTTCAAAGCTGAGAGTGAACACACCTTAGACGAAGACTCGCACTAAGTTTTGACCACATGTGTTTCGTCGAAATGTCAGCTAAATGTATGTGCTCTCTACTGCATTCCACACCCACTGTAAATGCGGGTGCCAAATCCGTGTCTCCAAACCATGACTTTGCACGCGGCAAGCAGACAGGCCCTAGCAACTGAACCAATGTAGCGCATCGCTACATTCCAAACCTGTTTCTAATGTCATTTAGCTCGCTTCCTGGAAGAAGAGTGCGCTAGTACGCGCTCTTCTTGGCCAACGCCTATTCCTGCCTCGCACTCTACATTAGTTGAGGCAATGCGCGAACCAGAAACGTTCGCTTCAGCATGCGGATGGCTGCATGTTTCGAAAGCTGGGAGGCATGTAACGTGCTCGCTTTCGAAACCGTAGTCGGCGTCCCATACAGCCATGGGGCGTTGCTCAACGGCTGATTACTTCCCTGATATGTTACACACAGCTACGAATGCGATACACGTACAACTTTCAGCGTCATCTGCAATGCCATAAGGCTTAAGGAAAATTCTTAGGCACCTATCTCGGCAAAACAAAAAAAAAAAATCATTTGCTAGCACTTGTCGGAACAGACCCATTGATAAAAAATGAATTACACATGTTGCCAAGTACGACAGGTGCTCAAGTCAAACGCGGACCTTTTTTTTTTTTGGATTACGAAACACATTACCACGCGTGGAAGTCATCTCAATTCTCGAGGTAATCTCCTTAAAACTAGCGCATTTATCCCAGCTACTAGCAGCGCAGGAACGCAATGTCCATGCCCACTCATGGCTGCGATGCAACCAGACAGGCTGTTCAACCTCATCGTCGCTATCGAAGTGCTGACCAGCTAGAAACTGTTTGACTGATCCAAACAAATGATAGTTACTTGGAGGGAAGTAGAGGCCACATTAATGGCCGCAGACCAATGAATAAGGGCACGTTGTTACTGGTAATTCCTTTAGTGTTAAGTATTCAATCGCAGATTATATTGAAGTGGTTGTTCAAGGCTGGGTGACGCATACGCAAGGCGTGCTCATGTTCCACGTACTCCTCCCGCCGCCGACGACCGTGCCACTGGCATAGCGCCGACGCACTCCGAAGCGGCGCCAACGTTACGTTACACGCGCCCCAGTTACACGGGTCAATCAGTGACGACAAAAAAAAACTGACACTCTGCTATTAGAGACTGGATATTGGTCGCAATGATCCCGTTTGGACGGATGTTTAGGCGGCCGTTAAACGGAAACAAGTATAGGGAGGGGCGGCAAAGTGCACCGTGCTCCGTAGTACCTAGGCCAAGGCACAACATTCCCCGGCAAGAAGTACCTAGATTTCTCCCTGGCGACATTTTGGGTCGGGCGAACGCAAGACAGAAGTTCTCGTGTGATAGCCCGCGAATGTGTCGTCCAAGGATGGCAAACAGATGGATCTAGTGTGTGTGCGCATGTGCATGCTGCGAAGCATCTGGGTTAGACTAGAGCCATCCTCGTAGACATTGTACTCCTTCTACAGCTTGAACTATTGTCTCTCATTGCGTGTATATGTTTGTGCGTGCGTGCGTGTGAGCGCTCGGCACCCGCAAGTATGTCTTTTGTTTTCCGCTTCAGCGGCCTGGAAAACAAAGCGTCTGCCTCACCAGCCCGCTCTTGGCATCCGCTCCTTTCCCCGAAAAGCGAATGGCATTATTAAGTTAGAAAACTTCCTCAATTGCACGTTAGGCGCACACGGAATATGTGAGACGCAAGCCATAGTTTCAAGGCCTTTTACTTCCTTCTCTACACTGTCAGCGTGTTGCAAGTAATTGCTAGCAATTATCGTTATCATCGCTTGCTACATAGTTGCAAATTCGCACCCGTCTTTATTGCACGCAACATCTCAAAGAAATCGTTGCAGGCCTATCAACGTATCTTCGCGGCCAGCTACAAAATAATCACACCGAATTCCCACAATGCATCTCTTTGTATTATTGCGGTAAGTGTGGGTTCATAGCACGTATCTTCATTATCGTTATATCGTCTTGCTTCGATGAACCGTCGAATTACCTTGTGAAATGAGATTCTTGCAGACGGCACGTGGATGATACCTCTTTCAGTATTTCCAAGGGTTAGCGCGCATTTGTTACACATGTAAATTTAATAATTCAAGCTAGCTGTGAAAAAGGTTACGCGGAAATTCCACTGGAGTTGTCTAAGTAAGCGTAAGCATTGTGCACCTTGCTCATATCCATGCATCGTTACCAATCTTATCGAACTTTATCCGACCAGTATAAACCCTTATCAACCCTTATCGGTTGTTATTAACCTTATCGGACATGATCCGACTTTTATAGGCCCTTATGAGCCTCACCGGACTTGATCCGAGCCCTATCAACCCTTATCTGTTCTTATCAACCTTATCAGAATTACTCCGACCATTATAAGCCCTTATCACTCTTTAGCACCTTATCCATTCGCGTCGAACCATTATCACCCGCGATGATCGAGACCCATATAATCCCTCATCACTCCTTATCACCGTTATTAACTCATTCACTGCTTATCGGTCTGTGTTGCGCGACGTGAAGCGCATCAACCCTCAGAGATCGGTGACATTTTGGTCGGTGAAGGAACACCCCTACGGGAGGCGCATCCCGCGACCACCGAAACGTATCGGGAATGTGGCGTGTTTGGCATTAAATTTTGCCAAAACCGGAACTTTCCTGATGTCTACAAGTCGTCCCTACTTGTGTTCCTAGAGATGGCTTTTATTCCACCATCACCAAATCATTCAACGAAGGAAGCCTTCATAGAAACTGGTCTCCTTTGACATTTGTTTTGTACGGCCGGTGTAACACATTCATGGGGTTCAGATATATTCACCTTCTTCGATCGTGCTTGCCAGTTAAAACATGGCTTCATGAGAAAGGATTATATGTACCCTGGAATGCAAATTGTAGACTTTGCAACCAACCCGAGACAACGGAACACTGCTTTATTCTTTGTCGTGACGCATTCTATTTTTGGGTCATCTTACAAAGAACTATAAAAAAAAACTTCCTCTCACATCTTACGGTATCCGGTTCCTTCCTTTCAAAAAGACAATCAGTAATGCGCCATATGATTTGTTTATGCTATTAGGACTCTAGCCATTATTGAGAAGCCGCATGAATGACAGACATGCCGAGCCACCTCGCTCAACCAGATCTCGTCTTTCGAGAAGAGGCAGCTCAAAGGCGTAGTGTTGTTGGAACCTCTGATTCCGTTCCCTAGTAGATTTCGAATCTGGACGCTTGTGTTAATCTGCCCGATTTTAGATCTTTCATTGGCCTGCGTAGCATGTGTGCATTTGTTCTTCATGTGTGTCTAAATGTAATGCAACTAATTTTCGCATGACACTTCGGATAATTCCGTCCAATAAAGAAAAAAGTGGCTGTTTAGCCCAGTGGGTGAGGCAGTCGACTTCTGAGCGTGGGCTGGTTGGTTCGAAACTCACCACCGCCAACGTTTTTCCTTTCGAATTCATTCTGTTTTTCTTAATGGGGTGCACCGTGTTACGCGTTACGAACGGAGAGACAGACCGACGGACAGATTTCCTGGTTGAGTCGCCTAAGAATGCTTACGCATTAAAATTCCTGGAGAACCCATCTCACGATCACTGTCGATGGTAATGCGATTGGCATTCAAGCAATGTAACGGCACACTATATTGGCAAAGACATGTTTTTTTTTCGAATCTCTAGTGGTCATTCTAGAATTTTTATTGCTTGGGCTATATACGACATACATTATTTCTGGCATCGACGCCATAGGACGGCGTCAGCTTGCGCAAGGCAGGGTTCATTGGAGAACGCTGGGAGAGCCCTTCGTCCTGCAGTAGATATAAAATATGAATAATTATTATAGAGATGATGAAATATAATGTCCAGAAACAGTGAGAACGTAAGACAGAAAGCAGATACATCCTGTATTTGTGACAGCGAGCGCATCATTATGTTACCTAGGTCAACGTCCAGTGACGAAGAGATCATTAAAAAAAAAGAATTCGTGGATTCGGCTTCATATGTGCAAACGTGAACTATGTGAGAGTTAACGTCGCATACTTAGCGGAAGGATACACAACCGAGAGAAAAGCAAAGTTTTTTTGTGATTTATTTTCAACGAAGCGATGCTGTTCAAGGGAAGAAACGTGCGAAGACGGGCTTGTTTCGGCACCCGCTAAATTGAACACCAGTTTTGTCCTGTCGTTCTCGTTTCACTCGGCGCCGTCGTTTTTCCGGTAACTACAACATATTCTGCTAACTACGACTTTTTCCCTCAATGGTAATCATTGTGCTCCGCATGATCCTGGGCTGCGAATGTGACCGGCTAGAAACGTGTGTCCGTGCTCTCTCTCTCATTCTTCAACCTCTCTCTGTACTTTCTTTTCTTTCTACCTCCCCCTTCCTCCAGTGTAGGGTAGCAAATCGGATTTCCTGGTTTGACCAACCTTCCTGTCCTTTCATCCATGTATTTATCTTTCAACCACGGGCTGCGTTTTACCAACGGTTCAATTCATTTTTCACTCTTTGAGCCCATCGTAGTTGGTTTGTTGGACAGCACACCGTTGGTACATCGGTGATAGGCCACTGTACGCAACGGATAATAAGAAGAGAAGGGGAAATGAAATGTATCGTGAATTGTATGCCAAAATGGTGTAGCCTAAATAAAAAAATCAATGAAGTGATTGAATATCATGCGCTGTAAGTCTTTGGGTCTTGGAAATACCTATGAGCCGACATTGCACTGAAAGCTTCTATGTCACGATTTATTATTCCATTACGCAATACAGAGTCGCGCCCACTGGCACTACGTCACCAGTGGGAATTAAACCATACTACTCAGCCCGCCGTACGAAATAGCTCAGGAAGTGATCATATTAATGCTTCTCATTAGATACCAAACTGAGAACCAGGTGCCCAGTTTTTCACTCTCACGGCAATAAAACGTTTTGGGGTGTTTAGGCTGACTTCTCCTTTTTTTGTCTTTATCTATTGATTTCCGCAGACGTTGCTATCGAGATGAAGCCGCAGATAGTGCCAGCCGCAGTCGACGATGGTCTCTACGGTATCGACGCACCTGTGGCTCCAACAATCATCAGCTGGAAGAATCTCGTATACAAAGTTCCGGATGGAAAAGGTGAGTTAGGTGTTCATCGGGGACGAATTAGAGAGCCTCAGCTATAATCATCATCATCATCATCAGCCTATATTTATGTCCACTGCAGGACGAAGGCCTCTCCCTGCGATCTCCAATTACCCCTGTCTTGCGCTAGCGTATTCCAACTTGCGCCTGCGAATTTCCTAACCTCATCATCCCACCTGACTTTCTGCCGTCCTCGACTGCGCTTCCCTTCTAGGTGTTCATCGGGGACGAATTAGAGAGCTTCAGCACTAATACCTATGTAAAACGTTGAAATGCACTCGGACATGGTAATTTGTTCACACATGGCGTAAAGCAAATAAAATGTACGTCTATGGTTCACGTATTTCGAGAGCTGTCTGTAAAAAATTCCAGATGAAGCCGCCTGTGGCTTCATCGGGAATCTGGCTTCATCCCCTTTCAGTTTTCCGCCTGGTGTTTCCCCCTATTGCTGAAAAAATTTCTGCAAAAATTTATGTCTTTTCGTTGATTATGCTTATTCTCAATGTGTCGCGCATATTTACACCGAAAATAAACCTTCTTGGGGGCTATTCATATGTACCATCATTACAGGTTTCAGAGACGCTAAAAAGAAAGCAAAAATTAATTGAGCTGTGTTAGTAAATTACTCCATTACAATACCAAGAAATGTGACTTACCCTGAGGAGAAGCTTCGTAAGCCCGGAAAAGCGATAAACGAAAATGGTAGTCAGGTGGCGACGCCACCTTAAAGTTCCCGTACGACGTCGCCATGACATCATGGCGAGCTGGTATATAGACCTTGAGGCCATGCTATTCGTGCCTGGATGACTTGTTATCTGTAAATATTAACTACACTGTATTCCGAAAGAGCCAAAGACTGAAGTGAGGAAGTTTCAAGAACATTTAATACTGAGTCGCAGTGATCCAGTTATGAAAAATATACTTCGAAATCCGTGACGTAACGTTGACGTAATGGCGCTGGGGTTCGACGTGAAATTTGAAAGATGGAAGTTTGACCTAGGCGAAATCTTCTTATAATCAATCTATTAGCGCGAAATCGATGAAATGGAGCTTTGAAAAAAATACCTTATCGGTTTAACCTGATCTAGCTGTTTCTCTACAGTGTCGTCGTCGCTTTAAGCCTAATACGTATCTGCAGGCACGAAGCAACTGCTTCGCAGTATCAGCGGGAGCCTGCGTCCTGGAGAGATGACAGCCGTCATAGGCCCGTCTGGTGCCGGAAAAACGACTCTGCTCAACGCGCTTGCCGGCTTCCAGTAAGCAGCGTGTTCCTTTATTACAGCAATTTAGATCCTGTTTAGAAAAAGTTTCTTATGTCACAGACCACTAAGATCAAGTAACATTCCAAGCTTCACAGTCCAGTGACGCGGTTGCATCGCGCCAGCCGATTCACACCTCACGAAGCGTTAGTATTCCAAAGAGGCATGAGATGCCACAGAGAAAGCTTCATTAAACACGCCCTCCCGACTGCAGCCAGGGGAATCATTCTGCGACGATCACTTCGGCTGTACTATCACCTTCGCGTGACGTAGGGCTCAACCAGCCAATCAGCTCATTCGATTTCGCTCAACCAGTCTATCAGTGCGCGCCTGACGGCGACACTATCGCCGAGGCGACACTATCGACTTAGATCAGTTCAGTTTCTCGCAGAACCGTGTCCCAAGTAGAAGACGCCACGTCAAATTGAATAGACCTGCGCAACGCCAACACAACCACCTGAAACTACCGCCAAGCGTTTCCTGGCATTCAACACGGAGCTCTCGCCCGAGCCAGCATTGCTGACTGTTCATAGATGGCACCACTGGATGCGCAATATGGCGGTCCTATGAAAAAAACGGTGTATAGAAGAGCCTGCCTTCTCACTTATCTGTAGTGCCGTAAAAGTCGCGCCTTGTATAAGTCAACGCCGTGAAAGGAGTTAGACAGAAACCCGCAGAGCGAAACGTTCTTGAAGTATTCAAATAATGCTAATTTCATTAGAAACTTGCATTCAATTCACTCTCTCTCTCTCGTCGCGTCGCAGAACCAGAAGCTTCCAAGCGGACCTCTTCGTCAATGGTCAGCCGTTCAAGGAAAGAAGCTTCCGCAAGCTGAGCAGCTACGTCACGAGTGGCGAGGACCTCCTGCAGCACCTGACTGTGCGCGAAACAGTGGACGCAGCGGCCAAGCTCAAACTGCCCTCCGACGTACCCTACAAAAAGAGGAGTGCCTTGGTAAGCACGTGGTCCATTTTCCTTGCAATCAGTGAGCAACACTTCGGCACAAGCGCCGAACGGCTGACCGGCTGAGGAGGCGCTCCGCTGCGGAGCACATGCCGCGCACTACCGAGTGATGAGTGGCAGGTTACGGTCTTAGAAGTCACAATTGCGCAGGAACCATCGATGACGATTGTCCATATAAACGAATAGCCAAATGCTTCCATATAAATATATTAGCTTTATCAAAGCAATGATGCCTTGGGCGGCGTATATTTGCAGTTGCGAAAATATTTAGGTACCATTCGTTCTTTCATTGGGTGATTCGGTAAAAAACAGAGCAGTTAACCAGCACATCTGTAGCGCTGCGTTTCATAGAGTTAAGTGCATGGTACGCTGACGACATGAAACCCTTGTACTTAATAATGAAACTACGAACATGAAAACGGGTGAAAGAGTCAAAAACAGCTTTTCGTTTCAAAAGCATGCAATCTCTGTATTCAGCAACCGTGAGCCGTACCTTGAACAAGAACCAAGTACCTGAAACAATGATGACGACCGCGCGGCCAGGGACGAAACTCAAATTGGCAGGCGTCACATTGGGTGATCTCTGTGCTCCCCGAAGGATCAGTTATAGCCGGCAAAAAAAAAACTTCACGTCTCCTTATCTCATTCTCAAGAGAGACTTGTATGATGGACATGTGGTGAAACACCGCATTGATATTGTAAGAGACGCTCAGGCGGAGCTATTGCCGGCCTTCATCCCCAGGCTAAATCCGTCTGTTGCTACAACGGTACAACCCGCTACCACCATCCCCACCACCAGTTAGAAAGACATGGGAAGACGGTGGTGCGTTTCAGGAGCCAAACGGAGGTTGCTGATATTGTCGTTGAAAATAGGAAGGGGAGTTGGGCGGGTCATCGAATATGCAGAACTGATAACCGATTGCCGAAACGCAGTCGCAGATTTTCTCCCAACGGCAGGAAAGTGCATTCGAAGGTAGCCGAAATTTTGATGAAGTAACGGTCGGAAACAGAAAACTGGCGGGCATGCGGGGCTCGATTGACCGGAGCTAACCACATAGCAGTGACAGTTTGACGTCACTGGGACAGGCCCTCGTGATGGCACTGTTTAAATAGCCTCGTGGCGATTATGATTAAATTTATCGCGCTTGTGAATAAATCTGCTCTGGCACTGCGCTGCCAAGCACGCAGTCGCGGTATCAAATCCCGGCAACAGCGTCCGTATTTCGGCGGGGCGAAATGCAAATACGCCTGTATACCGTGCATCGGGTTCATGTTAACCAACCCCAGGCGGTCAAAATAAATCCGGAGTCCCCCCCCCAGAACGGCGTGCCTCATAATGAGGTCGTGGTTCTGGCACGTAAATCCCGATAAATAATTTTTTTATTATTTAATCTTTTTCGCAATTTCGGCTGAATGAGGCTTTATAGTTTCTGTCGCAGCAGCAAGCGACAGAAATTATATGATGGCGTGCTCTGCGAGCGTGGGCGGTTGGCCGGCAGACATATTTTCCTTCGACTTTACAAGCTATATGCTTCAGCAAACAGAGCAAAAACGGGACACAAAAAAAGGAGCACACGACACAGGCGCCGACGTTCAACGGATATGTTTATTGCGCGAGCGCGGAATATATAGGCAGTCAAGCATCTGTGAAACATAAACGCTGTTTGCGGAAGCATGTGTTGGTACCCCACAAGCCCGGCTAGCAAGCATTTTGAAGTTTACAAGCTACATCCATAGGAAGAAGTGAGATGGATGCCGCGAGTGCATTTTGCAATTCATGGCGTAACCGAGAAGCAGATTAGTCTGTCGGATTACAAATGATCCCGGATGTCGTGCCTTCAGAGTTTGTGGGCGCAGGTATTTTCCAGGTGTGAGAGTGTAGGTGCGCGTCCTTGAAATACCTTGTAGGGGCATTCTCACGACGGAGAAATTGGTGTCCTCACTACACGGCGTGTGCAACACGTGACGGCAGCGGAGGTGGCGGCGCGCTTTCGCCAGGCACTGCGCGGTCACGCGAGACGGCCCCATAGCCAAAACATGTTTCCCCACGGCTGGGAAACGCTGTGGCAGCCTAGACTTCTCACGTGCAGCTTGGTCTCTGCAGCGTGCGAATCTAGTGTTGTGGAGGCACGGAGGCGAAGTTTACCGCAAACGACACTCAAACCAGCTTATGAATTCATATTTTTTTTTCATCGAAGCCTCTGTGGTCGGCATTTTTCGTGTCCTGTCCATGAACAAAAATTATCATCAGCAATGACTCATACGCCTCCCCCCCCCCCCCCCCCCCTAGCAAGCAAACATGCAGTTGCTCATCCCTCTCATAATGCAGAGGCTACAAGCACTCAGTAAAGTGAAGCGAACAGTGCATACATTCATTGGAATCGTGCCTACAACATGCAAAACAGCGTACGTTTCAATAAAGAACAAGCTCAAAACAAGCGTCCCAACCATCAATAAAGCATTGCATACCCCTCTCAGCATTTGTAGTGATAGTTCGGCAACAGCTTCGCCGACATCCTCATTCGCAGGTCCGGTTTGGAGAGTCGTCTCATTTCTGTGATCATCCGCCGCGTGTCATGAATATTTTTCCAATGTGACCTGATAGCAAGAGAAGTTATGGAAGCCTTTTATATATGATAGAATCAGTCTGATCGGGCAAGCTAGCCATCGGCTGCCCGCTTATAGACAGTGAAATCGTGCTTTCGTATCTGTGATAGCCGCAGCAGTCGGCACGCTCTTGTTTTTCTTGGTTTTTTCTCTTTTTTTCGCTGCGGGAGTACCTCAGTGCACGTTATTTTTATCCCAATTTGCAACACAGTTGATGGTCGTAGTAATTTGATGTTTGGATCAGACGCATCAGCTATCTGTACATGACTCATTGAACCTTTCAGCGTAATCACTGGTGCCCGCGCAAGTTCTAGAATGTACGCCACCATTCTCGTCGTACACGCAATCTGACTGCACGAGGCTCGGCGACAACATAAACAACATATGGAACCAGCGATAACGTTTGACAAACTTCCGTTACGGAAAGGCGTGCCTTGAGCTGGGTGATAACACTGAAAATTTGTTAACCGGTGAAAGGCGGTTATCGGGAAAGTGCTCGTGTACTCGTGGTACTCGTGGTAATATAGCCCCAGTTTGTGTGCAGCTATGCGAGGCTGAAAGACGTCATTCAATCAGTCCGTTACCTTACACAGGTGTCAAGAATCCTCAAGCTGTGGGGCCTGGACACCTGCGAAAACCGGCACGTCAAGAACCTTTCCACGGGTCAGCGGAAGAGGGTCATGCTCGCGCAAGAACTCGTGTACAGCCCACCGGTGCTGTTCCTGGACGAGCCCACCAGGTAAATTATCGGATGTATTCCAGCATCTTGCACATGACCTTTGCCTGGGATCTAGTATTACGTTTGTCGGGAAATTAGATAACTTACGAGGAGAAAACGGTTAAACGTCATGAGCGATACAAAACATTTAAGTGTATACCTACACGCTAACGCCGAGTAACAAAGAGTCGTTCCATGCGCTGAAGCCGCCGCTTCCTTTACTTGGGCAGTTCATCTACAGCTGACATTGCAGAACTGCCTCCGAGATCATTGCTAACTATTTACTAGTGCTCTTCTCATGGCTTCAGATATCTGCTTGCACACGCGGGCCTGTATGTCGAGGACCTCAGAAGCCAATGGCCTCTCTCTCTTTCTCTCTCTATCTTTCAACCTAACAGACGTAACCATTCTTCCATAACTTCAAGTTCATTGTTCATTGGCTCATCTCCATAACCTGCCGCGGTAGCACAGTGACTTATGGCATAGTTCCGGCGGTTATGAACGAGGTCTCGGGTTTTGTTCCCGGGCACAGCGGCCAATTTTGGTGGGTGCGTAATGCGAGAACAGTACTCAGTGAGTTATTAATGAACGTTATTCATTCCCAAGGCTGTAAAAGTAACCCAAAGCTGTCCGCTACGACGTCATTATATTCTGGGGGGGGGGGGGGGGGGGGGGGGAGGTGCTTTAAGACGATAAGCTCTGTCAACGAAGTGTTTCATATTGATAACCATCAGTCCTAGTGCGTCGTCTCTACCAGTTGTTTTACAGCGTAAGGTATTATGAGCTCATTCCAATAGCCGCTTCGGTTCGCGATGGTGTCCGCCGCCGCCGCCTCCGCCGCTGGTGACCGTAACCGCTATCGCCGGAAATGCGACAAAAAGTACACGGTCCCCGCCGGGATCAATCCCACGCCCGCTGCGCGGGAGTCGGATATTTTACCAATGAGCCACGGAAGCACTTGCTATCAAGCAGCGTAAAATGCCCTATAAACGCACCCTTGGCAGGCGCACAGGCGCAGACGACGAGATGCGATTCAGACAAGGCGTGCAATCAACGCGATCCCGGGCCTCCGCCAGTATAGTGGCACCATCTAGTTAAGGTGCCCGCAAACGCAGCGTGCGCAGGCACAGACGACGAGATGCGATTCAGACGAGGCGCGCAATCAACGCGATCCCGAACGTGATGATGATGATGATGATTTATTGGCATCCCCTTTGAAACGGGGCGGCGACAAATAGTCACCTAGCCTGCTTGATTTAATCAGGTATACTATACATGTTCTTTATCTTGCATTTTTGTATACCTATCATTATTTTTCTTTTTCAAAAATTTACCTTGTACCGCTGCCTATGATTTTAAGAGATCAGGTCGCATCCATCTTTTCCCTACTTTTTTTCCACCAGTACTCTAATCGTCTCTTGCTGATCTCTACGGCTGATCTGTTTATGTTTCCTTCCACTTTAAACCCAAGCGCTTCTGGGAGTTGCACGTTACCTACGGTTCTCGCTGGGTGGATCCCGTCGCATTCCATTAGGATGTGCTGAGTGGTCTCTGGATCTTTACTGCAGCATACACATGTCTCATCTAATTCCGAATATTTGTTCCGATATGTTTTCGTCCTTAGGCAACCGGCTCGAGCCTCAAATAGCAAGGCACTGCCCTTTGTGTTATCGTACAGATTTTCCCTTCTAATTTCTTTCTTCTCATTCTTGTAAATCTCCATTGTCCTTTTCGTTTCCATTCTTTGCATCCAATTCACGGTCTCTATTTCTCTCACTTTCTTTCTGATGATCCCTGGTTGTCTATTTACAGTTTCGATTATCCTGTACTTGGTTGCCAACTTCCTTGACCTCTTCCTCCATTCTGTGTCCACGCTTTTCATGTAGAGATACTTGTGCACTTTAGCCGCCCATTTATTTTCATCCATGTTCCTGAGCCTTTCTTCAAAACTAATTTTGCTTTGTGCTTCTCTGACTTCAAAAGAGGCCCAACCCATGTCTCCATGCACTGCCTCATTTGTCGTATTACCGTGTGCTCCCAAAGCCAACCGGCCTACTGATCTTTGGTTAACTTCCAAACCCGCCAATATATCCGATTTTAAGCATATAATGGCATTTGCGAATGTTAGCGCTGGCACCATTACTCCTTTCCAGATTCCACGCACCACCTCATACTTATTGTGGCCCCACAGTGCTCTGTGTTTCATTAATGCTGCATTCCGCTTCCCCTTTATTTTCAGATTATCTTGGTGGTTGCTTGAGTAATTCTTTCCTTCGTTTATGTGTACGCCGAGGTACTTATATTGCTTCACTATGGGTATTACTTGCTGTTGAATTGACACCACGAAGTTACTCGTGTGCTCATTAAAGATCATAATCCCTGATTTCTCTGTGCTAAACTTAAGGCCTAGATTTGTCGCTGCGTTCCCACAGATATTCGCAAGTATCTGTAAATCTTTTTTATTGTCCGCTAGTAGCACAATGTCGTCTGCGTACATCAGTCCAGGGATCTTCTGTTGCACCATTTGTCCATTACGCATGTAGGATAAATCAAAACCTAATTCGCTGTTTTCCAGTCGTCTTTCTATGCCCTTGACGTAAAGCGTGAACAACAATGGTGACAGAGGGCATCCTTGCTTCAATCCTTGGTGAATTCCCACCATTTCATTTCCTTTTCGGCCTTCCCATGCCACTTGTACTTGGTTGTCTCGATATATCTCCCTCAGCAGCTCCACGAAATCGTCATCTATGCCTTCGTATTGAAGAATATCCCACAACAATTCCCTGTCTACGTTGTCATAAGCTCCTTTAATATCTAGAAATGCTATCCATAAAGGTCTTTTCTGAGCTACTGAAATCTCTATGCACTGAGTTAGTACAAACATATTGTCTTCTAAGCGTCTGCCTGGCCTGAACCCATTCTGTAGTTCCCCCAATACACCGTTTTCTTCCACCCACTTCGACAGTTCTAATTTTATGGCTTGCATTGCCATTCTATATATCACCGACGTTACTGTAACTGGCCTGTACGAGCTCGTCTTATCCTTATCTCCTTTGCCTTTGTAGATAAGATTCATCTTGCTTTCACGCCATCCAACGGGAATATTCTTTGTTCTAATCACTTGCTCTATGGCATTAGTCAGCAGTGCCTTGCTTTTTGGACCGAGGTTTTTGATTAGCTGTATTGGGATTTCATCGGGTCCTGCTGCCGTGTTGTTAGGGACATTTTCTGCTGCCTTTTTCCAATAAAAGCTTTCTATGCTGAATTTTGATCTCTCAGGCCTCTCTGTTGTTGCTGGATCTGTTGTCTGAACTACGCTTTTTCTCGTACCGAAGTTATGCCTGATAACGTCTGTGATGTACCGCAGCGCATCATCGCCTTCATAGATGTTACCGTCTTCATCCCTTATAGCCGTTTGCGAGTTTCTAGTTGGAGCTCCGAGTGCTTTTATATGGTTCCAGAATCTTTTTGGGGCGCCTTTGTCTCTTTTGTGAATGTTATGCACCCAACGTTCACTTGCGCATTTAATTTTCTCTTGCACGAGCTCACTCGCAACCCTTTTCTTTTCTCGGTACGTATTCCATCTAAGGAGCACCTCTTCTTCTTGTAATCCCAACTTTTTGGCTTCTCGATGAACCCTAGATGCCTCTTTACGCTCTTCTATAGCTTGTTTAATTTCCTTGTTCCACCACTTACGTGGTTTCCTCTTTCCAATCCAACAATTGTATTGCCGTGTCCGCCTTATTTCATGCTGCATAACCTCCACCAGTTCCTTATATTCCCAGACTGCTGTAGGAAAAGCCTCAATTTTCTTCTCTATGTTGTTTGCGATCTCTGTTATTTGCTCGTCATTCATTTTTAAAAACTGTGAGGCTATTGGTTCATGTTCTGCGCTGGTATCTCTCCCAAACTTTAATGCTAAACGTCTATGATCGCTTCCCAGGCTATTTTTTCCATTTTCGTCTATTATCATTTGGTCCAGTTGTTCGTAGACCATTTCTGAGACTAAGGCGTAGTCGATACATGACTGCCTGTTTCCGCATTGCCACGTTACCTGTCCATGACACTTATTCTCCCTGTTAACTACTATAAGGTTCTGTTCATCACACAAATCCAGCACTAGAGAGCCGTTGTAATCAGTATATCCGTCTAAATCGTCCATGTGCGCGTTCATATCTCCCACTAATATCACCTGGCCCGAGTTACTGAACTCATTAATATCGCTTCTAATGCAATCGACCAATTCCTTATTTTTTTCCCTGCTATCACTACCTGTCCACAGGTAAGCTACTCCCAGCCACGTCTTTTTACCTTGCCATGTACCACTAATCCATAAATGCTCTTTACATGTCTCGTTTACCCTTCGCCACTTCAGACCTCGCCTAATTAGTACGCCTACGCCTCCGCCTTTCCTTGACCCGGTCATTCTGTTGCACCCTTCCCATACAAAGTTGTCAATAACAGGCGGCTGCTCCAAATCTCGTCCACCATTATGTGGCGCCATCTAGTTAAGGTGCCTGAAAACGTACAGCTACGTGCATGGCTACAACGAGGCATCATCGGGCTCAGCAGGCTGCTGGTCAGAGAGCATTACAAACCGCTGCTCGCCGTCGACGCCCGGCGGACAGTTCAAATCGTTCTCGTCAAAACGAGGCGAAGAGACTGCCGCGATGACCCTGTTGTGCATGGTGCCGAAATTGGCGCTACTCTTGAGCCGCTCCACCAGCTTAGGCTGTGACTGTGCTGCGTGTGCCGCGCAGGCCTCTGACTTTTTCTCCTCCTCGACTCCTCAACACACTTTCGCGCTTAACTAACGCTAAAGTCATTATCATCGTGAAGCAGGCTACCCATGCACTGTATTCTGCGTGATCTGCACCCCGACACTTCAGCTGGTAACCTTTATTAGTGATTTTTAAGTTCGAATTATGTCTCTCAATCAAGTAGAAGGCAGAAAACATCGCAGTCATTCCACTCTGTGAATGTGAGCTACCAGCGGAGCTGTTGTTCGGCAGTACGCACTACATGCGGCCTCCCCATACCATCACACGCAACATACTAACTGCCTATTCGATTCTTTGTGCAGGCGCGGAAATGCACCAAATGATCGATGCGCTCTACGGCCATTAGCTCTCCCTCGGCGCAGCCAAACCGAGCAGCTGACTAAGTCAGGAGCTGTCAAAACCGCATCACATTCACGCTTCTCGATCGACATTTCGAACGTTACCAATCACGATCAAATCGTTCTCGAACCCCAGTCAGTTGCACACCGCATGACTGATCGAATCCGAAATGTATGCAAAACGTCACTCTGGAATTTAGCATACGCACCCTTGTGCTCGTTACTGGCTTGGTACTTGCGGCGCTTCGCCGCATTCTCCGCTTCGCGTCACCCGTCTTCCTGTCGAGCCCGCTGATTACGGGAAGCCTTTTGGGCGCGATCTTGTCTGCTACTCGCCACCCGTTTTCTAGCTTTCCTCTTGCTGCGCCAGGTGTCAGCACATGCCTTACTGGTTTGCTCTGCCTCCTCATAAGGGCGCGGGAGTTTTGAGGCACGGACATTAAAAATCCATGGGAGAGTAGACATATACAGCTCCGCTGTAAAAAAAAAGGAGAGTGATGGATAATTATCAGGTTCCGCCTGCTAACACGCGTCCCTGCTGAAATTAAATTTGGTCAATCAAGTCTGCATGTCTTGGTTGGCTTACACCTTTCAGGACGCTTTCCCAGAGCAAATGCCAGCAAAGTTTAACATTTGCTGCTATGGCACTCCGATACCAAGAAATTACTCCCCAAGCGTGGTTCACGCAACACCTTTCTTAAATATTTCTTTAGGAAATATTGCCGTCTTGGTTCATACCACCTTGGCCTTTTTACGAGTTGTGCAGAGATAGCTTTTAGACGTGTAGCCTTAATGAAAACTAATAAAACCCGCCGTGAAGGCATAGTAGCTTTGAAGTTGCGGTGCTACGCCCGAGGAAACGGAATGAAATCCCGGCTGAGGTGGCCGCGTTTTGATGGGGCTAAATGCGAAAACGTGGTGTACCGTGCAATGGGTGCACGTTAAAGAACCCTAGCTCAAATGTATTCCCGAGTCCCCCACTTTGGTGTGGCTCTCACAATCATATCGTGGTTTTAACGCGACAGCGTTAATGGGTCCGTGTCGCAGAAAATCCGGCGTCGGCGTTGGCGTGCGATGTCGGTGTCCGTGGAGGAGAAAATCATCGCCCAACCAACCCGACCGCGCAGGCCCTCCACGTGGTGCAATCTTTATTTGCACCCGTCAGAGAGTCTGGGTGATCGGGGTGAGGGGTTTTAGACGTCGGCCGGAATCAGTTGGCTTCCGGCGGCGGCCTGGGCTTGACAGATGGCTTGTTTTGGGCTTGTTCTTACTGGCTATGAAGGGAGGATTCCCATGACTCTTTGTTCCCATGTAGACCGTTTAGCGCTGGGCAAGGCCAGAGCATGTGATTTAGGGTCGCTATGCCTTCACAGTTTTTGCATTTCGAAGAGTGCACCTCAGGATGCCATTTGTGTAGGATATACGGGTTTCGGAAGGTACCCGTCTGCAGTTTTCGCCAGATTACTTCTTCCTTCTTTGTGAGAGATCTATAGGGGGGAGGAAAAGTTCTCCTGCCCATTCTATAGTGTTGTATAATTTCTCTGTATGTGGTTAAGTCTCGCTTTTTGGACAGGGTGGATGCCTGCGCTGGGGCCCGGTGTGTAAGTCCTCGGGCGACCTCGTTGGCGATCTCGTTCCCTGTGAGTCCACTATGAGCGGGCGCCCATATTATTCTAATTAGGTCATTGGGTACGTTCTCCTTGCCTGCTTGCAGAATTTTGGCTTTACCATTTTTCTGACAGATTTCACTGTGAGAAATTCAATGTTTGTTCACCAAAACACTGGTAAGGTTTTGGTGAACAAACATTGAATTTCTCACAGTGAAATCTGTCAGAAAAATGGTAAAGTGCGACTTTACCATTCGGCGTCGGATTCGGCATCGGATTGTTTACCATTCGGCGTCGGATTGTAATTTGAATGTACGAGAAAACATAATTCTGTTACGAGTAAACTGAAACACGAACCCCTTTTCCAGCATTTCTACCAGACCTACAGCCGCGCTGTCGGGTACTTCACTTGCGAAAATGATATCCAGATGGCGCTCGCATCCTGGGCAGGTCAAATTTCTACTTCGCCTAGCTAATGCATTTTGGACACACGCGCGCGTCGGGGCAATAGCAAACAATTAATAAAATAACGGAAAAAAAGGTGCTAGGCCCTTCACATTTTAATATATTTATATTACAATTATATATTATTTATATTATAATATTAATATATTATATACTTATATTGCCCCTGGAAAAACGTCTTCCCAGGAATGCATTTCTGTTTGAAAGTGAATCCGACTTTAGGGGATCGTCTTAAGGGAAGCGCTTCCATTGAAAAAAAAATGCGATACGAACGGGGCCCGATAGCGCTATCACGTTCCACTCTTACACGCGAAGCTTAAGCGACCTCCATTTTGTGTGTGTGTGTGTGTGTGTGTGTGTGTGTGTGTGTGTGTGTGTGTGTGTGTGTGTGTGTGTGTGTGTGTGTGTGTGTGTGTGTGTGTGTGTGTGTGTGTGTGTGTGTGTGTGTGTGTGTGTGTGTGTGGTGTGTGTGTGTGTGTGTGTGTGTGTGTGTGTGTGTGTGTGTGTGTGTGTGTGTGTGTGTGTGTGTGTGTGTGTGTGTGTGTGTGTGTGTGTGTGTGTGTGTGTGTGTGTGTGTGTGTGTGTGTGTGTGTGTGTGTGTGTGTGTGTGTGTGTTTGACAAGTTTTATTTCGCGCGTATGACATGGATCACGAATACCGACGGCATTCAATACGTCTAATTGCATCGGACACTGGGGTTTTAATCGCTCTTCGCATGGAGCCCAACTGAGCTCTGCCGACTGAACCTTCCCGGAGCACAGCGTGCCGTCCAGCGCCTTCTTTCACGGCCGCAAGGAAGAGCGTACACCGTCTGTAACCCCACGTTTCGCACTCGTGTATTGCGAGATCAAACGAGGATTGCGGCGCCGGACGTTCTGTTACTTAAAAACTGCCAGCCCTTCCACTGGGGTGGAGATAGAAGACCAGCGAAGCTGTACTATGGTGGAAATTATGTATTTCCATTTGTGAATATTAAGATGTGATGGTGTAATTGGTTATTTGAACTATTAAACAATGAGAAATATATATGATCCGGTGGTTTTCATTTATTTAGTGACCACAGGGACCATAGCCTTATGGTCGCTACGGTACACCGCCCTAGGGTGTACGGCAAAGGTTCGCACGTTCTTCATAAACACGTCACCAACGACGCGCGCGTTCGGTGTGAACGCGGGCAAAACGCCGCCGCCGTCGACAACAGTTCTGCGCGTTGCTGACGTGCGCTGTCAAAACGCTGGCGTGAGCAAGCGCGCCAGCAGCAGCGAGCGAAGGTTCGTGCGGTCTATAGCTTCAACGGAAACTGAGAGGCGAAAGCACAGCGCATACAAAGGTAGGAGCAGTGCTGCAGATCGCTTTCAAGATACGGTGCGCGCGACCGCCCGTCGCGGTGCAAAGTACAAGTACGCAGTTAATTGCTCGCAGAGCAAAAGCTGCACTCTCTCCCTCCCGCGCTGCCTTCCCGCTTTCCCCCTTTCGCGTGGGTGATTGAGTCGCCAGTTCCCCTTGCGCCCGGTCGCAGGATACGCATTTGGTGCCGCAGCTAAACGTCGCCTCCCCTCTCTCCCTCCCGTCCCTCCACGGTCTTTCGCGCTACAGAAGAAGTCGCGTTTGCTCTCCGCCGTGCGTTCGCTCCTCGTGAAACCGCGCGTCCCTCGCGCGCTTCACTCGCACATACAGCATACGCTAATGAGAGTTTTTTTGTACACGCGAACACGGCCATTGGAGACAAAGCCCTTAAAAGCTTCGCTGTAATATGAATTCGCAAGTGTGGGGTCGCCTCCACAATATTCTTTTTTTAAAGCAGGCGAAGATAACGGGTAAACAGGCGTCTTACGAGATGGATGGTTAGTATACCGCAGGAGGAACAATTACTATTGCCTAAAAGTCACGAGAGTCGGGCAACCGTGCGAGGGTTGCCCAAGATTGCATCCGCACCGCGTTCTTCAGCTTCAGTAACTAGATATCATTAGGAACTTCATTTGCGATGTCCTTCCGTCGTCCTCAACAGTTTCGCAAGCTATTTCTTCGAGTGATACCGCCTGCCGATGACATATCAGAGGAGCATTTCTATGGGAGTGACCAATTCCAATTGTTATAGACAGATTTGTCTATAACAATTTGTCTAGACAGACACTCAGTCCAGGACCCCGTGAGCCGCTGCCGCTCGGTGCGCTCTCCTAACCAGATTGTGGTGATCCCTGGAGTCCACGCTATAGACAGCAAAGCTTCCCACCGTTAGAAGTTCGGGTGATGGTTTGCACGGCATCGAGCCCTGATAAAGCGTGGCCGGTGTGTTGCAGTCGGGACAAATGTATGGTATGGATATTGCGTATGCAAATGAACGCACGGGCATGACGCCCACTTCCAACAGCAAGCGTTTCCAAGTATTTGTGATGTATCCCTCAGACGTACTTGGAAATGCTTGTTGTTGGAAGCTGGCGTCGTGCCCATGGGTTCATTTGCTCGTTTCGTGTCCTCGTCTCGTTTTCCCAGCGCAGCATAAAGTCAAGGGCGAGACATACAAATAATTAAGGGTAATTAAGAGCGACGCTAAAGCGCGCGCGCGTGTCTCGCATGTGTGAATTGTTTTATTAGGCCTTTGTAGAGGTGCGCTAGTTGATCTTTCATTACCGAGTAAGTTGCACTACGCTGGTCACTCGAAAAATACGCGAATGGTGAAGGAAACAAAACACGACTTCGCACGTCGTTTCGTGTCTTGTTTCGTCTAACGGTCGTGCATGTTTGTTTGTTTTTTCGTTTTTTTTTTCAGTAACCTTTGCATTGGAACTTACTGGGATGGGAATTATGTGTATCCTGAAACTGATGCTCGGTCATGCGCAGTGGCTTGTGGGCCAACCGTTGTGTAGAAGGGAAGCGGCATAACTTCGGCGCACCTACTGTGGGCTGCGGAGGAAATGCATTGAAACCCTGGAATTTCAGCTCGAGAAACCTCTCGTGGCAGTACCGCAGGCTTGTGCTACTGCTTTGGGACGCTCAACGCTTCGATTTAGACGCAGTTACCCAGTAGTTTTTTATTTATTTAGGTAGTTACTACGTTAACCTTGCCTATAATGAAGCTGGAAGCGAAATGCGATGCCAAGAGTCGCCTGAATAGGCACATTGCAGTACAACACACATTCACGCTAAAACGGGGCATTATAACTGTACAGTGTGATGCGTAAAGGTTAGCAGACACCATGCTCATAACTATACTTAAGCAGGATTGAACTTCCTTGGATACGAAATAATATAAAAAAGAAACTTGAAAAATTATGTCCACTGCAAAATAGACACATAGTTAAGAGCTGCAGCCTCCGAAAGATCAGCTGTTGTCTCTCTGTGCAGCGTAGTTGTTGAAAGTTGTGCAATCTTTCTTTTTTTTTTTAACACGAAAGTGTTTTATTCCGGGGTCCACCAAGACTTCACTGACGTATTTCCGTCACGGAAATACGTCATAGAACATAATACAAAGAAAGAAACCAGAAGAAAAAGTTCCACAAACATGCAAAATTTGGGAATCGAACCCACGACCTCTCGGTCCGCGACGATAGATCGCCGAGCGTTTAACCCATTGCGCCACAAACGCATTCGCAGAGAGCTACACAGACGCGCCTTATATATCTAACACTCCTCCGTGTACCCGCGCTCTTGCTCGGGGCGGTGCCGCCGCCTATGAGCAGAAAAGAGAAGTACTGCATTATGACACTAAAGCCCGGGATACATGGAGCGAACTTTCTCGACGAACTTCACGCGTCAAGTAACGACGCGGCGACACGACGCAGGATGTTTGCTGTGTTGCAATACATGCGGCGAACGCCGCCGCGCGTTGGCCGCCGTGTTGGCGGCGGTCCCGGCCGCCCGCTTCGAACTGAATTTGGCGTTGTCCTTGTAGAATTCACTTAGTTGGAAGCAAATGACTGCGTAAACGGCTTTCGCTTAGTCTCAGGCCGCTTCGACGACAGAGTATTATGGATAACCTTGAGTAGTTTTCGAGATCGCTTCTCGTTTCAAACGCGTCTAAGCCTAGCGAAAGAAATATCCGATGCCAACGCCATCTATCGGGGAAGTCGGGAGATAGGCATGACGACAGCATGTGGCCTCTGAGATCAGAAGATTTCTGTTGAAGGTTGTTGTAGAGAGCTTGCACTGCTTGTCTGTTTCCTCGCAGATCAGCGGATATGGGATGTACAAATACAACGCGATTCCTGAGAGATCATACTAGGAACTACTCAATCGGTGCAGAGACATGCAGACACGACAACACCAACGCGATTGCAGACGACGCGAAAAGGCGCGCGCGCGCGAAACACCAGCATGCATTGCGACCGGAACTAGTGCCTCCTGATTGGCTGTCGTCCACCGCTGCGCGCTAGACGCTTCCGGCGGCGGCGTTCGCCCGACGAAAATGTTTGGACAGGCAGATCGGCTGCGGACGGCAAATTTCTTGACGCCGGCCGTCGGACGTTCGCCGCCCGACGAAGTTCTTCGCTCGGACGCCGGTTATTCGCTCCATGTATTCCGGCCTTAACGCGCACCGACAGTGAACGCTTCGGTGGTCTCAGTACTACGACGCCTCGATGCCAGCATTCGAAGGGACGCTGGCATCAAGAAGCACTACCAACGCCACCTAGGTGGCGTTCACCGTACTCAGCACAGCGGAGCGTGGCCTCCGCAATTAGCTCTGAAAATGTTTCTGAAGTTGATCGCGGAGGCTGCAATTACGACGCGCTGTACGCGCTGATTTGACTCGGTGACGATTCAGTTACGTGCTTTGTCTTGCGCGTTGTATTAGTGTGTCAGTTACGTGCTTCGTCTTTCGCGTTGTGCTAGCGTGTGCAGCGTAGTGCAGCTTCCATATGCACGACGGTTGCTCATGGTCATCGACGTTGGTAGTCGTGATGGAGGAGACGTGCCACCAGGCGTCAGCGTGGGTGCATCAACGCCTAAGGGCGCTTTAGCCACAAAACACCAATAGACATTATATATCAATGTGCAATAAACATTACACTACTTCTGTGAAGACACGTTTCACTTTCGTGTTCTATACCGATTCCTATATAAGAGGGATCAACCACATTTTTGACAGAAGAGTGTAAATTCTCTGTTGCATGCAGTGAAGTAATGTCTGGCTCACATGTTCACAGCAGCCTCTACGACAGATTGGCAACATTTTCTTACTATATTGAAAAGGTGCTTAGGGCCCCTTTTGCAGTATAGTGCTGGGGTACCAAACGTGCAATTGGATTGGTCAGTTCTCTGCCACCGAGCTGTCTAGCCGAATATTTTCAGAGGCCGTCAGATTGAACTATCGTCCGGTGCCCTCTCCTCCAGAGCAACACTCCACCAACTTGCAGCAATGGCACTATAGTTCTGCTGCATAGGCGTGTTGGTACCTGTTTTGTTTTCCTAACTAAAATACCTCCTCCAGACGGAGTTTAGCTACTGGGAGTAATATTATGTTGTCACATGTATCTTCGGTAACAGGTTTCGTTCCCTAGGCCTGACTTTAAGTAGATGGGCGCAGTAATGCGGTTTGCTTGGCACCGTTAGTTCAGCGGCTCGACGTTCAACGTGCAAAACATTGCGCAACGCTGAAGCGAGACGTGCATACATAATGCGTCGTAAACGACCGCTCTCCGCTCAGACGTCGCCGACATTTCAATGCGTGGCAGGCGGCCAAGGTCTTCTTTATCTCGCAGGGTGTAAGGACGCCGCAGATTGTGATTAAAAGGGCGTGTGAAAAGGCCACCGCACGAGAAAATTCGTTTGTTTCTGTTGCCAACGCAGCCATGGGTCAAACCATCGCAGTTGTTTGGATGCTCGCTGCACGCACGTTCGACTGCTTGGCACTAAAAACGCAACAGTATATTAGTTTACCGCTTGGGAGACCGGCTTCGGTGCTCATGTTTCCTTTTCCGTTAGGATAATCTGACAGGTCCCTCTCAGAACCATCACAAAGAATGATTTGGGCGGTTTCTGTTTTGCAGATTACTGTAATGAATGTCATAAACCAGCCTCCTTTAAAAATGTTTTATATTAAAGCGAAACTTTCTTTGCCTCTGGCGTGGGGCAGGGCGTTCGTCATCGTTTCCTCGCAGTGTATATTTGTGGATATATATGAACAACTTGGGTCACCGGGTACGTACAACAGGGCATGTGCCTCGGGGTATGCGCCCATTATCGGACCATCCCCCAAAATGGATGCGCCACGTGACACAAGGGGTGTGTACTGCTAAATGTAATTAGATATGTCTCATACTTCTATGTGCCATACACATCTCATCGACGTTCTTCACTCGACAAGCATCATGCACCACTTTCGTCACCGAAACGCAAGCAGCTAACAGCTCCAGGCGACGAGGCTATGGCGACCTCGCTAGCTCAAACAAGCTTCGCGTCATTTAGATCCCAACATTGCGCTGGATCGGCCTGTTTTTTTTTTTTTTTTGTTTTTTTTTAACACGAAAGTGTTTTATGCCGGGGTCCACCAAGACTTCACTGACGTATTTCCGTCACGGAAATACGTCATACGGAAATACGGAATGACGTTCTTACAATGTACACGAACATAATACAAAGAAAGAAACCAGAAGAAAAAGTTCCACAAAGATGCAAAATTTGGAAATCGAACCCACGACCTCTCGGTCCGCGACGATAGATCGCCGAGCGTTTAACCCATTGCGCCACAAACGCATTTGCAGAGAGCTACACAGACGCGCCTTATATATCTAACACTCCTCCGTGTACCCGCGCTCTTGCTTGGGGCGGTGCCGCCGCCTACGAGCAGAAAAGAGAAGTACTGCATTATGACACTAACGCGCACCGACAGTGAACGCTTCGGTGGTCTCAGCACTACGACGCCTCGATGCCAGCATTCGAAGGGACGCTGGCATCAAGAAGCACTACCAACGCCACCTAGGTGGCGTTCACCGTACTCAGCACAGCGGAGCGTGGCCTCCGCAATTAGCTCTGAAAATGTTTCTGAAGTTGATCGCGGAGGCTGCAATTACGACGCGCTGTACGCGCTGATTTGACTCGGTGACGATTCAGTTACGTGCTTTGTCTTGCGCGTTGTATTAGTGTGTCAGTTACGTGCTTCGTCTTTCGCGTTGTGCTAGCGTGTGCAGCGTAGTGCAGCTTCCATATGCACGACGGTTGCTCATGGTCATCGACGTTGGTAGTCGTGATGGAGGAGACGTGCCACCAGGCGTCAGCGTGGGTGCATCAACGCCTAAGGGCGCTTTAGCCACAAAACACCAATAGACATTATATATCAATGTGCAATAAACATTACACTACTTCTGTGAAGACACGTTTCACTTTCGTGTTCTATACCGATTCCTATATAAGAGGGATCAACCACATTTTTTTTTGTGTGTGTGTGTGTGTGTGTGTGTGTGTGTGTGTGTGTGTGTGTGTGTGTGTGTGTGTGTGTGTGTGTGTGTGTGTGTGTGTGTGTGTGTGTGTGTGTGTGTGTGTGTGTGTGTGTGTGTGTGTGTGTGTGTGTGTGTCTTTTACACACACACACAATGTCTTTTACAAGCATGGCATTTTTACAAAGGTGCCCAGCTTCACATTTTTCAAGTAACCAGCTCTTTTTACATTATATAACAGTAACATCCACCCGAGTGTGAACGTTTTGAATTCTTTTCGTCAGGCTTAAAGTTAACATAGATCAGAATAAAATTGACAGGAGCCAACCAAATAAATGTAACTACAGCGTCAGACATCATGCTATACAGCATACATATAAACACGTCTGGTGTTGAAATCAAGTGCATGCATGTTTTCCTGTAATTATCAATAACACCGACGCCATTTCCCACGTTACGAAAAACAATGTTTTTCCTTTTCATGTTTCATGAGCAAGATGTGGCTCCCATACGTCATTTGGATAAGACATGGCCGGTATAGCGTATGAAGGTTTGACCCGCTCTTAACCTACGCGGTTACATTTTTGTGTGCTCACGTGCTTCTTGTTGCCGACGTTGTCGTTAAGGCCAACCCACATTCAGGGTTTCTGCCGGCGTCCGCTGGCGCTGCCGGAAGAAACGGCATCGAAGCGGAGCCAGGCACCAAACCGAAACGCCGATGGCTGGAGAGGCCAGATGTCGACGTCGGCTGGCGAGCTATGCGAGATATCCTCGCGGGCGCCGATATCGGCGATGCCGACAGCATGAAGGCTACAACCACGTGTAGACAGCGCCGTGACGGCAGCGGCACAATGACTACGGCTTGACTACTAGGGCGTGATGGCGACCATGATGTGACAACAACGGCCACAAGACGACGACATGTCGACAACTTCATGACGACCACGGCGGGACCTCGACGGCATGACACGCCTTCATGAAGATAACGGCAGGACAACGACCACGGGACGATGGCAGCTTGACCACGATGATTTGACGACGGCATGTGTTGAGTTGTTCTCTTCTTCCATGCTACGTACAGATGCAGCGTGACAAACCGTTCAAGACAGACCGAAAACCTACCTATCCATATGTCGGTGGAAGAAACAAAGAATGCTTCGCATTAAAAGTAAACTATGAGGAATCGCTCAACGTACTCAGAACGCTGAAGTCCACTGTCATTCAGCTGCAATCCACTGCATTAAAGGTTGAAACATCCAAGCCTGTGCGACTGGTATCGTTATTTATAATAAACAGCAACAGCCACTTATAAAGTATGAAGCGTATGCACTTTTACTCCTGTAATGCCCAAACCATCTTATATGCTACGCTGAGCTTCGTGCCTCAAAATTCCCATTTAAACGTGAGAAGCTTAAGAGGAAGCTTTAGTTCGGGTGCTCCTATCTAAACACATGTAAAAGGAGAATTCTTTTTTTTGACGGCAACCACTGCACCAAATTTTGACGAGGTTTGTTGCATTTAAAAGAAAAACTTGAAATCTGGTGAGTGTTGGTTTCGAATTTTCCATTTGGGTCGTCAATCGTTTATTAAAAGCTGGCAAAAATCGCAAAATTTTAGAAAACGAAATTATCAAGTAACTCTGCAATGAAAAATGATATCATAATTCAGTACATTGTATCTAATAGTACATCTAAAGCGGACAAAATTTATATATTAAGCATGAGTCTACAAAAATAGTAATATGGAAATACAGCTTTTGCAGAAACTGTACACAATGTAACGAATTCACGTAAGGTATAAATTGACATATCGAATTTGTCCGCTTTAAATGATCTAATGAATGTCGTTTACCGAACCACAATAACTGTTGCTGATTCACAACTATTAATTTGTAAACTTCGTGCTACTATTCTTTTTCGAACTTCCGAATTTTTGAAAATACTTTGAAGAAAAGTCAGGCCATAAATGGAACTTCCGCTTGCAACTGTCACTATAGTTTAACTTTCTCTCTCAAATGCAACAAGGTTCATTAAAATCGGTCCAGGGGTTATCTCATAAAAGTGATTCTGAGTTTTACATGTATTCAAATTGGCCGCATCCGAGTTGGGCCTGACCTAAAGCTTCCGCTTAACGCAAGATCTATAGTTCTGCTTTTCATATGCTAGAGTGAAGTTTCACCTGTGCATGGCTCAGCAAGCCACTTACTAATTAAATCATAATTATAGTAAATACATGTTAGGTAAAGTAACATTTCATTTTTTATACAAGTGCGCTTTCCGTGGCCAAAAAAATAGAGGACCAAGTTTTGCCAATATTACTTGACGTGGAACGGTATGTGCGTTCGGGCTTTAAAGGGCTAGAGACCTTGCTTAGAATTTTGGAATAACTCGCCCTAGTGTCCTTCTTTTAGTTCTTTTTCTTGCTTTTTGATAAATAAATTCAGATCGCCGTCAGGATCATTGAGATAGTTCAAGTTCTCACATTTTATGACACAAAGAACACAAATCACGCAATGAGCAATGACAGCTTGTAAAAAAAACAGAACTGAACTAAAAATAAAATTAAAGCCCACTGACTGTCGGTCCACATTCAGCTTGAGTAACCACCATTGCAGCGCAGGGGAATGCACGCCAAAATATTTCCCACGGTACTTGCATCGCCCCAGTAACCCTCAGCACTCGTCCTACATTTTTTGTATTTTTTTTCTTGTTTCTTTGCTTATTTGCACTGCTTAACCTGAACTAACTCTGAGATGTACTCTTCAACTAAGCGAAGAGTAGTAATTAGTGTAACCCGTTGCGCAAAATTACTTACACACACATGTAATCAAAAAATTATTTTATACCTGCCATTATTATAGAGCATGCACCTTATACAAAATCTCACTATTTCTCGTAGCAAATGCGATTCACACTCTCATCCGAGAGTATGAATAAATGCCATTGTGACACGTATGAAGAAAGCATCAACTAGACCTCGGTGTCAACGTGATTTCGTCTCTATGTCACAGTGGTCTGGACAGCTCCAACGCTCTGCAGTGCATCCTGACGCTCAAGCAATTCGCCCAGAAGGGTCACACGGTGACGTGCAGCATACACCAGCCGAGCTCGAGGATCTTCCAGCTGTTTGACCGAGTAAGAATAACCCTCTGTTTTGTCCCACTCCTTTCAGTTTTTCGTGTGATTCCCATAGAGAAAGACGATGTGTTAATGTTTTATTATAACGTAGCAATTAAGACACGCTTTGTTCCGGTTTCGGTTCCTATATTCTGGCTTATATAGTATGTATACATACGAACCGCCCCTATGTATTATCCCGAATGAAGTATTAGGGTAAGAAATTGAAGAGAAACAGTATGCTCTAAATCAGGAGTTCTCAAGCATGTTCGCTCCAGGGAACCTTGCTAAGCTTCATGACGTGCCAAGGAACCCCCCTCCCCCAAATTAACCGAAATAAAATGTCCGAAATAACCGAATGTCGCATTGTCGAGGGTATGAAGAAAACAATAACATGCCTAACTACGTCAACACGCTTTTATTTACGCAATGAATCAGCAAATCCTGCTTATATTTAGCACAAGACCAGTGCGGAAGCTGAAATTCTCATCATCTCATGGCTGATTAGCGCTAGCAGCGGCGAAGGCCTCGCGCGCGTACATCCCGATTATTTTATTCGCCAGTCAACTGCTCGCCAACAAATTGTCCGTCCATCACGATGTAGCCGGTGCTCTTAATCTTCGATAGCTTTGCACTGAGTCGAAGCAAAACTACTTCTTCCCGCAACCGCTGTGGACGAAACCGCGGCCGCTTTCGACGCGTTCATGGACGGCGACTTTGCGGTTCAGAAGGCAGGCGGCCGACGCACGCACCAACTCAAAACGAAACTACCGTTCGCTGCAAGAAGTGCCGATGAAACCGCGGTTTCTATCGGCGCTACCATGGATGGCGACTACGCATTTGTGAAGGCACGCAGCCGACGCGCGCACCGAGTGAAAACGAAACTACAGTTTGCCGCAACCGCTGCGGACGAAACTGCGGTGGTTATCGACGCGATCGTGGATGGCGACTACGCACTTATGAAGGCATGCGGCATGCCGCCAATGCGGTGTTACGCGCGGCGATAAACGCGAGAATAAAGTCTTTAAGGGCACAATTAGACACGAAGCGCTCCGGCATTGCTGTCAATCAAGCGCACGATTGCCGCTGCTGAGGACCACGGCGATGCGGACTGAGCCGCTTCGTTTCGGTTGGACGCTAGCGCCGTTCTTGCTCTTGAGCAGCACGCATTTGCGACGCTACGCGCATTTTTTTTCTTCATTTTTAATTCCTCCAACGTATACATCAGTGCGCACGCAATCGGCACCTACGCTATCTACAAACGGGAGAAATGAGCATGTTGGTAAATTACGGCCTCCGAGATTCAAGTGCGAAAGCTTACGCGTGCTGCCCCTTTTCGGAGGTTGGATGGCAACAAGCTGCTTGCGGATTTATTGCGCAGTTCGCGCGTTGCCGTTACGCACTGTGGTGTGCTTTTTGACACTCGGGCATGAGTAATGGAGGTTCTGTGGATCAAGCGCACCTCGTTTTCGCCGTTTTAGCCACTTGGTGACGCGGAACCACGGAAAATTTATCAGTGGCTCGCGGAACCCCGAGCAGGGGCCTGCGGATCCCCAAGGTTCCGCGTGACCCACTTTGAGAACTCATGCTCTAAATCAATGTTTCTCAAAAGTTCTGTCATCACAGACCTCTTCAATCGCTAACATGCTATTTAAGGAGCCCCTTCAAACTCATTTATTTTACTAAAAAAAAAGAAACATGCACAAAAGCAAAAACTAGTTGTCACTCTGGGAACGGAACAACTAAAATGCTGTTACATTTCTACTGATCAGAATACGCTTAGGTACATTACGTGTGGCTCAAAGTATACAATAAAATGGAATGGTTACGGTGCATGTCAGAAACCAGGGTTGATGTTTGAGAATCGACATTAGCTTATTACAAGTATATATTCAAGGCATTGCCGAGTCAAAGGGAACTAAATAGTAACTGTTTCATGTTTTCATATCGTGTGTGTCAAAGTGTGGATGGTTCCTTCACAGGTGTGGGGTGGTAAAAAAATGTATATTAGGGATGTTAACTTGCTTTCCGAACAGGCGATCCTAAGTAAGCCGTCTCTAAAGCGAATCCTGCCGTTCTTCGCGACCTCTCTCGAGGACACACATTGACTATTTTTCCGATACTCCACCAAAAATCAATCCGCCTAAAAAAAAACAATGTATCTGTCCTTTTTTTAATGTCATCGTGCAGCTGTACGTCCTGGCGGATGGTTACTGCCTGTACCACGGCGCCGTTCGGGACCTCCTTCCTACTCTGACAGCCAACGGTCTACAGTGCCCTGCATTCTACAACCCCGCAGACTTTTGTAAGACGATCGCTGCGTTGAGAGTTTCTTTGTAATGTCATGGTGTTGTTTTGACTGCTAACGGATACCGTCGTTGTGCGTATGTAATTTAACGGTTCTTCTGCTATTCCTACTACAAAAGTAAATAAAGAAAGTACACAAAGTTATATACACGTACGTAACTGTGCCACCTGTTCAAGAGCCAACGAATCGCCGGTGCCGTAATTGCGGGTCAACATCTCCTTCTGTCATATCAATAAATTAACACCGGACCAGAACGCCTGTTACGCATAATTACATAATAATGCAACGCGTCTTCGCTCTTGAACAGGTTTCTAAGCATAAAATAATTCTAAGTATACACTCTGGAGTCTACATTAGGCCAATCTCACAAATGCAGGTGAGCCTGAAAACGGAGCAACACATAGGAGTAGTTTCGGAGTTCGCGTTGACTTTGTGCGGATAACAGGTAGTTAGCATGAAATGCGTTGTGCAGGATGCCTCTAATGTAGCGAATAATTAATAGTAAAAGCAGTAGTCTAAGCAGCTATTTGCGCCAAATAATACAATAAGTTTCTTCATTGTCAGCAGAAATTTCCAGCATGCAGGGTTACAGTTACATTGTGTTCCACAGTGAAGCGTTTCTCCAAAAGTTCTCTTTCGAATCAACCTACTTTATTGTTTTGCTTTTCGTCAGTGGTTTAGAGCATCACACCTCATTTGCCTATCATGATCAAACAATCTGCGCCATGGACAGTAATAAAAAGAATCAAACGCAAACACTCATTCCAACCATCCTACTAGTTATGACCTACAATGCTTCCCAAAAACCAAGGTTAAGTGTTGAAGTGCTATTCAGCCCACGCGAGAACCAGTCAGGCAGTTAGTTTCGCTAGTGAAAGGTCTTTCATTGTTAAAATTTCAGTATCGGGGCAAAGCTGATCTTTCTGTTATACAAAAATTATACTTATGGGGGACATGAGAAATTGCGTGGCAATAGCCACTGAGCTAATTTAATAAATAAGTTGAACTCTTCAACACGTTTTAATTATGAATGTCGTATAGATATTAGCACTGTGGAATTGAAGTCCGTCAATGCTGAAAGCATGTCAAGGAACCTCTAAAACAGCATCGAACTTAAAATGTTGGGTCACCATAATTCGCATGGCAATTCTTTTGTGTTTCACATGGAGCTCTGCAATGCCTGAGGAAGGTTACCCGTTGTTATACAGCTGAAATGAAGAATTCGCACGACCTGGTACAGAAAATATTCGCGATAGCTGTGCACTCAAAAGAAAGCTGGCGGTATGCTGAGTGGGTCACTGCTCAGCAGAAATAGGAGCTGATGCTCACTGATGTTCAAATATTTCGAAACTTCCCATGTCTGAGTACCTTTGGACACTGATGTTACCTTTGTTTCATTGATTGCAGTGATCGAAGTGGCCTCGGGTGAATACGGTGACGTTAAAGGCGATCTCGTGCGCTATGCTGAACGACACAGCGATGTTTTTTCTACCAGTCCTGCCCCAAAGTCACTTGCCAACGGAGGAGATCATCTCAATGAACCACTTGCCGTACTAGCACCCTTGTTGAAGCAGGTACGTACCTTTAATATATGTGCTTACAATTCTTGTTTCTTTCTTTAAATATACTGAAAGCCAAACGGTGTATTGATTCAATGAACAGTTCATTATCGTACATGTCCACAAAGCTCATCTCCGCTTTAAATTAGCCAGAGAACGTCATCGTCCTCTCAACAGCACTATTTTGTCTTCAACTGCAAAGCATTGTTTCCGTGAGGCTCGTAAGAGTGGTCACGTGATCACTTACCTTTTCATACACCTGCCACCACATTGCGATTAAGCGAACGAGTTCTTCCAGCTGTACTGAATCTTTGTTGCAGGAGGACCACCGATACGTGACGACTGCCCCGTGCTCTGTGCAGATGAACGTTCTTCTGAAGCGCTGTTACTTGTCACTCATCAGAAATCCGGTGAGCGGACACGAAAGATGTGAATTTTGATTTGAACGTATTCAGAGCAATAACAATAAAAGCAATATATCAGTCAACCGGGCAATTTTAGTGACACTGTGAGCGAGGACACGTCAGCACAGCGAGCGTCACTTTGGCGACGCGTTTCTACACGGGGACGCTACTCTGGATAGTGTCAAATTGCGGTATGTTGTCGACTTCGCTATCTTGACAACTCTGATTGGCCCAGAGGGCTGCTATATGACACTTCTGAATGGCTCAAACTGCTGCCGTTACAGAAGTTGACAATATAGCGGAATTTGGCGGTGTCCACAATAGCACCCCAGGAAAGAAAAATTGCAATTTGAAATTGATGGTCATGTAGATAGTTAAATTAGTAGGTACATTATTCATTTGTTAGTTTCGGAAATGACGCTATGTAATAGTTTATAAAGGTATTGAGCAGAGCTTTTAGTGTAGAAAAATTAATGTATTAGAACCGCATTATCATGATGAAATGTAGCATTGTATCTAAGGCGAGCAGAAAAATAATGGTAATTTTCATTGCGGATGGCTCAAGGGCGCTTGTAACATTCGAACTCGCAAAAAAAGGCAAATTTACAATATATGTCATTCCTGCGTTGTGTAATTTTTATCTACTTTTGAAGCACTAACGACGCACCAAAGTAAGTTCGAGGAATGCACTGTAGTGTCACCAAGTGAGTGCCACTAAGCGAGTGACGCTAAGCCAGTGTCACTCGGCCTGAGAATGACACTGACGGCGAAGTGCACTCGCTAAAACTGGCGCTGAACTTGCCCGTCCGACCGGGGTATACGATCGTTGACGTACGTTTGATAGCCAATCTAGGAGCTCTATTCTAAACTGGAAAACTGCCGTTTCCTTTTTTTTATAATATACTGTAACTTTTTCAATATCACCTTTGACAGATTCCACAACTCTACTGCTTCCGCGGGTTCACTCGAATAGGTGGACAGTTACTTGCACGATGATGACGATGACGATAAAAACTTTTATTGAAAATAAGAAAGTAAACCTTGGGTTACGGGAAGATATGGTCAGGTCCCTAGTCCGGGACACCGTTCGCAAAAGCCGCTGTCCGTGCTCTTTCGATGAGGGCTCGTTGCTCCTCAAGGTCCGAGCTAGACAGGGCCGCCTCCCAGTCCTTCCACGTTGACTGATTTATTATGGCAATACTGCTATTTTTCTGACAAGCCCATACCATATGGTATAAGTGTGCCTTCTGGCCACAAAATCTGCACTGCGCCGAAAAAGACTCGGGCTCTATGGCGTGAAGCCTAGATGGAATATTAAATGACATAGTTTGTAGCCGACGGAGGTGACACTCTTCTGATTTATTAAGACCCCTAGCGGGCCCCGGCAGTGTCTGCCTCTCAAGGCGCAGATGCTGTAGTATCTCTGAGTATGTTGTTAACGGAGAGGGGGAGACAAAGTCAGCAAAGGAGGACGTAGAAGGATCCCGGGGAAGAAAAGCTCGGGCTGAAGCATGTGCACGCTCGTTTCCCTCAACCCCCTCGTGACCTGGTACCCATATCAGCTGCTTAGGTGCAGCGCGAGTCTTAGCTTGACTAAGAATTTTGCATGCCAGCGGCGTGATTCTATAGCACGCAAATAGTTTCTATAAGCCGCCTGCGAATCTGTAATGTATTCTGACGTGGAGTGTGTCGCGGCTAGGGCTATATCACCGCTTCCTCCTCAGTCAACGTTTCCCCGTCACGAACTGAAAGCCCGTCTACGAACTGCATTTGGTGCACCACTGAGATTATCGATATCCCCTTTACAGGACCCGCAGCGTCCACGAAGAAGGCTCCTTCTGTTCTGGAATAGCACTTGTTCATCATCTTGCTCCTTGCCACTCTTCTGGCCTGATGATGCTCTGGGTGCATGTTTTTAGGAAGAAGAAGTGTGAGGAATTTGTTCCGCCACTCCCGAGGAATATCTTGTCGTCCAGCCACTTGTTGCGGAAAGCAGATGTTCAAATCCTCCAAAACCTCGCGGCCCGTCTTGGTTGTGGCTAATCGCATTACCTGGCTTGTAAGATGGGCGCTAATCAATTCATCAGCCGTATTGTGTACTCCAAGTTGTATCAGACGCTCCGTTGATGTTTTCATGGGCAGACCGAGCGCCTTTTTATAAGCCGTTCGAATGATAACGTCCATGTGGTTTAGATCGCTTTTCCTCATCCGAAGGTACGGGGCCACGTACACTATTCGGCAGAGGATAAACGCCTGCACTAGCCTAAGGGTGTCCTTTTCCTGCATACCCCTGTTCTTGGTTGTGATCCGAGATATCATACGGATGACTTGCTCACACACCATTCGGAGCTTAGTGATTGCGGCTGCGTTCACGCCCTTGTTGTTAATGAGCAGCCCCAAAATGCGTAGTGTCTCCACCTCGGGAATAGGTGTGTCGTGGACCGAGATTTCCAGCGATGCAGTATCCCCCTTCCGGCGAAAGACTTGCACGAGAAATGAAAAAGCGTAATTGACTAAATAACAAAATTCCAATAATTTTAACTAATGACTTTTTCACGTATGTGGTAATTTCTTAATGGTAGCTGGTCGGTTCGCAAAGCGTATTCATTTAGAACGAAACCTCAAGATGACATTACTTTTGAGCATTCATTCCCAACGTGTGCTACAACATACGTTGGCGTGCCATTTATTTTTATGCTTCAATGCGTAAAATTGTGTTTTGCTTTAAAAAAATATTGAGCAACAGTGCAATTTGCCACAAGTTTCACGGCACATTTCAAAAGCGGTGCCATATTGAGAGTTCGTTCCAAGTGGACATGCATTGCACACTCACTGGCAACAATTCGTAAATCGTAACATGTGTACTAAAAACCCAATTCGTCCAATTTAGGTAATTAGTCAATCATGCACATTCGTTTGTTGTGCGAATAATGCTCCCCTCTTTGCGCTAGATCAACTACTCTAATTGTGCTATCGACTACGAATTTTTCTTTCATTCTCTATAATCTAAACAACAGTTGGTGTAGTATGTAACACATGTCACACATCCCCTTCTACTTATCCTTCCACATATATGTGTAGTCACCAACAATAGTTTGGAAGCCACGGCATCAGCCAAAAAAAATTGTCGCAGCACGACCGCGCAAAGTGGGATTCTTTCAATGCACTGAATTGCTCCAACACGCTCGCACATAGGCTCCACCAAATGATTTCAGCCTGGATGCGTATAGCGTGCAAAGAAAACAAATTTTGTCATGTTAACTCTGGTCTCCAAACTTTTGCTTGCGACTCTGCATATATTATCTGCTGGAGGATACTTTGGCAGGTACGCTAGGTTACCGTCAAGAGACTACGGAGAAGAAAATACGGCGCTGAAAATAAGCCAGCGGCAAACATTAACCTGTCGGCAAAAGAAAAGATATATATTTCATGTGGCTATGTCATGTAATCAACGAGGGTCGGCGCATTATTTCAGTGTGTCTTATGCTCAAATCCGGTATTGCCCTGCACGAGGTCTCTTCAGCTGTAATGCGAGAGATCGTATCGTCTGTCCGTTCCAGATGGTGTTCCACCTTCGGCTGGCCACACACCTGCTGGTCGGCGTGTGCATGGGACTCCTATATTACGACATCGGCGGCCGGGCCGACAGCTTCTTCAACAACGCCACGCTGGTTTTCTTCTGCGCCATCTTCCTCACCTTCACCGGCATGATGCCCGTCGTCCTCAGCTGTGAGTCGGCGAGAGCTGAAAAGAAAAATGAATTCTAATTTCGGCGAACTCCTCAAGAAGCGAAACTTGCGTAATTTCAGAGATTCGATGCTGTGAATCTTTCTTTTTTTGCGTTATTTTAACTCCACAAATCCGAAAGTATCATTCTTGCACAGATGAATTTGACAGCTCGGAATTCTGATTTAAACTCTAGCAACTTACTACTACTACCCTAAAGAAAAACTTGCGCAATTTCGGACATTCGCCGCAGTGATTTTTTTTTTTTTCCTTGTCTTAACTCCACAAAGCCCAAAGTATTATTCTTGCAAAGATCAATTTGACACCTCGAAATTCTGATTTCAGTTCTGGCAAATTAACACAGAACCCATAATAGCATGTTGACACGCTACAGAAAGTTTTTAGTTGTGGATAGTTCAGCAAACTAATTACTAATCATTTAAGTACTAAATTAATTAAGCTTCCTTCATTATAATTTGATTTTTGTATGAATGTACTTTTTGTAAAAAGAAATACGAGAAAGTTGTCTTAACTTTCTGTAATGTGAAATGGGGGAGGATGTTTGGGCTTTGTGGTGTTAACTTCGTACTTCAATGATGTTTAGAATAGCGAGTGTTTGTAATTGCCATAACTGCAGCACACCTCGCTCAATCCTTCGCACCGGTGCATCAGCGTAACGTCACAGCTTTCATTCTATATTCTTTTCATGTATCTATCTATCTATCTATCTATCTATCTATCTATCTATCTATCTATCTATCTATATTCTTGTATTCGGGAAGTAAAGTTCTGTAAACTTGTTGGGTTGAGTCTTCAGTTTCCTTAAAATGAACGCAATTTTCATTTCTTTTTACTGATGTACAGTTAACTAGACACGAGCTGATGCTCTAAACATTCATGACGTCACAGCGTGCTGGTGCGTAAAATTCCAGGGTGGCGTACCTACCAGCCTTTTGTAATAACGTCTTTTCCGACTTACGAAGCTTCTGCTAATGGTAACAGTGGCCGCTCTGGCATAGCAGAAGCCCAGTTGAATAATACAGTGTAACTTAATATTTCTTTATAGTGTCCTGTTCAAGGAAAGAACCCAACTTGTTATTCATGACAGTTACAATTGTCTGACGACATTACACTCTAGTGGGCGTTAAATATTTTAGGGTGTTCCTTTGAACCGCATTCACATGCAGATCCTCTGGAAGCCGCCGTGTTCACTCGAGAGCGGAACAACTCGTGGTACACGCTGAAGGCCTACTACCTGTCCAAGAGCATCGTCGAACTCCCTTTCCAGGTCCAACTCTCTTATCTATTTACTTTAACTCCATTGAGGCGCTGGTATTACTATATGAGAGTGGAAGGGCCTTCTGCGCTTTTAATGCGCTTCTACAGTCAGTGATAACAAAAGTACCATATGTCCAAAGTGAGAACTTCAAACAAGACGCTTCCCAAACCAGTGCAAGCACTGACTGCAACCTGCTATCACAAATAAGTTTTGCGTGATTTGAAATATGATGCACAAAAGGCTTCATACGAAGGCTTCATGCAAGTGGCTTTCCAAACCAGCGCAAATAATAAGTTTAACACGATATCGTAAATAACACACATATCGCCAGCGCATTCAGCCTTTTCTGCTATGGCCCCTCCGCTAGAAATTACTTCACACAGAGGAGAACTAGAAACTCGAAGCGTCATCAAGCTGTTTTACTCCATACTGTACTGTGCCTTCCGTGCAGCCGCACTAATTTATGATTATTCTTCACCGCCAACTTGCAGTACTATTATAATGCATTTGTTCTTTGTATAACGAAAGTGATTTATGTGCTCGTTCTTGTGTTATCTTCAGACGGGCTAATTGTTGTTTGTAAGCTTAGGCAACATGCTCTAGAGGGACTGCATACGTTTGCTTTATCCTGTTTTACCGCGAAGCTGTTAAGGGCTCACCTTTCGATCGTCGCGTCCGGCAATAGAAAAAACTCTCATTGGCCGTATGCTGTATGTGCGAATGAGAGCACGCGAGGGCGAGGGACGCGCGCTTTCACGGGGACCAAACGCACGGCGGAGAGCAAACGCGACTTTCCAGTGGAAAGGGAGTGGTGGGCGAGGAGGGAATCGAGGCACCCTAGACTTGGCGCTGAGCCGTGCTCCCTCAAGGGCTGCAGAAGATAGCGCCAACCTTTCCCTTTCCCTCAAGAACCACTTATCATCATCACCCTAGACTGTGCGTGTGCGTGCAACGCCTCCTAAAAAAATGTCGCACTTTCACCCGGCATCACTTGCGATAGCAACTTAGTAGAGAGCTATTAGTAGAGAGCTCAGTAGAGATCTAGTAGTTTTATCAGCTGTATAAACTTGGACATGCAGCAGCACCAGCAACGCGCAGAACTGTTGCCGACGCCGTCGCCGTTTTACACGCGTTCGCACCGAACGCTCGCGGCGTTGATGACTGTTGCCAGGGCCTCTGGGGGTACAGTACTGGGGGTGGTGGTGGTGAAAACTTTTATTGAACAAAGAGAGAGGGTGAAGCCCGTGAGCTCCATGAAACTAGGTGTCGTCCTTAGTCCGGGACGTCATTGGTCGAAGCCGCCACTCGAGCCCGTTGGACCAGAGCTCGTTGTTTCTCTAGTCCGGAGCTGTTGAGCACGGTCGCCTCCCAGTCGGCTCGGAGGTTTTCGACGAGATCAGAACGGGAAACTCATCGAGCAGCGTCGGAAGTCTTTGACCCCTTCTCGCCTCGCAACGTTTTATTGCGATAGCAATTATATGGACACTCAAAAGCAGATTTCTGCCGTCGGCGTCGCCGTCGCCGTCGGCGTCGCCGTCGCCGTCGCCGTCGCCGTCGCCGTGAGGTTCCGTATGACGTCATTTGGAGATGAAATCGTCGCCGCGCGCCGAACGCTGTATGTGCGAGTGAAAGGGCGCGAGGGGCGCGTCTTTCACGGTGAGTGAACGCACGGCGGAGAACAAACGCGCGTTCTGCGCCGTGCTCGCTTAAGGGCTGCAGAAGTAGGCGTCTCTTTTCTCCTTTACAATCACCATATATGTAGAGCAAACGCGCCTTCTTCGGACGCGCGAGAGGCCGTGGGGGAGGGGGAGGGAAGGGAGGCGACGTTTAGCTGCGGCACCAAGTGCCTATTTATATCAGAGGCTCCAGCAACAGTCACCAACGCCGCACGCATTTTGAGCTAACGCGGGCAAAACGCCGATGGCGTCGACAACAGTTCTGCGTGTTGTTGCTACCAAAGCCGCTCACCTTACTTCGTATGACATTGCTGTGTTGCTATCGCATTCATTGCTTCGCCCTTAGGGCGAAACTGTGACATTTTTTATATAAGTACGCATTTGGTGCCGCAGCTAAACGTCGCCTCCCCTGCCTCCCTCCCTCCCTCCCTTCCGTCCCCCCACGGCCTTTCGTGCAATGGAAGAAGTAGTGTTTGCTCTATATATATGGTGATTAAAAGGGAGGAAAGAGACGCTTAATTCTGCAGCCCTTCAGGGAGCACAGCGCAGAACGCGCGTTTGTTCTCCGCCGTGCGTTCGCTCCCCGTGAAAGCGCGCGTCCCTCGCGTCCTTTCACTCGCACATACAGCGTCCAGGGCGCGGCGACGGTTTCATCGCCGTTCACGTCGTACGGAACCTCAGGGCGACGGCGCCGACGACGCCGACGGCAGAAATCCGCTTTGGAATGTCCATATAATTGCTATCACAATAAAAGTTGGTGCGTGCCCGACTCTCTCTGGGCTCTCGTCCGCCTCTCCCCTAACAGGGTCGACAACGGCATTTAGCCGTTCGTCACGCAGTCAGCGTTTAAACAGCGGTTGTGTGCGGTCGTGCGGTCACACTAACAGCGCGCACAGCTGTTGTCGACGGCGGCGGCGTTTTGCCCGCTTTCGCACCGAACGCGCGCGGCGTTGGTGACGTGTTTATGAAGAACGTACCAACATTTGCCGTACACCCTATGGCGGTGTACAGTAGCGACCATAAGGCCAAGGTCCCTTTGGCAAATAAATAAATGAAAACGTCCAGATCATATATATATATCTCATTCTTTAATAGTTCAAATAACCAATTACACCATCACATCTTAATAGTCATAATTGGAAATGTATAATTCCCACCATAGTACAGCTTCGCTGGTCTTCCATCTCCGCCCCAGTGGAAGGGCTGACAGTTTTTTTCACCGCAGGCACTTAGACTGCCATCCGCACCTACAAAGCCTTAAGCTGAGCCCTCACTGCTGT
This sequence comes from Dermacentor silvarum, assembly GCF_013339745.2. Classification (NCBI taxonomy): domain Eukaryota; kingdom Metazoa; phylum Arthropoda; class Arachnida; order Ixodida; family Ixodidae; genus Dermacentor; species Dermacentor silvarum. The sequence continues at coordinate 40,010,492 of NC_051160.1, forward strand.
ACTGCTCTTTGGGCAGAATTCAAAGCCCTCCGTGGTGCGGCAAAATTATTGGAGCACACTGCGCCTGTCCTGTAGAGTTGCCTCGTCAGCTTATGTGAAAATCTATTAGCAGGATTTAGTGTGTTGTCAGAACTTTTCTTTCTATCCTGCATGAAAAAACAACGGCGTGATGTCCAAATGGAGAAATAGACGATTCTATGCGTCTGTTTGTCCATTTGCGTCTGTACTGACCTTGCCTTGATGCCGGTAGCCATCACCGCATTTTCTGTGCACTAAGAATCAAGGCAATCCGAGGTGAATACCAAGGTCACCTGCATTGTGGGTTCTACTAGCGGATTACCTAGAGTGTAGGTTTCTTAAGGAAGGGGAGGGAGGTGCGGCAAGTTTAGATGCATGCGTGATCGTCTAAACCCTTCGCCTGTAATATGGTGTTTTACCCCTTCGCAAGCCCATTCCTTAAAGGTGATAAACTATAGCAGACCAAAACTACGCACAAACCAAACACTTGCAATCATATTTGCCATTTATTACCTAAACACATCCATTCTTGGTTCCCTTAGTGGCAATGGTGCCGTTCTGAAACTTGGCCTTGAGGTCATTCAACTGATTATGTAAAGGACAGAAGCAGGGCCTTCTCGATACATACTTGCAACTACTAAGTTCTCTAGTAGTTGTGTTTGTTTGTTTGTTTGTTTGTTTGTTTGTTTGTTTGTTTGTTTGTTTGTTTGTTTGTTTGTTTGTTTGTTTGTTTGTTTGTTTGTTTGTTCTCGTGCTGCTCAAGTGGCGCCAGCTGTCCTTCTCACTTTTTGTGCGGAGTGAGAAGTGATACGAGAAACGCCACCAAGTCGAATGCTAAGCAGACATACCATATCTCCTAAAAAATAATCTACTGGCAACGTCATTTATTAGATCGCATATAAATCATAAAAATGATGTTTAACGGTATAGGTCAAGCGTCATTCATAATAACGAACAATACAAACACTGAAAGTGTAGTATAGACAATTTAATTGCATGCGACCTCCATCTCTGAAGGCTCTCTCTTGCCACTTCTCTAGTGACACGAATAGGCGTCAAAATTAAATGTTGCCAGGGTTGTCCGCAGCGACTAAATTAATGTTCTTTACACACCGGCTTACTAACTTCCAGAAGTAGCTTAAACTGTCAGTTTGCACAAGAAACAGGTCTATGTTTTGTTCCAATGACTCGTGCCTGTTTCTATCAACTTTAGCAGGTGGCATGACATAGTTGCTCACTTTGCACCTACTCATTAATGTTACAAGGATATCATTAAAACTCTTAGGTCACATGACTTGCGCAGGTCGCCTACCCCACCTTATTCGTGGCCATCGTCTATTGGATGACATCACAGCCTCCAGAGATGAACCGCTTCGTCATGTTCTCCTTCCTCTCCATCCTGCTGACCCTAGTCTCCCATTCCCTTGGCATGTTCATCGGTGCCTTCGCAAGCCTACAGGTACAGGAGGACAGGCCAGCACCTCTATGGCCGATATAGTGAACTGAATTCACAATAATGAGAATGTAGAGAGAGCGCTCGCGTTAAGCTCTTGGCACTACAAGCCTACTCGCTGCACATTCAAAACATCTCGACAGGGAATGTGTATGCTTGAACTGGTGAAAGGCATACACAGGCGACTTAACCTGCGCGATACAGTGTGCATGGTGTTATTTTTTTTTCTGCATAAAGGTAGGAGGGGGAGAGGAGAGACTCATTTTTACCAGCGGTTGCTATCACACCGGTCAAGGACTAATACACCTACCTGAAAGTCCTAAACGTGAAACAATGCTCGGGTGTTCGTGCTTCAGTATACTTAGTAGGCAGTTCTGAAAGTTATGTGCAAGCACACGCAAGAGGTTAAGTGAACCAGCCTGTAAAAATACCAGTTACCTTCCCTTAAAGCGAAAATTGGAAATAATTCGAAATTAGAAGTTGCATAATTTCCCAATAGAATCAGGGCAACACTTCAGCCAACCAAGAGAACAGGCTGGCTTCCGGAAGGAATATTCTACGATGGATCATATCCATGTCATAAATCAGGTAGTAGAGAAATCTGCGGAGTACAATCAACCTCTCTATATAGCTTTCATAGATTATGAAAAAGCGTTTGATTCAGTAGAGATACCAGCAGTCATAGAGGCATTGTGTAATCAAGGAGTACAGGAGGCATACGTGAATATCTTGGCAAATATCTACAAAGATTCCACAGATACTTTGGTTCTCTTCAAGAAAAGTAGAAAGATACCAATCAAGAAAGGGGTCAGGCAAGGAGACTCAACCTATCCAATGCTATTCACTGCATGCTTAGAAGAAGTATTCAAGCTCTTAGGCTGGGAAGGCTTAGGAGTGTGGATTAACGGCGAATATCACATCAACCTTCGGTTTGCAGATGACATTGTCCTATTCATCAACAATGGGGACAAATTACAACAAATGGTTGAGGACCTTAACAGAGAAAGTGTAAGAGTGGGGTTGAAGATTATTAGGCAGAAGACCAAGATAATGTCCAGTAGCCTGGCAAGGGAACAAGAATTCAGGATCGCCAGTCATCCTCTAGAATTTATAAAGGAGTATATTTATCTAGGTCAATTACTCACAAGGGACCCTGATCATGAGAAGGAAACTTACAAAAGAATAAAATTGGGTTGTAGTGCATATGGCAGGCATTGCCAAATCCTGACAGGGAGCTTACCTCTGTCGTTACCAAGAAAAGTGTATAATCATTGCATTCTACCGGTGCTAAAATATGGGGCAGAAACTTGGAGGTTAACAAAGGTGCTCGAGAACAAGTTAAGGACCGTACAAATAGCAATGGAACGAAAAATCTTAGGACTAACGTTAAGAGACAGAAAGAGAGCGGTGGCGATCAGAGATCAAACGGGAATAGCCGATATTCTTATTGACATTAAGACAAAAAATGAAGCTGGGCAGGCCATGCATGCGTAGGATGGATAACCGGTGGACCATACGATTTACAGAATGGATACCAAGAGAAGGGAAGCGCAGTCGAGGACGGCAGAAAACTAGGTGGAGTGATGAAGTTAGAAATTAGCAGGCGCAAGTTGCAATTAGCTAGCGCAAGACATGGTTAATTGGAGATCACTTGGAGAGGCCTTCGCCCTGCAGTGGACATAAATATAGGCTGATGATGATGATGATGATGATGAAAGCGAGAAAATAAAACCCTTAAAGGAAGCTGTGTCGAACATGAGCGATCGTGTAATAAACTGATGCTTTACAGCTGATTTCTTTATATGGCGTTTTTTTTTAATATAAAAGATGCGTTGTCAGGCATTTGTCACTCTGGCATTTGTCACCCTATGGATATTTTCTCTGTGTACACTGTGGCCATTGCCGCTGATTATTTTAGAAACAGCCCAGCTGTGCTGCAGAATTTTCTCGTATCGTCCAAAAGGCGTCAAAAGTGGGCAGGGGTCATAGAAATCAAGAAAGGAACGGGGGAGGGGGAATAGATGTCTCACTTTTTGTTCGATTGCCACGGGAGATATTAGGCCCGGAATCTCAGTGGAAAGGCACGCTACCGTTCCGTACTTCCCCATTTCTCAAGCTGTGAAGGTAGATAAATTCGACACCCTTGTATACATACCTTCACTTTTCTTTCAATGTTCAAGTGCTGAATTCTGATCTCCTTACATGGTGTGCTCTGTCACTCTTCCAGGTCGCCGTATTCCTGGCGCCTGCTATCGCCATTCCGATGCTTCTGTTCAGCGGATTTGTGGTCACGCTGAAGGCAATGCCCAGTTATCTGCACTGGATATCTTACGTGTCATTCGTGCGGTACGCGTACGAAGGGTGCATACTCAGCGTCTACGGATACGACAGGCCCGAGCTGGAGTGCAGCGATCAGAAGGAAGGTTCCGTGCCGTGCCTGTTCACGGAGCCTTCCGAGTTCGTCAGCTTCTTGGGCCTCAACGAAGTCAGCGTGGAAGTGTGTGCCGGCGCGCTCCTCGTGTTTGTTGTGCTCCTCAACGTGGCCACCTATGTGGCACTCAGAATGAGAGTGAAGAGGACGTTTTAGGAAGCCAGAGGCAATGGAAAAACCAGAAACTCGAGTGACTGGCAGGCGAAGTTCACTGTTGCACCTACTGTTGGACATTCCTCACGACCAGTGGGTGCTCCTGAACGTGAAGTGACTATACGCGAGCCTTTAGGAAGGACTTGTACAAACGAGGCGTGTGCGAGAATAGACATTTCCTTGTGTGCGTGCGTGTGTGCGTGCATGAGACATGATTTCAACACACATCGGGCACCGCAATGGCGCAATGAACAAGGTGTTGGACCATCCAAGGCCGTGGTCGCTGGCACGATCATCGGTGTAGTTTACTGCATTTCAGCAGATTCACCGGGAAGTATTTTTTTTATGTTATGCCGGGGCGTATGAAAAATCCAGAAGCTCATGTGAAAAAAAAAGAAAACACGTACCTATATTCAAAGATAAGGTAAATGTGGAAGACGGGGCACGTGTGACCCGCAAAACAAGAACAAACAATGTTTTTTTTTTTAAGAAGCTGTTGATGTCGAGGCAATGCTTGCCCGATAGCCGAGACAATGCTATCGCGCTCGTGAAAAGGAAAGTATGCAGTTGTGTCAGTGCTATCTGATGACTGTGCCTTATCTTTGTATGTATTCTTTTTATATAACTTCGTGAAAACAACGTAACCGAACAAACACTTTGGCCGAGCTGTACTGCACGTTTTCCCGCTTGGTACATGCCTTCTTTACCATCGCACGAATCACATAGTTTCTCTTATTGGAAAATTGCGTGTTAAGGCACACGCGAATGGAAAGATTAAAAGTATAGACAAGGGCTAAGCCTTTTGTGACTGTCCACCCCTGTCTGTGGTAATGCGCTAGTTGGCAATAACTATTCACCAACTCACCCAACCATTTATTTTGTCAAGCCACATAGCGTGCGTTAGTTGCGCGCTCCCTCCACCTAGCAGCAGAATGCGCGTGATGACTAGAACACCAACCTTCAAAGTCAAGATATAAATTTTACTGCAATAATTTTTAAAAAGGGGGGAGGTAAAGTGATAAAGACGAGTCAAACAGTGCACAAGTCATACACGTCTCGTGATAAGAAGTCTACGTCGCAGAATACGGAAAGCATAAGTGCTACTGATTATCTTAAGCTCTTAATTGTTAAGCCTTTCTCGTTACCACGGGAACCTTAAGGAACAAATGTCCTATTCTTGTAGCTCTCTAAAATTGCCCTTTTCCAGATAAATTTTCCGACCAGAACAATTATGCCATGCGCTACATGTGCCGCAGTTCTTGACTATAGCCAACAAAATGTTCAACCTGACACATTTTCACACTCGACGTTTATATTTGAGATTAGATTAGTGGGGTTTTACGTGCCAAAACCACGATCTGATTATGAGGCACGCCGTAGTGGGGGACTCCGGAAATTTCGACCACCTGGGGTTCTTTAACGTGCACCTAAATCTAAATACACGGGTGTTTTCGCATTTCGCCCCCATCGAAATGCGGCCGCCGTGGCTGGGATTATATTTGAGATTACGCTGAAACTATCGTTAAGGAGGAAATGCGTTCATCTAAGCATGAAGGTCGTCTAAGATGGGACAAACGCTGTTGTGGTCGCTAAAGAAGACGGCACAAAAAAGTAGTAAGGGTGTGACCCCCCAAAAAAAGATTTTGTCTGGGGTTTGTGTCCTTATTTTTCTTGTTACTTAAAGTACCATTCCTGCGGTCGGGCTTTTATTCTCACGAATATAGTTGGATTCTCAAAGCTGTGATATATAACCCAAAGGAAATGCTTACATTTCAGTCGTCTTCATAAAGCGCTTTATATTTTGTAAATAGCCACTTGTTTTCTCTGTGTCTGTGTGTTTATGGTTTTTACAAATATAAATGTCAGTATGGCACTACTATTCATGCAGAAAGTTTGTGCAAACTTCTTTTCGTGCAAAACATCATTTTGTGGCATTTGTGCGTTGATATGCTCCAAGGTCTTTTTGAATATGTGGTCAATAATCGTGTTAAACATTCCCACCTTATAGGTATATGCGCACTTCAAAACACTGCAACTTATCAGAGGTTATGGAAAGGTTCCAAAACTGTTAGCAAAGCTGGGCGACCGTGCGGTGGTGAAACGTTTTTTACGCTTGTTCTTTCCTCTAAGTAGTGTCAATATTCAATAAATAAGGACAGTACTTGCAAAGCTTTTTGATCGTAAGTTCTATTTCCTACTGGCCGGTCGCCTACGCAAATTATCTTTGTCAGCATCGGCAGGCACCTTGCCCAACGTGTACATTTAGCGCTAATGCGTTTGCGATAGCAACACTCCAGGCGAATTGTCGCTATAGCCATCCCCGTAGTGTTCGCTTAAAGTACAAATGTGATATGAATGAGCTGCTCACGACCTGCGTACAGCGGCTACGAAGGCAAGCGTGCAAATGTGAGCCGATAAGGATGGTGGCTTGATGCGCAGCGTCGTCCTTCGCACCCAACGCAGAAGGTCACGTGATCAACCGCTCGCAGAGTAGGAGAGCGCGAGTCTCTTCCTCTAGCTCGGCCGTGGCTGCGCATTACTGTGCGCACGGCTGAGTGCATACGCGGTCCGCGTACCGTATGTCGTTTTCTGTGGGTGCCATGGCTGAGGGCGATCCGGCTGGTGGCATCATACGGGCTGTCTTCCCAAGCGCCTAGTGTTGGGTGTCGCGTCATCGAAGTTTCGGAGACGCGCTGAAGCGAGCGGCATCACGATGCGTGTCACTCTCCGCTGCGTACGCTCCTGATCACGACAGCGTTTTTACAGCGAGTGTTCGCAGTCGTCGAGTCCGATGTCTTCATGTTTGTCTCTGCGCTCGTGACTAAAACGCTTGTTTGCTTAATAAGATAATGTTTACTGCAATCGATATGGCCCCTGACACTATGAAGTTCACTTCGTTTAATTGTGAATTACTTTGCTATCGCTATCAATGGTTGCGCCTTTTCTGCGAAACTCGGACTTTTTTCGAATACGGGCCCATTTCTCTACTCGAAATAATATGTTCTTTGGGCCTACCAGCTTTCCGAGAAGTAGTTGCAGGTAGAAAGCAGGAAAGAACCCATGAACTCATATGGAAAATCAAAAATAATCTATTTCTGTCCATAGGTGTGCTCACAGCTTCTCATTAGGGGGTTAAGCGATCTTGCAGCGCCCCTCCCCCTCCATCTACTTTCATTCGCGCCTGTTATCCACCCTGGAATTTTTTTGCCGATAGGCGACGAGCAACGAAACGTCACAATAGAAAATTATATTTATTTATTTAATGACTGCTAAATGTCCTTCCACCTTCTAATATGTTAGGCTGTTGTGCAATGTGTATATTGTCCGCAGGTTATGTTAAACGACATGCAACCATGCACCAGGCACTATACTACCAAATGGTGCAAAAAAACAATATTAACGGCTTTATCTTTCTGCAAAAGAAAATCTACAAGGTGTTGATAGTCGCACCGCGTCATAAATGTCTAGGTTTTGTTACAGAACATTCATTATAGCAAAACGACACTGAAAAAAATTACATCTTCCTTAGAACTGAAAAACAGCCTCCACAAAAATCTTCTATTGTGCGTGTCAAGACAGTACGCAACTTTTAGCTCGGGATGCTAACAAATACGGATAATCGGAATAAACGTTTTAGCGCTTACAGATTCCCTCCTCACCTATTTAAATGCAAGGACTTGCGTTCTCTTGACCAGTGCTCAATGATCGAAGCCATAGCTGGGCAGTGCAATGCCCTATTCAAGAAAAGGCAACAACAACTGTCAAAGGTGTTCATGGGACATTGAAATAACGACTTTGCACTCTTTGCACGCCCCCCCCCCCCCCCCCCCCCCAATCAGGCCAGGGCGGGTGGAAGGTGGGGACGGCATGGACTTCTGGTACCCCTGTGCGCACGCCTATGTTTGTGTGAGTGCACTTTAAGCAGCACCGAAGCGTTCAGGTTGCGCCGCCGGTTCTTGAGGACTTGACGGTGTCCACGATCCACGCATTGTAGTTGTTGACTTTGGTGTAGAACCCGTACCGGCCGGGGACGCCACACTTGCCCTGGTGCGACCAGCTCACGATGCCCACGAGGTACCAGGTACCCTGAAGCTCCACCACGAGTGGACCCCCGCTGTCGCCTTCGCATGTGTCCATCACCACCGGCTGGTCATCGTAGCCGGCGCAGAACATATTGTCCGTGATCTGTGGGTGTAGGATTTGATTGGTTCTTTTATCGGGCAATATAAGTCACCTGCAGGACGACGGCCTCTCTCAGCAATCCCCGGATACACCCTTGCTCTCTAGCTGACGGTTTCCTCTTACCTTTTCCTCTTTAAATATTACTTTCAGTCAGCTATACTTCAGTCGGCACTGCTCTGTGAGATATACATACAAATAAAGAGCGTCGTCGGTTCAATCTGCGTGTAGTAGAGCACAGCTAAGTACCCTTTCCTTGGTTGGCGGTTTAGAACAATAATTTTGGCTCCAAATATGCTTTATTAAAACTCTATGCAGCTGTTTCTGCCTATCCTGGCATAGTACGTCAAAAGCACAAATTAAGTGGAACGAGTAAGCTACCGAAATACAAGAACAGAATATCATGACATCCGTACTATGTTTATGGTGACACCGCTAACATTTTCATATTCTGACATATTCATGACAATAATGGTGCTATGAAACAGTATAGCCTGTAAAACAATTATTACTGGCCAGGAAATTCGTTCTCTTGCAAAGAAACAAATATCTGCTCTCCTCCCTAAAACAACCCCCAACTGATTGATGCATTTTTGATAACCCAGCAATTATTGCTTGCCTCATCGAGCAACCGAATGTATTTCTCGTTCAGAACATCACAGTAAGCCTACAAACAGCAACCAAACAGCCTAATTTCAAGTGTAAAAATTACAGCAGACTTGTGCGATCTTGCAGAATGACAACTTAATTTTCCGCCAGGTCGTTTCTTTTGATCAGTTGCAATACCAATTTCTGTTGCGAGCAATTAAATCCCACACTGTAAATGTTGGCCGTATACGGTCGGTTAGTTTGAAAGTTTGAAATCGTGACCACATAGTTACTGTTTTGATCACTTGCTAAGGAATTATCGAAGCGGAAGTAATTCATTTTTATCTACAGAAATTTTACTTCGCAACAGCATAGCAACCCCCCTCACCCTTTTACCCATTTGCAATAAATCTGATACGCGTTGCGTTCACATTTCTCCCAGAGAAATGTGCTAAATTCTGGACCATTCGTAAAACAGAATGATAACGCCCTGGAACGCTTTCAGAAGTAATTATTGTAAAGGCAGCAGTCAACCCGCCCCTTTTAACTTCGCCTACGCATTATCCCCAACCTGCCCATAAGTTTAAGCAAATATAAACAAGTTGCCTTGTTTACTTCACCGAGGACACCGGGGATAGCTACTACGAACCTGTTATAACCCATAAAAAGCAGAGAAAACGACGGTTCAGTAGTTATTTGTAACGCGTCTTAATTAGGCCAGGAACACCACAGTTTCGCCACACAGTGCACGTAACATGAGCCTTATTTCTACGAAATATAAACTTGACGTATCTTATATGGGGACACTGGAAAGCACAGCTGAAAACATCTGCATGACAGTTTCGAACACGACACTAAGATTTTTTTTTTGTAAGGGCTGTCGTTGATGCACAAGCGTTTCACATTACACTGAGATCTGCCGTAGTGTTCGCGCCAGCTTCTCAAAGTTTTGCCAGAGAAACGAGCAAAATTCTGCGCCACTCGCAAGACACGTTCATAACGCGCTGTCAACCCACCCTCTTTGTACTTCGCCTACACATCACTATAACCTGGTCCTTACGTTCACAAAACATTGGTCAGGTGCCTCGTTTAGTTCAGGGAGAACACCGGGAATGATCGTATAACGCATGAGAAAAACGAAAAAAAAAAACAAGGATTCAATATTTATTTGCGACGCACCCAACTGAGCCAGGAAGGTTAAGATATGGCGATATATTGCATTTACGATTGCGCCCTTTTCCATTGAATATAAAGCTTGTGTAACGCATATTTATGTCGTAATTAACATTGGGAAACGTAGGTGATAACGGCCGCGTGATACTTCATAAAACGTGATTCATAACTTTTCAGTACTACTTTAAATGCATCATTGCTTATTACACTCGCTGACGTGTTCCGTGTGCAGGGCTTCTGAGGCCTCACCGCATGTTTTATGTGGCTGCAGTCGGTATTCATCAGACAACCTCAGATGGCCGCGTTGCATTTGTACCTCAACAATGAAAGCAGGACAGCCTTGCTCCATGACGAAACACCACTTACGCTTTGCGTGCGACGAAAGATACTGCATTATTATTAAAGACGATAGTCTTTCTTGGGATACCTAAACGCGAAAAACTTTGTCTGTCTGTCACTCGATTCAACCGCCCGCCAATACCGATTAAACCGCCTGGCCAAAACCAACCAAGCTACTAGCACTGGTGGCACGGGGTCATACACGTCAACATTATACAGCGCAAAGAAAACCTCAGGCCTATTTGAGGCAAAATATATGTACATAACCGTGATGCGCAGCGTTCATTTAATTCAGAATACACATTGGGCTGTTTTTTTACGTTAGTAAGTGGAAAATCGACGCGTTAGAAATGGTGTCGAAGAGACGCTAAGCGTTAAGAACAAGCCGACTGAAGCTGCGGCTCCATAGCGGGCTTTAAGCCAACATATTAAAAGGTCCCAACAGATGGCGCGAGAACAGGGCGAACGCGGGAAATTTGAATTGAATTCAGGAAAACCATCATTGCATCCATCATGGGAGGAGTGAGAGGAAAGGGGTGGGAGGGGGAGAATAGAGCGTGTTACTTATCAGGGGCGGCAGAAGACTATCGTCTTTCGACGTCATTTGCACCGAAGCAAGCACATATGCAGCCAATTTTTTTTTTAATTGCTGGCCTCAACGATACTTTGTGAACAGTTTGAGTGTGTGCCCGTCTATGGGTGTGTGTGCCGTTTGTGCGTTTGCCTTATCACTGCGTGCATGATACCTTTCACCCAACACCTAGAATAGCGTGCCTCGCCTTCAGCCATGCAAACATGTTCACACTTCATTAAAGAGACCATATTTCTATCTGCGAAACTTCCACAAGGTAGAAGACAACTCACGAATCAGAAATTTCGCATGCACCCGATTTGTTCTTTTTACTTTCCGCGCCAGAGCTGAAAGACCGCGTTGTACAAGGTTGACCGTTTTATAAGCTCAAGGGCGGACATACTACGCTCACAATCGGAGGTTGCTAAACGTCCACTCACTTACCTTCTTTCGAACCGCAGCGGGGGACGATTCTAGGCAGACCTGCTTGCTCAGCACAGGCAGTCGCACTTCCTGAAGATTTTCCGGTCGAGGGCCCTTGATGTTCACACGACCCCAGCCGCTGGCGAAACCCAGCACGGGCTTAGCAGCGTGAAACACCATCTGCACACGGAGAAAAGTCGCACAGTGTGTGCAAAGTTGCAAGAGAATTAGAGAAGAGAAGAATAAAGAGAAGGATCTTTCTTATCTTATTGGTCTTATCTTATTGATAAGATCAATAAGAGCAACAAAATTATAGGGTTTGCCGTCCCGATGCAACACGCCTGCAAAGAAACACGACATGTGGTGGGCTTCGAACGCCTCTGGTCCTTTATTTATCTAATTAAAACACGTGCACTAAAGTGGATAATTAAATAAATGTAATTAGGGAAGCTTTGTTGTTTTACCTAACAGGACACCGCGATTTATCATGCAGACAACCTTAATCTCGTCCAATAAAGCATCCGAAGAAGTGGAACTGCATGTGCTATGTGAAATTTGTTATATTTTGAGAAATATGCACGACCGAACGAAAAGTATACGAGGTATATTAACGGCCCCATCATGCACTGAGAGAAATCGTAACAGCCACTGCATTAAAGTGTAAAATTGCCGTGTCCCTTGCGTGTTTCACAGAGACTGTTGGTCCGTAGGCAAGAGTGTGACACCTGCCTGTTCGATGAACTGCGAGTCTCCAAGGCAGATGGGACTCAGACGCGAGCTGTACTGGATGGCTGCCCGCAGTTCAATCAGGGCAATGTCGTTGTCCAGCGTGCGGTCGTCGAACTCCGGATGAACCAACAGCCTCCTGTGGGCAGCATTGTTTTTTTTTTCGCTAGCTTTATAGCACATTTGTTACAACCGAGGTTTTTAAAACATTAGAGAGACACTTAAGAAAAATACTGAATCAATTCATACTAATACAGTTGTCCTTCAAAACTCCATATTTATTATTTGGCGTTAAGAATTTGGTTATTAGAAGTTAAAATGATCTTCGAAATTCTATTTCTTAAATTCCGCGCCTACACCCCAGCGTCATTACGTCAATGTGACGTCATGGATTTTAAGCTGTCTTTTCGAAGCCGGGCCGTCATTGCTCAGCAAATGTGGCAGTAACTCCACAAGGCCAGCTGGTGGCTGCGGCCTCTATATGCACCCCCTTCTCAGAGGAGGCAGAAGAGGCAAACTACTATATATAGATAGTGATAGAGAGCCAGATAGTGAGAACCTAACCTAACCTAACCTAACTATCACAATCAGCTATCTGGCTCTCACTATCCCCTCAGCCACCACTGTAATCAGCTAGTCTAAATCAGCCGTGTACGACTATGAAGCCGGGTGAATCGGCAAACTGGCTGGAAGCATCGCACGCAAATCAGTAGTTTAATCGGAAGTTACACTCGCTTGGGCTCCTGCGCACGAGGGCCTGCCAGGCAACGAAGCTGCCCATGCTTGTGACCGAGGTTTCACGAACCGGACACAGACAAGCACAAGGGGAGGCTGAGGCCACCGCCTCGCGCGATAGACTCATTACATATCATGACATCTGCCAACACTACAAGTCATCTCGATGCACTTTACCCCCTCTCACTCGTCCCCAGCTTGAAGGAATTGGAAATCCTATGGAGACAACTGCAGACACCATCACTACTCCGTCACTCCTGAATAAACTACACCCCGATCAATTTCTCGATCCCAGCTGCCATCGTTGCGCAGTCCCTTATGCTAACTATAACCACATACTTCTAAAGAGCCCCGACCACCCCTCCCCCCCCCCCCCCGCCTTAAGATTGTGGAGCTGTGGGGAGCTGTCCTAGACAGCTCCGGAGCCTGATCTGCAGGACGAGGTCCTGTGCTGGGCCGTGGAGGTGATGGAACTCTACCACGAGTAGATATCTCTGTCGCCTTCCACCCCCGCAGATCTGCAGGGTTTTAATCCTGACAAATAAAGTTGTTCCTTCATTCATTCTTGAAGCTTGCTATGTTCAGTCTTTAGTTTCTTTTTTTTTAATACAAAGTAGTGTATGGTAAATGATAAAAAATTAACTAGGCTTAAACTGAAGCTCTCAAAGTCCAGGACGTTACGGCGAGATGGAGCGGAAGCTAGCTTGCTTGCTTGCTTGCTCCTCATTCTATGTAGGCGCTTACCCACGACGGGCGATTGGCCATGAAGCCGGTGGTTAAAATGAAAAGGGTAAAAAAAACTTAAAACAGAAAGTAAGACAAGGTTAAGTGCAAATTCTCGTAATAATGTAGAAATAAGTTAACTATAGAAGGACTGATACTCCTTTTTACAAAAAGTTGCAGTTTCGCCCGAAAGGCGAAGCATCAATTACGATAGCAAATTAGTAGAGACCTTTACGTAGTAAGGATAGTAGTTTTATCGGCTGTATGTAAACTTGGACACATTCGCTTGAACTGAATTAACAACATGGTGTCAGCGCTTACAATCAAACATGAATAGATCACAATCGATGACCGCAGACAACCGCTGTCAAAACGCTGGCGTGAGCAAGCGCGCAGCAGCAGTGAGCGAAGATTCGTGCGGTCTATCGTTTCAACGGAAACTGAGCGGCGAAAGCACAGCGCATACAAAGGTGCAGATCGGTTTCAAGATACGCTGCGCGCGACCGCTTGCAGCAACGCAAAGTACAAGTGCACAGTTTCTGGCAGAGTAGAAGCCGCACCCCGGGCCTCCCGCGCTGCCTTCCCCCTTTCCTCCTTTCGCGCGCGAAATTGAATCGCCAGATCCCCTTGCTCCGGGTCGCCAAATGCGCGGTTGGTTCCTGACAAGGTGTATTCTTACACCGTGGTTCCGCAGCACAACAGCGCCCCCCTCCCTCGCTTCCATCCCCCCATGGCCTTTCGCGCGACGGAAGCGTCGCGTTTGCTGTCTGCCATGCGTTCGCTCTCCGTTAAAACGCGCCTCGCTCGCACGCTGAAAAGACAGCAACTTTAGTGGTAATAAAATAATTTCGAATACTGTCGACAATTTTGCGACGCATATAGTTATCGATTCAGAAAATTCACATGGTATCCTCCTTGCATCATAAAGGTCACACAGACATTCCCGTGGCTAAAGCCCAATATAGAAGTTGCGAAGGAAATAATATTTTGAGAATGTGCAGGTATACCTGATAGTCGGAATGAAATTTCTAAACGATTATTTATGTAGTTTGCGAATCAACAACAGGCTAAGAATATAAATTGTCGATGGTTTCAGTTTTTTATTGTGATAGCAGTTATATGGACACTCCAAGCGGATTTCTGCCGTCGCTGTTGCCGTCGCCGTGAGGTTCCGTATAAAGTCCAAGCCAGATAAAATCGTCGCCGCACGCCATATGCTGTATGTGCGCAGGAAAGCGCGCGAGGGACGAGAGCGAACGCACGGAGAGCGAACGCACGGCAGAGAGCAAACGCGACGTCTTCCGTCGCGCGAAAGGGCGCGGGGTATGGGAGGGAGGGAAGGCGACGTTTAGCTGCGTACCTTGTGACCGGGCGCAAGGGGAACTGGCGACTCAATCTTCCACGCTAAAGGAGGAAAGCGGGAAGGCAGAGCGGGAGGGAGTGGGTACGGCTTTCACTCAGCTAGCAACTGCGTACTTGTACATTGCAAGGCTGCGGGCTGTCGCGGGCACCGTATCTTGAAAGCGATCTCCATAGGGCTCTTACCTTTGTAGGCGCTGCAGCTTTCGCCGCTCAGTTTCCGTTTAAGCGATAGACCGCACGAACCTTGTTACGTCTCAACCTGGACCAGCGCATACCTTGGACGTTTCCCACGAGGCAGCCCCTTTCATCAGCGTCGCCCAGACTGGCGACAGTGCCCGACACCGACCATGACAAGCTGACCGTCACAGAGATGCCAGGGATTGATGCGAGAGGTCAACTTCGAGGAATTACTACCGTGGGAACGGCAACAATCTCGGTTTCCCAGATGGCCACACAATGGCCGCAAAGGCGAGGGCGATAATGCAACATTAGAGGCGGAGTTCTGTGAACAATACAACGCCTCTGATTGGCCGCACCAAGGTCATCAGATTCCCTAGTCGGGTCAACTAGGGAAGACGACTGCTTTATAAGTGGGCACCTTTGGCTCAGTGAGAAGTTCTGACGTGTCTGAGGTGAATTCAGACGTTTAATATGCCCCTGATGGAGTGGGCTACCATACCAGGGGCCAGTGTACATAATGTAAATTAAACCATTTTTTCCTTATTCCTACTACTGGACGTACTCATCAATGGGCTTGGCGGATTCTTAGCCCAAACGCCACCTCGAGCCGCAACAACCTTTGTTCGCTGCTGCAGCCGCGCTTGCTCACGCCAGCGATTGGACAGTGGTTGTCTGCAGTCACCGAATGTGATCAGCCCACATTTTTTGTCCAGGAAAGCCACACTATACCGATTCCGGTTTGAGGCGCGCGCAGTTCGAACGAGCACGTGGGTGTTTAATATCGGCCTTCCTGCACCAATTACGCATATTACGGTTCCGTAAATAGTCCTGCACTAAATCTGTGCGTCTTTTTTTTTCTTCTAAGCTTCAATTTGACGTCTTACGTGCGCTCAAAAAGTGATCAGGAAGTGGCAGCCAGATACCCAGACCACCCGAAGCCGAAGTAAATCAGAAGTCTCCAAAGAAGACTTCATCTTCAAAGCGATACCTACATTCCCATATACTTAGATAAGGGCACCCGAGCTAAAACTTCTTCTCTAACTCCATCATCCCCGTGACTCAAAGCGCAAGTATGACTAATTTGCCTAGCGGGCTACATCCGCGAATGTACGAACAGCTAGAGCTAGAGTCGAAGGGTCCAAGAAGAGTAGGTCCGTGCCGGTATTTTTCAAGGACCTACATCTGCATCTAAATCTAGAAGAGGAGGATGAATTGCACTTGTCCTTGAAGAGGCTTGGTGTCTGCGGGGGCACCCCTTTTTGCGTGTCTTCATTTTCAAATAAACGCACCCCATCACACCAATATTCATGGGTGCCGATATAGCCTTGCGAAAGCGATTAAACCTAAAAAGCACCCTTTTTACTACCAATTCTTCGGTAGAAAACTATCACGTTTTTCGTCGTGGTTATCCTTCGCCATTGAAATTGTCCTTTTAAACAGAGATGCAGCGTACTTATGTACGAGCAATGGTTTTAATCCCACAAAGCCCAAACACCATTCCACATCAAAGACAATTAAAACAGCGTGTTTTACATTTATTTCTGGTCATGGAGATATGTTTATTGGTACAAGGAAAACAATGAAATGTTATTGAGTAAATAATAATTAATATGGTAATTACTTAATTTGTAATTTATTTACTGTACTATCGCGACTGTAAACGTCCTTAAGCAAATCAAAAACCCTAGTACGGGCTCTAGTTTAGGACATTAGGACATAAATTTGAATTTTTAGGCAACAAATTCAGCGTATCAAAAATGATACGTTGGACTTTGTGTGGTTAAAGAAGTTTCTTCGGTTCGGTGTTTCAGCGTCTATAATCTCGTGCACAATGGGCATTCCACCAGTAACAAACAGGATCCTCTTCTGTTTTATCTGTTAAAAATGTTAGGCCTAACTTTGAGAGACAGGAAAAGAGCGGTGTGGATCAGAGAGCAAACGGGGATAGCCGATATTATAATTGACATTAAGACAAAAAGATTACTCCACCTCCCGCTAAAGGGAACCATGTGTGGATGCGAAGCAGCGGGGAGATGGTTAGCTTGAGCGGGAGATGGTTTCGCGGCAGCGGCCCGAGCGCTCATCGCGGCGCTGCACAGGGGAGAGAATGAGGCGCGCGCGCTCCGTCATTTTCATACCGCGGAACTACCGTGGCGCCCCCAGCGGAGTATGCAGCTGTCGCACCACCTGAAGAGCGCGCTGCTCCGGATTCTTAGAGGAGAGAAAGGGGGAGCGTAGGAGAGGAGAGAGAGGGGGAGGGTACGCGCATGCGCTGTGGGAGTGTGGCGCGCGGGCGCCGCTCCGTACAAGATTCCTAGAGGAGAGAAAGGGGGGAGCGCAGGAGAGGAGAGAGAGTGGGAGGGAGGGGGCGCGCATGAGCTGTGGGGGTGTGGGACGCGGGACAACGGACAGAGCCGCGGGCAAGAAATGCTTCGCATTTTTAAAAATGGAGCTAGGCAGGCCATGTAATGCGTAGGATGGATAACCGATGGAACAAGAGAGCTACCGAATGGGTGCCAAGAGAAGGGAAGCGCAGTCGAGGACGGCAGGAAACTAGTTGGGATGGTGAAATTAGGAAATTTGCACGTGGCAATTGGATTCAGCTAGCGCAAAACAGGGGTAATTGTAGATCACAGGATCCTTCGTCCTGCAGTGGACCTAAAAAAATAGGCTGATGATGATGAGGATGATGCTTGCATGTTGCACGAAAGAATGAAGCAAGTCATGGATCGTGCATGATTCTGGCGCGCTTGGTGCCATGGCATCGCACGTGAAGAACGTAAAGGGCATTCAGCCCTATTTTTGCTCTCACAACTGCGCATAACACTGTGTTTCTCACAGTGTTCGATAATAATGTATACTTATTAGTCTGTTCAACTATACGGTAAACGTGTCGTGCAGAAAGCTCACGTACACTTTGGTGGTTGGCGGCAAAGTTTATTGAATAATTGTTATTACTTGCGCGGCCCCAATGATCGCGGACAAAGTGACCTGTCTAGGTAATGGTCTGGGTTAGCGTCGGGCAGGATGCTAATTTGATTCGCACATCGCTAAATTTAGCGGAAAGCTTTCGCTCAGTACATTTAGCGGGCGGTGGAATGTGCCCTTTCAATGGCTGACACCACCCTCACCCAATTCGTACGCGTCCCTACAGAAGCTAATGCCGAGCAATCATTTAATCAATTTCCTGCTATACGTTGGGTCATTTTCGCACCAAATCTCTCACTTTATGCCTTCCACTTTCTTTGAGGTATAAATAGTAAACTAATATCTACGCCCAACGCCTGAATTCATTTCCGAAGCCTCGCCGATATTCAGCGAGCTGCAATTTCAAAATGAATAATTTTAGAAATCCTTTGTCGTAATCCAGGAATACTGTGGAGGTTTACTATAATAATTTGTAACAGCCACCGTAGGTTTCATGATCATTGTTTTGTAGTGCTAGAGTAATAGAAAGCGCAGAGTGGTAGCGGATGAAAACCGACTGTATTAGCTTGTCTTCGCGTCCCACCTTTCTTGCCACCCTTCGTCTCGGTTTGCGTTGTTTAACAAGATAGAATGACAACTACTCGCGGCCAACTTTCTGTGGCAATGAAGGGAAAGCTACGGAGGCAAAGCGCGCACAAGTGAGAGCGCTTCTGGAAGAGAAAACATAAACAGCTTATTAGCAACAGTTAAATAACACAGAACACACCACTGAGTGTAAAAGTTCCGCGTCTGCGCAAACGCGAAACCGTCGTACGTGGAAGCTGCGTCGATTCAGCGTCTGTTCCGAGCAACCAAAAGCACTGTCAAACGCTGCCGGACTACTTGGCGCGGTAACACTTGTGCAGCATCCACGCGCCCGTAGCATTCCCTTCATTGCCGCAGAAAGTTGTCCGCGAGTATAGCGCGGCCGTGGCTACACATGGCTGACGGCGCGGTTTAGCTGAGTGTATAGACAGTTTTAGTTACAAGTACGTGGAGACTTCACGTACGCAAACGTGAACAGTCTACGTACCTCACGTGCACGCCATCTGAAACGCTTTTAGCTATACATGTACGCGACGCACCACGTAACTACATCTATCGGGAAATATGAACAATTCAATTCAAGATGAGTATTTCAGCGAAGCCAGTGATGTGCATTGATGCGTGCCGGTCATCGTCTCCGCAATGCCCGGAAGTGTGTTGTTGTGCAAGCGTTATCTGCTGTCATCGTTGACATGGAATGAAATAGATGACCAGTCATCCTGTCGCCGTGTTTCCATGCAAGCCATCTGCGCGCGCTCAGCACGCTATCGCTTGTTCGTGATCTCGCGAAACCCCCGCGCGAATCTGTCTACGTGCGCAAGAAACGCACGTAAAAAATCGAATCTCACGTACGTCCGTGAGACAAGCGCGCGGCCACTACGTTCTGCGCATGCGCACTGCTTACACGTAGAAGCTCTTGCTACGCAAAGCCTCTACGTGCGTGTAACTGTCTAATATATGGCCCACGCGACGCATATCTTGGACAGTAATCTACAGCGGGTGCTAAGCTGAGGCGAGCCGAGATGGCTAATAGCTTCGTTCGCGCTTCCCCGTGTGCCTAGTGTTGAAGGTGCACGTAATGTGAAATTTCGCAGGCGCGGCACAGCGAGAGGCCGCACGAAGTGTTCGCACCCCCCCCCCCCCCTCCTCTGACTGCCCTCTTCATCAAGCCAGCGTCAAGGCAGCGAGTGTTCGCAGTCATCGAGTGATATCAGTTCATGTTTACCTGTGCGTGCCTGACACCATGCTTGTCAATTTAATTAGTAAGCGAATGTTAACTGCAATATATATACGGCCGAGAAAGCTACGGACCTTACTTCGTGTAGTTGTCTAATACATTGGTGTCGGTATCATTGCTAAGCAACTTGTTGGTATTCGTGATTCCTCCTAAAATTGCACCATTGGACGTGCAGCTATGTGCTACAATTTTCTCCGCGGGCATGGGCCCCAAGATGTAGTTTTTTAATGATAGTGTTCACCTATTCAGAGCATGTAGCTATACCCAAGGCCTCTATTTATGAGAGAGAGAGCGAGAGAGAAATAACTTTTATTTAGGTAGCCGGAAGATTTGGGGGGGGGGGGGGGGGGGCAACCTAGATGGCGGCCAGAAGCCCTTGGGCTCTGGCGGCATCCTCGGCCAGCTGGGCGGCCAAAGTTGGTCTTCGGGGGCCGAGCTGAGCAGCACGTTCTCTCGCTGCTTATCATCTTTAATTTTTCGGCCCTGCCGGAGCGCCTGAGGGCAGGCCAAGATAATGTGATCCAGGTCCGCCTTCCTTTACAAAATTTACATTTGGCCGAATACTTTTCTGGATGATAGTGATTATAAGTCACCGGGTTTGGACACGTATTTGTTTGGAGGAGGCGCCATGCTGCTTATTAAGTAATGGGCGTGCGCTCTCTTTATGAGCATCATTTTTTTTTTGTTTAGCTCGCACAAGAGGATGATATATGTCTTCATCGGCCTCCTCGCGGGACCACGCAGCGCTGTCATTTTTTCCTACCCTATACAAGACCTATTTAGTATGCGCTGCGCCTAAGCGAAGTCTGTGAATGGTTCTTTCAACAGAGCAGTCGGGTTTTTTCCAGTATATCGAATTGCATACCGGAGTCCATGCCGTAAAATGGCAAGTTTTCCGCGCCATTTAGGAACAACGTTTCCCTGGAGGATTTCGAACTGGCATCCTGTAGCCGCTTTTTTTTTTTCCTTCATCCATTATTCAGTGTGCCCTCCTAGCAAGTAAGGCGTTCACATGTCGGTATACTCCTGAGTACACTGACTCATACTCCCTCGACATTGATTTCTCAGGCGTGAGATAGAATGTGAACTACCGACGAAAGTTGTGATTGGACGTGGGTATGAACGAGAATGAGTGACAGTAAGCTTGAGTGGACGTGAGTAGGCCATGTCTAACAGCTTACGAAGCAGCACTAACGACGCACTCGACAATCGTGCCGATGTCATATAGCGAGTGTTACAGTCCTATACTGCACCGCTCCACCAATCGCTCACCTCGTATGCTGTTTGTTGTAACACATAAGCGGAAGCGACGTCTGACGAATACGTCGCAGTTGATGACGACGATATGATGCAACCTTAAATGACGACCGACGATGTCATCAAATCCATCCAGGGCGGAAAGGACGCGAATGTCAGCGAAGGCACCATTGAAAAGCCGGCAAACGAACGAAACATTCTGACAGCGAGGGATTCGATAGCCACATTCAACTATCTACATCTTCACATTTCTCCGCTTCCGTGTTTCGCCGCGAATCATGCCACGAAACTTTGTACGATAAGATCAGCTGCCGTCACACACTCCGGCAAACAAAGCGCGCAAAAACTTTTGGCGCCTTATTTAACTTATTTTACTTGAATTATTTTAAATAAAGGTTTTCTCTTGTTAAACGTGCGTAACCTACTCTAACGGTGCGCGATCTTTTTAACGAAGGTACCTGTGTAACGAAAAATTTCCAATGTCCCAAGCACTTGGATACAAAGGTGTTTATGTGCTGTCCTTATTCCCTAAATCTTGGCCATGTCGGGCTCTAGCCTGCTAGCGTCCTTCACGGCATCCGCCCCTACCCGCCGTATAGTTCCGCTATCCAATCTTCGTCGTCAGACTACATTGATGAGTGAGTAAACTATTGTACCGGCCTATAGAAGCGTTTCGATGGAAATTACGTCACGCGGCAATTGCGAAAATGTCCCCCGAAAGAGTGTCGACCGGAAAAACGCATATATACGGCTCAAGGGTACGCCCCTGCTCTTGGAGGACGTCATTGCTATATTTTATCGCCGCGCCTTGCACCCCCGCCGTTGTCGTACCTGATAGAGAGGATGATCTCGTGGTCTTCGCGGTGGACGAGGCTGTGTTTCCCAAGCACCACGAGCACGTCGTGGCGGCTGTACTGCTTGAAGCAGTGCGCCGCCGTCAGCACCCATCGGTGGCTGATCAGGCTGCCGCCGCAGAAGGCGTCGTCGGTCTTGGCGTGCTTCAGCAGAATCTGCGCTTTTAATTGTGCGTGTCAGGTACTAAGCTCAGCCACTGGATGACGGCAGAGTATGTGTCAATATACATTGCTGTTGGCCACAGCCACGCAGTGATTAAGGAAATTATTGATTGATAGATCTTTTTATGGCGCCCACAGTCCACGTTCGCAATAAACGAGGCGAACACATTGATCTACGTTGAGCTGGCAAATCGACGGCGTACTTCCTTCGAGACCCACAGGAAGAAACTACTCGTGTAAAACTGAGGCCACGTATAGTGCATCTAATTCTTGCTTATCATACGCCGCTCGCGACCGGGAGATTCTCGTGGGAATAGAGAGTTTGAGCTTGTCCGTTTACTGTATCCTATTGCGATTGACCGGATCACCGGAGAGGTGCACAACAGGAGCGACGCTGGTACCGCCACCTCGGGACGCACGGTTTAACCAGAGAGCACACAAAGCTAATACTGCACTGACCTATCATATTTTAGTTAAACGCATTTGTAACGCGTTGGTAGCGACGTAAGTCTTAATTGCAGTCATTTCATGATTTTGATTCCTCATGAACAATCACGCAAAATGTTTCAAAGACATTGCAGTTGGGCAAAGCGTCAAAACGTGTCACCAGCTCCGCTATTGGTCTCTCAGACATGCTGCGTGACTATTGGTCACCGCCCCGTTTCAAAGGGGATTCCAATAAATCATCATCATCATCTGGCATACATGGCTCACGCTCCCCGATAAACCGCAAACGGTAAGTTTGCGGTCTAGCTAAACCTGTATATCTGCCGTTCGTGCCACTCGGGCCACTGGCGAAGCACGAAGAGGAATATAATTATAATAAAGTTGTTATATTGTCCCGGTCATTCTTGCGCAATAATTTTCACTTCTGTGGTTCGAAAGAGAAATGTGTGCTACAAATATACAGCAATTAAACACTTGCAATATACGCATGCTGCACTTTACTCATAGAGGAATTGAGTATGCCACGCGGAATGATGTGACGGACTTTCTCCGCTAGGCTATTGTCCATTCTCTGGGACAATAGATTTAACTACATTACGCGTAGATTAGCGGCGGCGTTCCGAGCTATCCTGCTCCCTGAACCCATCCGAATGCGGTAGTAAATGCTTTCAACAACTAAAAGTGGCGACCTTGCGTAGTGATTTTCAGTAAGAACCGAAGGTAACGTGCGACGACCACTACAGACGTGTGATGCTTAGGCGATACGAATACAACGACTCGTTTCATCTATACAACTGACGGGTCTCGGAAGCTCTCTGCTAAGTAGGCTTACAGTATGAGCGAGCATGAAACACTTAGCTCACCTGCCACGGGTGCGCTCCGATTTTGGCGTCGTTTCCCCGAACTATTTTAGATCCTTGGTCGTTGACGGCGTCGCCAGGCATTGACAACAGCGGCTTGCCGCACGCACCTGCAACGAATCAAGGACCGTTTTATGGCATAGACACTAGGCGGGCGAGTATTACTTTATCATCAGCCTACATTACGTTCATAGAGAAACAAGGAATTAAATAGATTTCATACTCTACTCTCTGCCGATCCCAGCATAGTGCCGGATGTAGAAGTGTTAGGTAGGGTAAAGTGAATTGACCATAGGTTAGTGAGGTCTAGGATTTCTCTCAGAAGAAACAGGCCAGCCTTGACGCAGTTTAGGGTAAAAGCAGACCAATTGCTGGTGCTCGCAAACAAATATGCAGCTTTAGAACAGGAAGATGAAGACAACATAGAGGTAATGGATGAAACCATAACTAGGCTGATCTCAGAAGCAGCAATTGAAGTGGGAGGTAAGGCACCAAGGCAACCAGTAGGTAAGCCCTCCCAAGTAACAAAGGAACTAATACAGAAATGGCAAAACATGAAAGTGCCAAACTCTAGAGATCAGATAGAATTCTCTGAACTGTAAAAACGGATCAACAAGAAGAAAGTAAGCGATATTCGAAATTATAACGTGGAAAAGATTGAGGAAGCAGCAAAATATAGACGCAGCATGAAATCAGTGAGAAGAAAACTTGGCATAGGACAAGGCAAGATAAGCAGTGTAATTTCATCAGCAATTTCGATGACATAGTAAAAGCAACGGAAGAATTCTGCACTTACCTGTACAGTCCCCAGAGCAGCCAAGCTACTTTCATTCGAAGTAGTGATTAACAGGATACAGAGGCTCCTTCTATAACTAACGATGAAGTCAGAAGGGCCTTGCAAGACATTACCAGGGGAAAAGCTGCTGGAGAAGATGGAATAACAGTTTATTTATTCAAAGATGGATGAGGTATCATGCTTGAAAAGCTTGCGGCCCTTTATACGCAATTCCGCACGACTACAAGTGTACCAGAAAGGTGGAAGAACGCCAACATTATACTAATCCATAAGAAGGGAGACGTTAAAGAATTGAAGAATTATAGACCCATTATATTGCTTTCAGTAATGTATAAAATATTCCCTAAGATAATTTCCAATAGAATCAGGGCAACACTTGACTTCAGTCAACCAAGAGAACAGGCTGGCTTCAAGAAGAGATATTCTACGATGGATCATATCAGGTAATCGAGAAATCTGCGAAGTACAATGAACCTCTCTATACTGCTTTCATAGATTATGAAAAAGCATTTCATTCAGTAGAGATACCCGCATGCAGTCATAGACGCATTCCGTAATCAAGGAGTACAGGAGAGCATATGTGAATATCTTGGCAAATATCTACAAAGATTCCACAGCTACCTTGGTTCTCCACAAGAAAAGTAGAAAGTTACCTATCAAGAAAGGGGTCAGGCAAGGAGACACAATCTCTCCAATGTTATTCACTGCATGCTTAGAAGAAGTATTCAAGCTCTTAGGCTGGGAAGGCTTAGGAGTGAGGATCAACGGCGAATATCTCAGCAACCTTCGGTTTGCAGAGACATTGTCCTATTCAGCAACAATGGGGACAAATTACAACAAATGATTGAGGACCTTAACCGAAAGAGTGTAAGAGTGGGGTTGAAGATTAATATGCAGAAGACAAACATAATTTTCAATAGCCTGGCAAGGAAACAAGAATTCAGGATCGCCAGTCAGCCTCTAGAATCTGTAAAGGAGTACGTTTATCTAGGTCAATTACTCAGAGGGGACCCTGTGAGTAAAGGAAACTTACAGAAGAATAAAATTGGGTTGGAGTGCATACGGCAGGCATTGCCAAATCCTGACTGGAAGCTTACCACTGTCGTTGAAAAGAAAAGTCTACAATTATTGCTTTCTACGGGGGCTAGCATATGGGGTAGAAACTTGGAGGTCAACAAAGAAGCTAGAGAACAAGTTAAGGACCGCACAAAGAGCGATGGAACGAAAAATATTAGGCCTAACGTTAAGAGACAGGAAGAGAGTGGTGTGGATCAGAGAGCAAACGGGGATAGCCGATATTCTAATTGACATTAAGAGAAAAAAAATGGAGCTGGAAATACCATGTAATGCCTAGTATGTATAACCGGCGGAGTATTCAATTTACAGAACGGATACCAAGAGAAGGGAAGCGCAGTCGAGGACGGCAGAAAACTAGGTGGAGTGATGAAGTTAGGAAATTTGCAGGCGCAAGTTGCAATCAGCTAGCGCAAGACAGGGGTAATTGGAGATCGCAGG
Organism: Dermacentor silvarum; assembly: GCF_013339745.2. Lineage (NCBI taxonomy): Eukaryota > Metazoa > Arthropoda > Arachnida > Ixodida > Ixodidae > Dermacentor > Dermacentor silvarum. The sequence goes on from NC_051160.1 coordinate 40,036,187, forward strand.
GAGAGGCCTGCGTCCTGCAGTGGACATAAATGTACGCTGATGATGATGATATTACGTCCACTGCAGGGCGAGGACCTCTCCCGTCGATCCAAATATACCTGTGCCTTAGGCAAGTTGAAAATATTGTACGCCTAAAGATTTCCTAATTAATCAGGCCATCTATAGTCATCTGACGTCCTCGACTGCGCTTCCCTTCCCTTGGCACCCATTCGGTAACCCTAATAGACCACTGGTTACTTGCCCCACGCATTACTTGACCTACCCAACCTGACTGATTCCTCTTAACATCAACTACAAGATCGGCTATCTCCATTTTCTTTCTAATCTACAACGCTGTCTTCGTGTCTTTTAACGTTATGCCTACAATTTCTTTCGTTCCATCTCTCGTTGTGCGGTCCTTGTAATCAATATTACCTCAGGCCACATTTCACAGTTATTTCGAGTAAATTACCATTCTTCAGGCGAAAGAGTAGCCGGTTACCCGCAAAAAGCTTTGAAAAATGTGTTTCTGTATAAAACGGGCCCACAGGCGTTACCACGTTTATAGTGAACAGTTCGCCAACTGCGTGTGCGCAATGCTAAGGTATTCACTAACCGCTTCCTTCTGATCACTTACGGTATACTACACGCTTCTCCGATAGTCTAAATGTAGCAGCCTCTCTTCGAGCGCTCTCATATTGTAGTTGTAACCACACGGTATATATTATGCGTGCTGTTTTGCGGCATAGCGACGCTCAACTCGGCGCCTCCTGGCGCGCCCTGACGAAAACGCCAGGAGCTCGTCCCTTTCAGGCTGAGCGGCGACTACGTTATAATCACGGCGAAAATAGGTTCCATGTGGTTGCATTAGAAAGCAGCCACCACCTGTTGCACACTCCTGCCATGACGATGCCATTGTCACAGCACTGCGTGAAGTGCGCCCTCCGACGCCGCGGATATATAGGCCGGATACGTTCAACGTGGTTGTGCTGACTGACCTTGGTCAAGGCCTGCTATCCGGTCCGAGGCGGAGCTGCCGCTATCACTCTCGGCAGCCTCCGACGGTCGAGCCTCGTAGGTGATGTGGAAGCCGCGTCGCTCGACGTCCCGTCCACAGCTGGCCCGAAATATCACGGTCGCTTTCCTTCCGGGCGTCATTAAGACCGTGTCGTTCACGCCACCGCCTTCACCGGTGCCGTTTGGCGTCAGCACCGCCAGGTGACGCCCGCCTGCATGACGTCAAGAACGTTAAGTAGCCAGTGGTAGATATAAGAAAGAGATGCTTACGGTACTGGGAAAAAAAAAAAGAAGATCAAGGGAGAGATCGATCGAATGGGGTCGTTGTAGACTCAGTGACGCAAGTTGGTCCGGTGGTTGGTTTCAAATCCATGTTACCTCAGCACAGCTGCCCGATGTGCTACCCATTCCACCACTGATTAACCAGTGAGCCATGTATGCGGAAAAACGGTTGATGCAAACATACCTGTAGATAGATAGATAGATAGATAGATAGATAGATAGATAGATAGATAGATAGATAGATAGATAGATAGATAGATAGATAGATAGATAGATAGATAGATAGATAGATAGATAGATAGATAGATAGATAGATAGATAGATAGATAGATAGATAGATAGATAGATAGATAGATAGATAGATAGATAGATATGATAGATGATTGATTTTAATGAACAGATAGTAGCTCAAATGAAGACAGGCAAAATGAGAGACGGCGATTAGATGCAGTAAAACCTGATTAACTCAAGCAGGCTAGCTGACTATTTGTCGCCACCCACCCGTTTCAAAGGGAATGCCATTAGAGATCATCATCATCGTCGTCAGAGACGCAGAAATATTATGAATGGAAAGGCGAGAATCTTGTAAACGTTAGCTTTATGCCGTCGCTGTGACTTGCAGAAGGAATATTATTCTCCAAATACAATTTACAGACTAGATAAACTCATTCTTAGGAAGGACAACCAAGAACAGACTCACGCTGCTCGATAATGTTTTATCACAGCGAGCTAATACAAGTTATCTTTTACAAAATTAATGCATGACAATCAATTGCAACTCACCAGACATTCTACTGAAGGCAACAGAAATTCAATAGAAACACACCATCAAGTCTGTAGCGATTTTTTGTAGCCCTTACGAAGAAGTGGCTCAAAAGGACGTTTGTACAATGCTCACCCAAGCCTTCTCCATCGATGAATGTGATGGTGTTGCTGGCGCGTGGGCAGAGGTCGACGTCCTCCATTCGGAACCTGATGACATTGCCGTAAGGGACCGCCACTTTGATTTCGCAGTAGGCCTCGAGAGGGTAAATGCTGGGATGCATTGGACTCTTGATGACGCCCGAGAGTTCGTTGTCCTCGAAGTGGCAGGCTTCGAAAAGGTAGAAAGTAAGGGTACGTGAATATTCGAAATGTCTAATACTAATCGAATAGTCTTTGTTATTCTATGTGTATTCGATTCGTGAATTCGCTATCCGCAATTTAATTCAATTTAATTTATTTCCACCTTAAAGGCCCGAAGGCATTCCATGAGGGGATGCATTCACAAGTTTTCCATTGATTGGAAAATAAACAAGACAGTAAGGAAATATTCGCTTTTTTTTCGCTTATGTCAGGGACAACAACGCTTGTTCGAGTCTCAAAGGAGAGAGAACGATGCCATTGAGGGCTGTTTCAATTTTTTTTTTTTTCAGGAAAGCCGCGGTTGCTGCGCAGGGGGCACCAGTTTCTGAACGAATGCTCTGGGCAGGTGACTTGTGCTCAGTAATTTTCGATCACTCATTATGATATTCGTGGTTATGATATCACACGACAGAGCCCCCCCCCCCCGCAGGGAGCGTCTTAGTGTGATTTTGAACCTACAAACATCTTCTCTCATTATGAACGATTCAGTTCTTGGCAGCTCATAAGCGAATTTGTTGCCTAGTCTTGGGCAAACGGATGTGGTATTTGACTCTTCGTACCATGTTTTCATTCCTTTAAAGAAATATGCCCCGTTGTTGTCCCACACTTCCCCACTTTATCAAACTCAACGCTCTATGTGCATCTGGTGAAATGTTATTCCCTCTTTTTCACTACTGTCATTCTTATTGTGTGGCAGATAATGGGGATGTGCGAATATCCGAAACTTTAGAATAATGAATCGAATAGTGTCCTATTCGATTCGGTCTTCGAATAGAATAAGCACTATTCGTAAGTGCGAATATTTTTCGAATGCTTTTCGAATATTTCAAAACGTCAACTGCGCAAAGAAAAATCTAAAATTTGAGAAAAAGTACGGTAAATTTTCACCCCCGCGGGCATAGTATAGACGTAAAACATGAGAACTTGCACAGTGGAGCAGGCTACGTACCTTAGGTAGCCATATTTTACAGGCTGTACAGTGATCATTCGCACTCTCTCAAGAGCCAAGTGCATGCGAAGAGACTACTTGTTTGCCCCTAATGCTTCATTTGTGCTCTTAATAAGCAACGCTTCATAGCGCACTATGTAATGGCAGAAACTTGTTAACTTGACGAATACTGAGAAGGTAACATCCGTTTATAATAATTGTGATAGAGGCTATTAAGTATTCGGAAAGTATTCGAAAATTATTCGATATTCTATTCGATTCGCTTCTGGCCCGATTCGATTCGTATTCGATTCGGTCTCGAAAATCCCTATTCGCACACGCCTACAGATAACTGAAATAAGTTCTATCTCATTTACAAGCTCCTCTGCGAACCGGACGTCCATTTGCATGCAACATTAGATACATTTATATATGCCTCTAAATAAGCCATATAATTTATGTCAATAATTAGCCTCTTTTTTTCGAATAAGCCTCCAAGTAACCTTATTATTTCAGTGCGTTTAGACATAAAATATTCGATATTCGAATTGATATTTGGAGCTCATTTTTCTCGAATATTCCTGTATGATATCATTGGGAAATTTCACTACTCGAACACTCCTAGCAGAAACAGAACGATCAGACTAAACTGTCACTGTTGGAGTAAAGTACGTGCAGTTTTTGGTAACCGAAGCCTCGTATAACGGCCAGTAAAGTTGACATTTTCGTTAGTTCGGTGCTTTGAAAAACAATCTCAGCTGGCTGCACCTCATGACGTATCAACTGTTCAGCTTCGCGACGTGTAGCCCCATCTATCATTCAATAACTCAGCACTGCTTTTCAGACATACAAACAGACCGATTAGATAGATAGATAGATAGATAGATAGATAGATAGATAGATAGATAGATAGATAGATAGATAGATAGATAGATAGATAGATAGATAGATAGATAGATAGATAGATAGATAGATAGATAGATAGATAGATAGATAGATAGATAGATAGATAGATAGATAGATAGATAGATAGATAGATAGATAGATAGATAGATAGATAGATAGATAGATAGATAGATAGATAGATAGATAGATAGATAGATAGATAGATAGATAGATAGATAGATAGATAGATAGATAGATAGATAGATAGATAGATAGATAGATAGATAGATAGATAGATAGATAGATAGATAGATAGATGTGCGGCCACTCTCGAAAGACAACGCACCTCCGACTTTCCTATCATGTGGCGCTACTCCCAAGCAGGTGATGTACGTGACGGTCAAAAGGACAGCGCTGGTCACGTGGACGACGTTGCTGGACGACTGCACCAACAACGACTCGTTGGGCCGCGCCTTGGAGGTCTTGAGCAAAACGCGTTCAGTGCCTGTGTTTCGGCGACATGCGACATTAAGATTCAAACGAAGGACAGCGTTGTTCGTTTGAAGTACTCAAACGATCGTAGAGTTTCTTACAATCACTTGAAAATTGACGCTGCTGTTTTAGTAGTAGTAGTAGTAATAGTTTTAGTAGTACTGGTAGTCTAAGGAGTATAGTAGTAGCAGTAGCAGTATACTTTGGTACTTTATGCATATTTAATCGACACTGTGGGGTAGTGTTCAAAGTGACTCCTAAAGGATAATACTGAGGATGGAACTCCTTGTTATTCAATGCAAGAAACGTGCGATATACATCCAGTTCCAGTTGCAATAATGTTTAGAGCGACAATAACTGCAGATAAGTGTAGCGACAAAAAAAACTTACAGACAAGTGATGCATGAAAATGTACTGCCTATATTTTACATGTACGTGTAAAAACCCTGAGTCTCGTCTTTTTCGAAGATCCCCGACATGTTCGTACGTGAAGGGGAGAAACTGCGGGCTCGATTTTTAGTTAGCCACAACCATATGAAGTCATATGAAGATTATCAAAAGGCATTTGATTCAGTAGAGATACCAGCAGTCATAGAGGCATTGCGTAATCAAGGAGTGCAGGAGGCATACGTGAATATCTTAGCAAACATATACAAGGATTCCACAGCTACCTTGATTTTCCACAAGAAAAGTAAAAGTTAACTATCAAGAAAGGAGTCAGGCAAGGAGACACAACCTCCCCAATGCAATTCACTGCATCCTTAGAAGAAGTATTCAATCTCTTAGATTGGGAAGGCTTAGGAGTGAGGATCAACGGCGAATATCTCAGCAACCTTCGGTTTGCAGATGACATTGTCCTATTCAGCAACAATGGAGACGAATTAGAACAAATGATTGAGGACCTTAATCGAGAAAGTGTAAGAATTGGGTTGAAGATGAATATGCAGAAGACAAACATAATGTTCAATAGCCTGGCAATGGACCAAGAATTCAGGATTGCCAGTCAGCCTCTAGAGTCTGTAAAGGAGTACGTTTATCTAGGTCAATTACTCACAGGGGACCCTGATCATGAGAAGGAAATTTACAGAAGAATAAAATTGGGTTGGAGTGCATACGGCGGGCATTGTCAAATTCTGACTGGGAGCTTACCACTGTCGTTGAAAATAAAAGTGTACAATCATTGCATTCTACCGGTGCTAACATATGGGGCAGAAACTTGGAGGTTAACAAAGAAGCTCGAGAACAAGTTAAGGACCGCACAAAGAGCGATGGAACGAAAAATCTTAGGACTAACGTTAAGACACAGGAAGAGAGCGGTGTGGATCAGACAACAAACAGGGATAGCCGATATTCTAGTTGACATTAAGCGCAAGAAATGGAGCTGGGCAGGCCATGTAATGCGTAGGATGGATACCCGGTGGACCATTAGGGTTACAGAATGGATACCAAGAGAAAGGAAGCGCAGTCGAGGTCGGCAGAAAACCAGATGGGATGATGAAGTTAGGAAATTTGCAGGCGCAAGTTGGAATACGCTAGCGCAAGACAGGGGTAATTGGAGATCGCAGGGAGAGGCCTTCGTCCTGCAGTGGACATAAAATATATGATGATGATGATGATGATGATGATGATGATGATGATGATGATGATATGAAGTCAAAGATAACAAAGGGAAAGAAAGTATAGAGGCAATTATTTGTAGTTTTTTTTTTCATTGAAGCGTGCAAATGATAAGCTACCGGGAAATGATAGTGGACGAAAAATAAAAAAGCAACTTGCTGTCGGTGGGAGCCGAACCCACACCCTCCGCATTACGCGTGCATTGCACTACCAATTGTGCTACGGCAGCGACCACATTCTTGGGTATTCATGTGCACAAGTCATAACTCTGGGAGTGTTAGCCAGCGCCACTCGAGGCCCTGGCAGTGTTCATGTTCAAGTCGCATCCGGCGACTAACACTCCACATGTCACTGTTGTTTAATGGGTCTACTAAACTTGTAGTCCAGGCAGCTTAGCAAACACACGCTCACCCTTTACAAAGCGTACAAAATGTAGCTCCTGCTTTATTCAGGTAAATATGATTAGAACGTGACTATTGGCGAGCAGGCGTGCGATTACACTGCCAAGGAAAAAATTTGACATGGAATTCAGTTAGAGATGAGGCTTATATGCTCAAAAATAATGTATAATGCATCTGTGCGACAGAGTTATCCTATAACCTACACCAGCAGCAAAGAGCAGCGTCTCAGGGTTCGTGATGTAAGCCACGAAAAAACGCTGCCGCGACTTCCGTGTTAGGGACCACAGCGAAATTTAAGGTATAGCATGTATTTACGAACCGTTCTTGGGCAGGCGTTCCTTGACGGTGAAAAGGAAGTCGGCGGCGATGCTTTCCAGCTGGCGGTCTTCGTACTTTGCGTACACGCTGAACACGGAGTGCGGGTCGGTGTAAATCCACGACGCGGATGACGCCAACTCCTGCGGAAGTTCTTTGGCCGCCGGCGTGCACGCTGCAGGGCGTGCAAGAATCACGTGCAGGGTGTTCTGTAGAAGTTCACTTCAGTTCATTTCGATTTATTACCTTAAAAAGACACTAAAAGCAAAAGCAAGCAAGATTTGTCTAGTTTTAGCGAATTACCCTTCCACAATACCAAAAACTTACTCTTACCGCGCGAGAAGAAGCTTGGTGAGCAAGGAAAGGCGCTTGAGGAAAAGAGGGATGGCGACGCCGGCCTTGACGTTCCGGCACTGTAGATCACCGGGACGTCATGAAATTTCAAGGCATATGCTAGGCCTAGTTAGGTGTTTATCCGTTGAAATACAACATATTGTGTCCTAAACGAGCCAAAGATAGAACATCGCAAATATCGGGCCCCAATGCCCGCCCCCAATGCCCGGCCCACTGCGAACAATTACCTTGAAGTTAGCTGACGTCACACTGACGTATACTATGGCGCTGTGATTCTGGAGCGACAGTACAAAAAATGTCCCCCAGATTTTTCCTTTCGCATTCGATTCCAATAAATGAAAAGCATTTATACCTTATAGACTCGCGTAAGGGCCACACTTTTTTTCGCAGTTCTAACAAGATGCGGCCCTTACACGTGACCGAACCTTTTGGTTCGGTTCCGTGTAAGGGCTGCTACTAGACTGCTCTAGACACTAGATGCCGCTACTAGATGGCTCTCTACATCTAGTAGCGACATGCGGAAGTATGCAGCGTGCGAAAATTCGCCAAGGCGCGCGCGCGGCATCGGGGCACCAAACGCGACTGCTTCTCTGTTGGAATTTTGTTTTCTCCAAATTTTGGGCGGCCAAGTTGGGGGTGCGGCCCTTACATGGGTGCGGCCCTTACACGAGTCTATACGGTATCTATGTGAAGCGAAGCTTTCGTGAAGTGCTCAATCAAATGCTATCAATTTGCCAATGTTTTCCTGTGTCTCTCGGATAAAGGGAACGGCCGCACCCGCCAATCGCTCTCGTGCAGTTGTGCTATACGCCGCGCGACCCATGCGCCGACCATTTCAAAGAATTATTGGCGTTGGCACTACAGAACTATGCATGTGATGGTGGTCCAATGTGTATATCATTCTCTCAACAAAATTGTGTCTTGCTGAGTGAGCCTGTATATGCGCGTGCCTGATATCCAGTCTCGTCTTCCATACGCTATGCATATACAAAGCAACATTAGCATATCGCACGAGACTTGTTCAGAGCCCAATGTGAGCCCCCAGAGTGGCTACCTGTACTAGATCAATTGGCTTCTGTGAAGCCTTTTGAAACCACATGCACTGGCCGAGTTGTGGCTGGTGTATTTAGAATATGTACATGTGTATCTGATAATTTTCTTTGCGTGCATGAAATGGCAATAAAGAAAGAAAGAAGAACAACAAGGTGGTAGTCCAATGGTTAGAGTATCGGGTTGCTGTGCTGAGCGACCGAGTATCGATGCCGTCAACGGGCACTTTATTCAACTTTTTTTTACGTGACAGTTATTCGGCAAGACAACAGCATCCAGCAGCCGGCGGTCAGGAAATTTTGGGAGCGCTCTCATAGAAAGCTTCGCTTTAAAACTTTAACCCTGTAGTTCGCGTCAGCGGTGGTCACCAAAGCGTTTGGCACACGTATGCCTCCCCTACCTGCAAACCGCTTCTGACGCCGATTGCCGCCGTGCTTGGTAGAAGACGCACCTTGACTACTGAGAAGAAAAGTAAAAAAAAAAGAATATATATACATTGTACATTGAACACGTAAACACCACAGTTTCGCTTGATTCATTACTTCCGCAAAGAGTTTTGAGTGGTCAGCCATCCAGGAAACAGATAGTGAAGCCCCGGAAAGTATACAGGGGATAAACCGTTCTTTTTGATTGAAATACAGAAAGAGAAAAAGTTATCGCAGTTTCACTCGACGGCCGAAGCATTAACAACGATAGCAGAGCAATTTTGTTATATTATTCACAGCCTTAACCACGCTCGCCCACACACCCGCCCACGCGACTGCGTATTACCCAGCCTCAAAATTCACCCAGATTTCGTTACACTATCATCAGGAGTTACATTTATGCTGCCTCAGGGATCGGCCCATTTTAATCGCAAAGAAACCGACCGAGCAGACGCATCATACCAGGGGATTAAAAACGAAGGAAGATTTGCTTTAATAAAGAAATCACGTGGACAAAGAAACAATGTTGTGTACTCCAAGGAGATATTTCTTTTGATGAAGTTGCTGAGGTATTGTTTGCTGTTTCGTCGCTTAATTTTTGTTGACAAGAAAACCGGTCAACGGAGCCATCTGAAAGTGTACATGGTTTTATAAGTTGATTCGCCGGTATGCATGGATAGCATCACTCGTGAACCGGCTGTCTACACTTCCAACAGTCCTCTTAGAACCAGAAAGACCCCATTAACAAAGAGGCAAAAGATGTGGCATGTGTCCCCGTTTAGTACAAATACAATCAATAAATTCCAGCCCGCTCTCTCAGGTTGCTAGGCAGTCGAGTGTGTCATTGTTGTTGCGTTTGGTGCGAACGTATACATTTAGTCCTAAAAAAAGAGAAAAGATCCGTGTACTCACATGAGAAGATTCGTAATCCACACCGTGGTCAGCAACGCTCGCCAGCTGAAGGTCATTGCAAACTGCTGTAATGGTGCTCGCGCACAGAGGCACGGACAGTCCACGATCACGATGTATCAGCTGCACCAAGAACCAGACACACCGGACTTTTACGTGCTTCGGTGGTGACAAGCCTACGAGCTTCTAATCGTCCAAACAAACATAAGCAAATGCACCCACGTTGTGTTCGTTTTAGTATAGCTGAAGCTTTCGAGGTCATTCACCTCGGGGCGGGGCCTTTCATCCTGTAAATCCTGTATGGTGACTTCATGTGCGCTCCGGGCACAGACGACCAAACGACGAACAGAGCGCTGGCAACTTCCACAACGACGTTTCAAGAACACGCCGGTAAGCAGAACCAATTACAACTTTGATGACGAGCGACGAAGACGTTCGCCCGCGTCATGATACTTAAGCTTTCAATTACAACAGCAGTACTGAGTGTAAATCCTGGTGCATTTTTCATGCCCCCTCCATCGAAATTTTCAAGCTGGACCGAGCATAGAGGTGAAGCTCATTTCATTTGAGGTAGACCGGTTATGAATCAAAATGCCAGGATATCCGGCTGCAATTGACCAAGAATGTTTTGAGACACGGTAATCGTAATACGAGTTTAGCCAACATCACTATAGTCAGTGAACACGTTGTAGATCAGCAAATATTTCTTGGTGAGCCCACGTTACACAAGTATTGTTGCCACACGATGCGATTCGAATACACTACCTGACATGGACGTTCTCACGAACACAGAACCACACGTGATGATCGGGTTTCCACGCCTGCATAACAGTCGCTCATCGCCTCCGAGGAACGGTATACAAATTCACAACACAACCACTGGCGCCGCCATTGCAAGGACTCCTGCGCTGTTAAAACAAATTCGAAGAGCATGCCACCGGCTAGGACGAGAAGGCGGAAAGATGCGTTTCGAAGCCGCGCACACTACGCCAGTCGTGTTTTCATCGCGTTCTGGCGCGAAACGCCGATGCGTCGGACAGCTTTCTCCTTGTGTTGTGGCGACTCTCGGGAGAGGCTTCGTCCTTGCTAAACCAGTTTGGCTCATGTGCATCCGACGCGAAGAGTTCAGCGTCGACACGTGGCCGCGGTGACGGTGACAGTGCGAGACGGCGAAAAAAAAAATTGAGTTAACGTACGCGCAGCTGATGTCATTCCTCGCGTCGTCGTAATGCTTTGCGTTAGGAGGAAGCTTTGGGGTAGTAAATCTTCCTGCGGTGCACCGAAGAAAAGGGGAGGGGCGCTACCCCCCCCCCCCCTCCACCTCAGAGGTCAGCTGGCTCTGCCCTCCCTCGCACAATACAGTGTCACACGGCGCACTTTTGATCGGGATCGAGCCCGATCCGGATCGAATTTCTCGGTAGCGATTGGTTTCTTTGCTCAATCTGCGGAAGGAGGCCAATCGCGGTAGAAAATTTGGATCCAGATCGGGCGCGATTGCGATAGGAAGTGACACCGATGGAAGGTTGTCTTATCGTGATGAACATGCAGAAACGCGTAAATATATAACATTCTTAAAACTACAATATAATTTTTCGACAGAATTTATAACCCCCCGCCCCCTCCGACAGAAATCCTGGTGCGCTAATGTTACGTCCTCAGTATCAGAAAGAGATATACCGGTAGTCGGGTTACTCAACAAAGTCCTTTGCCTCAGGAGCTGATGTTTAAGTGCATGAGAATGCATAAATCGTTGTGCTCAGCATTCACTGCGTCAAATTTATTTGCCTAAGGTATGGGACATTTAACAGAGCAAAAAATTTAGAACCTGCTTGATGCGTGGGGCAGTTTTTTTTTTTTTGCTATATTTTTTTACAAATATTAGTGTAGTCCACTGCTGCTCCTGCAAAAGACAGAGAGAGAGAAATAAGTTTATTAAATCATACAAAAATAGAAAATTGTATATTTATGAAAAGGCAACCCCAGTGGTTTTTCCGGTGAGGTGCCTAGATTAAGTTAATGGTTTCGCTTCTTATAATGTAGGTGAGCAAGCTGTCATATATAGCTTTGCGCTGTTGAGGGGTCTCTCTAGGAAGGATTCAGTCGTTGAGTGTGACGACTGAGCTCTGCAGCCCAGCAAGGCAGATTCTTCGCAGTGAGGATAGGCCAGGACATGTCCATAGCAGGTGGTGTGCTGTGGCTGGCGCACCCGTGGTGCAAGTTCCACAGGTGGGGTCAAGCGACTTGTCGATGTATTGGGCTTTGAACGCAGGCGTGACTGCCGTGCCGGTGCGTAGACGGCGGAGTGCCACGCGTTCCCGGCGTGGAAGCCCAGGAGGGAGGGGGTCATGGCCTTCGGGCAGAAGCGCTTGTAGAGCAAGCTTTCTATGCTGTCGGAGCTGCAGGTGAGCATCGAGAGCGTCGACATCTTCTGCCGATCGAGCTGTGACGGAAACGGGGCAAAAAGAATGGGGGGGGGGGGGGGGAAATTTTCTCCCCCCGCGAACGCGTCCGCTCGCTCATTCCCTCCTCCGCCCATATGACTCGGTGTCCAATGAATGTGCAGCTCAGTTCCCTTGTGCCGCAGAAGTGTTGCTTCTTCGTGGATGGCGGTTGCCAGCGGGTGTGCGTCAATCTTGCTAAGTTCGCATACGGCGTCTTGCGAATCCGTGTATATGTGTAGAGGGCGGTGATGCTCGAGGCGGCCATATCTGGCTGCCTGAGCAACCTCTAGAATCGCTTGTAGTTCTGCACCGGTCGTACTTAATTGTGAGCTATGAGTAGTTGTTGCTGTGTTGCTGCCGTCGCTGTTCGTCCAGGCAGTACTGTCGTGATTCTGTGAAACAGCAGCACCTGTGTAAATGCATTGAGCTGTACTGTCATTGAGGATGGCTCTACGGTGATGGTAACGCCTCTGACTTATTTCATTTACTCCCACGTTGGTTGGAAGGGGGTGAACAATGGCCGACATCACGGGCAGTTCAGCCCAATCTTCGGGATTACAAAAATTAATTGGGTACAGACATTAGGTAGGTGATGCGCTATAGAAAGAAAATAACTGAAATATTTGTTACAAATAGCACCGGTTTTTACGGAGTAAAGCCTGCCTTCTGATGCAATTAACACGAAACAACATGAGACAATAACAGTCATACAGAGCAACTCATTGAACTTCTTATAAAACCTGGTAGTGCTCCTATTAAAATACCATTGTTTTGTATTAAGCTCCGTCCGAAAATGACTTATGAGATCGTTTTTTTTTTTTTTGAGCATTTAACACTCATGTGAACATTCGTGTGAACATTCGTTGAGAACATTTTTCGTGTAAACATTCGGAACATTTAAAGGTAGGTTGAGTTTCCATGTGACTTCGCTTCCACTGCGACTTTAAGGTATATGTGGGCTTCCTAAAGGACAAAGGACCGTCTATATAGTACCGTCTTGCGGGAAGAAAATACCAGACTCGGATGAAGGCCTGTTCGGAGCTTTTATAAAACCTCCAGAAACTACATAAAGCATGCCATACCATATGTATTTCACCAGCACATCTATCTCCTGAGGATTATCGAACAAAAAGGAAGAATAAAAATAAATGTAGACATTTAAGCTTTCTCGTGCATCAGAACTGAATCATAACAGTGTTTATTACCGCTCTTCCGATTTGCCCCTTTTATGTTTTCTAGACACGTATCTTCTGACCTCACTTATAGTTGTCGCCACTGTAGCAATGTCAAGCGATCTCATTAAAATTCTGGGGCTTTACGTGCAAGAACAACGAGATGATTATGAGACTAGCCGTGGTGGAGGACTCCTGATAGATTTTGACTCCCATGGATTTCTTTAACGCGCACTTAAAGTTAAGCACCATGGCATTTCGCCCACATCGAAATCCGGCCGCCATGGCCGGGATCGAACCCTCTACCTCGAGCTCAGCAGCGCAATGAAAGAGCCACTCAGTACTGCGGTGGGTTCTAACGATCGCATAGGAGTATTGTACATGTACTGTGGATGATTATGCTGTACAAGATCACTGTGTTTATATATATTTTTTTATTTTATTATATATATTGAAAATATTATGATGTTCATTTTGTATAGACTAATACTATTTGTAGAACTTGTACCTTCAGTGTGCGCTTCGGAGTATTAGGCATCGATTTCATCGCCCAAGTACGCCAACGTGCAGCCGCATGCGGATAGCATGGCATGAAGTCATAGATATTGATCTTATCGACTTTGTTTGATACGTATTTTGCTGATAGCATTGTGCAAGCTCTAGCTAACCCTGAGGCGCAGTGGTGATTCACTGGCCGTATTGCTTACAGCAATGCAGCAAGTACACCATTTAGCTGCCTAATTTGGTGCCGGATATTTCCAAACCTGAGCTTGGAAATAATATTTTACAAAATAAGTGCAGTTCTGACTACAAGTGCCCTCGATTTTGTAATATTATGCAAAAAGGTGGCACATACACAAAAATATCGCTGAAGAAAATGACGAAATCCTGTTGACCACACCGTAATTAACTTTTCATTTCGAGGGTTACTCCTTAAATTCCGCCAGAAATTGGCAGGGGATATCAAGGGGCGACGAATTATCAAGACAGCCTAATGGCGAAGTGCAATATTTCATTCTTATTTTGCGCAGACCTAACGCAGGTGCGTTGTTTTTTAAACTTCACTTTCAAATACCTTTTTTTTTTAATAACTACGCAACTACGGTTATAACATACAAGCTTTGATTACGGGCACCCAAAAGCTAGCTGAGCCTGGCTCCCAGTTCTTTTGCCATTGTTTTTCAGTACATGAGAATAAAAAATAAACAAACGAGAAACCTGTATGCTTAGAATTTCGCAAAGAAAAAAACTGTCAGCCCTTCCACTGGGTTCGAGATGGAAGATCAGCGAAGCTGTACTGTGGTGGGAATTATGTATTTCCAATTATGGCTATTAAGATGTGATGGTGTAATTGGTTATTTGAGCTATTAAAGAATGAGAAATATATATGATCCAGTGATTTTAATTTATTTAGTGACCACAGGGACCATGTCCTTATGGTCGCTACGGTACACCGCCGTAGGGTGTACGGCAAAGGTTGGCACGTTCTTCATAAAAACGTCACCAACGCCGCGCGCGTTCGGTGCGAACGCGGGCAAAACGCCGCCGCCGTCGACAACGGTTCTGCGCGTTGTTTGTGTGACCGCACTACAGTGTGCTAGCTATTCTATTACGCTGTAACCGCACACAACCTCTGTCAAAACGCTGGCTACGTGACGGAAGGGCTCAACGCCGTCGTCGACACTGTTAGGGGAGAGGCTGGTGAGCCCAGCCTATCCAAAACAGAAGAACGCGTCCTACGGCGCCTCCAAACTAATACGTTGCTCTTCCCAGCTATAGTAAAGCATTTCGATCCCAAAATCAATGGGCAATGCCAGCACTGTGGTAATTTGGCAGATCTGTATCACATGGTCTGGGCCTGCCAACAGAATCCCAAACTATCCCCTATTCCCCACCCAACTCGAGAGGACTGGGAGGCGACCGTGCTCAACAGCTCCGGACTAGAGAAACAACGAGCTCTGGTCCAACGGGCTCGAGTGGCGGCTTCGACCAATGACGTCCCGGACTAAGGATGACACCTAGTTTCATGGAGCTCACGGGCTTCACCCTCTCTCTTTGTTCAATAAAAGTTTTCACCACCACCACCCACCCAGAGAGAGTCGGCGGCACAGGGGGCAGAGGCCCGCAGGGCTGCGCGCATGCGCCGCAGTGGGAGAGCGGGCACGCACACGTACAGTCTAGAGTGCCTCGATGCCCTCCTCGCCCACCACTTCTCTTCCACTGGGAAGTCGCGTTTGCTCTCCGCCGTGCGTTCGGTCCGCGTGAAGGCGCGCGTCCCTCGCCCTCGCGCGCTTTCACTCGCACATAAGTCGCGTTTGCTCTCCGCCGTGCGTTCGCTCTCCGTGAAAGCGCGCGTCCCTCGCCATCGCGCGCTTTCACTCGCGCATACAACATACGGCCAATGAGAGTTCTTTTTTTTTTCTTGGCGCTGAGCCGTGCTCCCTCAAGGGCTGCAGAAGATAGCGCCAACCTTTCCCTTTCCCTCAAGAACCACTTATCAGAGTTCTTTTTTTATATTGCTATTTCGGTAGAGTCGTATTCGATTATGCTGTTCACTAAGATTATGGGATTTTATAGTAATTTGAAAGTAAAATGCAAGTGATCAGCATCAGCCGTTCACTATAGGACGAAGGCTTCTCCAAGCGATCGTCATTACTCCTGTCTTGCGCCAGCTGATTCCGTCTTATGTCTGCAAATTTTCCTGCATAGCACAACCTAATTATCTGCTGTCCTCGACAGCACTTTCCTTGAATTTGCCTTCCTGGATGCGGCCGGTTTTCATGTGCGGTTATTGGGCCTTTTATACATGTGTGCGGGCGTACAAATACGGTTGTTTCTGCAAATAAACACTCAATTCAAAGTTAGCGCTCGTCTTGTTCTCTCGTTCGTGTCCGTGTCCTCTAGCGCTATGGCCCCCTCTGATGTATCTACCTAGCCCAAAAAGCCATACTTTTATTGCGATAGCAATTATATGGACACTCAAAAGCAGATTTCTGCCGTCGGCGTCGCCGTCGCCGTAGCCGTCGCCGTCGCCGTGAGGTTCCGTATGACGTCAATGGAGATGAAATCGTCGCCGCGGGCCGAACGCTGTATGTGCGAGGGAAAGGGCGCGAGGGACGCGCGCTTTCACGGGGAGTGAACGCACGGCGGAGAACAAACGCGCGTTCTGCGCTGTTCTGCGCTGTTTTGCGCGTTAAGGGCTGCAGAAGTAGGCGTCTCTTTCCTCCTCTACAATCACCATATATGTAGAGCAAACGTGCCTTCTTCCGACGCGCGACAGGCCGTGGGGAAGGGGGGGGGAAGGGAGGCGACGTTTAGCTGCGGCACCCAGTGCTTATTTATATCAGAGGCTCCGGCAACAGTCACCAACGCCGCACGCATTTTGAGCGAACGCGGGCAAAACGCCGACGGCGTCGACAACAGTTCTGCGTGTTGCCGGTGCTGCTGCATGTCCAAGTTTATACAGCTGATAAAGCTGCTATCATTACTCCGTATAGCTCTCTTCAAATTTGCTATCGCAATTAATGCTTCGCCTTTCAGGTGAAACTGCGACAACTTTTTTAACAATTCTGTAACTCTAATAAACCATC
Source organism: Dermacentor silvarum (assembly GCF_013339745.2). NCBI lineage: Eukaryota > Metazoa > Arthropoda > Arachnida > Ixodida > Ixodidae > Dermacentor > Dermacentor silvarum. The sequence goes on from NC_051160.1 coordinate 40,053,169, forward strand.
GGTTATATTCCCTACGCATTACGCAGGCCATGCACTTAAATATGAAAAAAACATGGCGTCTTTGACGTGTGTCTGTCTCTCGCAATCGCTTCTGGCGCTTGCAGCCAGCAAAAGTATAGCCTTCGAGATTCGTTTCTGCTACCCTGAAAGAGCCGTCTCTATAGGTCATCAATTTGGGCACCACATATTCTACTCAAGTACTTGATGAAATGGAATAATTCGTACATTGATCGGTTGCTTTACTGCGTCGCACTTAGTAATAAAGCGTTATTACTTTTTTTTTGCACTTTTGTGGCTCTAGTATGCGACGTACGAGCTCGAGGACTGCTGTGTGACCACTGATCGCAAAGACCTGTCATCCCACTCGTTTGCTGTTAAATAGGTTCCGATCTCCGACGCGTTCCATGTAGGATATACGTCATATTATGTAATACAAAAATAGGAGACCTAATTTTACATCAGATTACATGTGACCCATGCCTATCCCTTTCTTTCATCTGTGGCGCACTATTGCTTGGTGCGGAGCGTTGAAGACCGGAAAGGTACGCTAGATTGATGACGATTATTGTATGGGGACAAGATAAGCCCCAATGATTGCGAACTTGTCTTAGCAGTGTAGGGTGTAGCGTTGCCTGTTAGGTAAGAAACACGGTATAGTGTCGTTTACAGTGTATACCTGAAATTTCCACCAAGAAGGCAAGCATCGTCACAAACTTTATATTGATGCTCACCAACTATGTTCGTTTGTTCTATCACTTTTTCTGACAGGTCAAAATTTAAACGTTTAGCCATTAAGCGTTTAGCCATTAGCCATTAAACGTTTAGCCATAACGCTCTAACCCTTTAGCCAACGGTTCGAGCGTACAACAATACGCTCGAACTTTCACTCGGTTGAACTTTTACGTTTCGTCTCTATTCGTTCCTAATCTTCGAATAGCCCTTCTTGTTCAATAGTATAGACAAAAACTTGAAGCTATTATTAACTCTTGCATAGCCAGAATAACGTTTTCGTATTCGTGCATAACCTAGAAACTGCAGGCCCGTGATTACTCAAGAGTTCAAAGCGCCGTTGCGACACGCGGAACACGGCGAGTTTCGATTTCGGTTTCATTTTCGCCTACCTCCGGTTTTGCTCACTGGAGGTCGCTAGTGTCCAACATGGCGGCAGCTTGCTGCTTTTGCCAGTCGGCGATCTCGTCGAGAAAATTTATGGTTTCGTTGTGAGTTCCGTGAAAAATAGCGTGTGGTCGGCACTGCTCTCAACCTCTGGAAAGCGTTCTACAGAGCTCAAACCTCACTGTGACAGTCATGGAGCCTACGGAGGAAGTAGTTCAGGTAAGTCTCTCCGCTCCGTCGGAGTACGTATCGTTTTTCCGTGCCACCGCCTCTCGGATACGGCTCGCGCCGTTACCGTAGCGCTGTTGCTTATTCTCTCAAAACAAAAACTTGATCGTGTATTGTTCCTAAACTATTGCGCTTGTAGTCTGTAATCGCGAACGGCTCGCTCGTCCACCGCGTCTTATTTTATTTCTAACGCCGCAGTGAGTAAGGTTTGAATCGTTTTGGCATGAGAAAGCGCCAGTGCGGTAGAATTTTCTCGGTAAGTGGAGCAACGGTTTGCGGGAAGCGAAGGGCCGCGTGTGAACCTGAGACGTGTGCCGTTGTAAACGCAGACAATAGGTATACAATAGGTGCGCGAAAGCGAGCTTTCGCCGAACTAGATCACACTCAAGCCGAAGGCAACTTCCTGTTTCTAACGTAGCGCTTTCGGAGGTATCGAAATGTTTGTTTTCGTAGACGACTCCGGCGTGGTAACAAACGAAAGCATCGCGTGCAGGCGTCGGCGATGCTTGGCGGGGGAGCGGATGCTTGCGAAGTGAACGCTCACCGTTACATCAATCACGGGGTTTACGAATACGGGTTTGCTACGACGGCGGGAAGCGCAGAACACCGCAGCCGCGAGCTCCCGTGTAGAGCCTGAATGACATTCATTGGTGCACAAATCTGAAATTGGAGCGTGGAATTTTATTTTCGTCACGGTAACAGCATAAAAGCTGCGTTCGTATTTCATTTATTGCCTAGTTGATTTACGATACGGCCCGAAGTTGCTGTGATTTCCAGCAGGTGACGGTGGCGCAGAAAGAAAAATTGCGACATTGAAAAGGAAAAGACAGAAATACATGATATCCTCAGTTAAATCGTTGCTGATTGCGCTGATATTTGTTGCGACGCGGCACGAAAGTGTACTTTCTAGCGTTTTATTGCACCCGAATTCAATTAGCAGTCGTTCTTACTTGGATAAATTAAGGAAAATTGTTATTAAGCTTCTGGCTTTGGTAATGTTTTTGTGGACCTTGCATGTAACTGGAAGTTGAAAAACTGTTACTCAGAGTTATTGTACAATTCTGCTGTAGAGCTCTCAAGTGCATTCACAGGGTGTATTTTCTCTTGACTTCGCTGAAGGTGATCAGTGTGTGTGTGTGTGTGTGTGTGTGTGTGTGTGTGTGTGTGTGTGTGTGTGTGTGTGTGTGTGTGTGTGTGTGTGTGTGTGTGCAGAGTGAACTGGTAGTCACACAGTAACAGCCTCTTACATAATAGGTTCTTTCTCTTTGTAGCCTGAAGCTTCCAGCTAGCACTTGTTAATTCATGACTTGCAAATATGTATAATTATGTCAGCTGCTCTGAAATGCTCTCTCTGTACCAAACACTTTTGTCCATTAACTGAATATCTGTATTCCCTTTTACTAGTGAAAGGGTGATGCCATCATGCCTTCTTCTCTACAGCTTCAGCTTGGAACACTGGTTCACTGCTGTTTTATTTATTCAAATTACCCCTCACATGCACACCAGAGCATTGACTACAGGGAGAGCATACACTAACTAGCTGAAAATAGTGGGAAAATAAATGAACAGCCAATAAAATACACGTTACATAGAGCAAGTTAAACAATGCAAAGAAAAATGTAAGTATTCATCTGCACAAATATGCAAAACAGAACATAATGGGCATTGCTTGCATGAATTTAACACATCTGCATGTGCAACTTTTTAAGAAAGAAAACTCCAGCATCACCTGTTACCACAATATCGCTGGAAGACCAAGCAATATAATTCAACAGCACGACACAAAGTAGAAAAGTTGAACTTTGCGATATGACCAAAACATTGACTCTAACTAAGCTGATTATGAAGACAGAAGCTGCGGAAAGGAATTATTAGTCATAGACGAGCACACCACGAAGTTTAATAACAATAATGAAAGAGATGTAGAAGAGCCACAGAGTGATGAATGTCAAAATTAAGAAGTTAGATGTCACATTTCATTTGTGTAAAGCTGGACTGAAAATAATTGCTCTGAGAGCTGCGCAGAGTGAGATGGCGTCAAGGGTCAGTTTGAGAGATGGCAGGAAAAGTTGCTTTCTTCTGAAGGAAAGGTGGAGTAGAATTTAACCTCATATTCACGAACGGGCCTCGACTCAATACTTTTCCTCGTTTCTACTGAGCGGCGCCCAGTGCCCCCCATGACTGTAGACGACACCAAGCTTTATTAATACTCCTCAGGGGTTTTTATGGTGAGGAACTGCTTGAGGGACACGCCTTCACTCCAGTGCACTCAAGCACAGATGCTAAGAGCACTTGGCTACAATATTTTTCATTGGGAATTGCCAAGGGATGTCATGTAAACGCAGTGACCACATTGGTCGAAAGGTGGGGCTGCAATTCACCTTCCCAAGTCAAGGTGGAGTGTCGAGTGAAAGTGCATTCTAGAATATGGGGCTTAGTTCGGTACAGAAGCCAACCTCCAAGTCACTACTCCAAAAAAGTTAAGAAAAAATCTTTCACCGGTGATTACTGACCAACACCTTTTGAAGAGCGCCATCTGATGTTAAGGAAAAACTCCATATTAGTATGAATGTTGTCATACCAGCCTGAGTTCATGCATGAAGAATGCTAGCAGAGTAATGGTTTAGTAATAGATATCCAAGGGGGGGGGGGGGGGGGCAGGTTGCATTAGGGAATCATATCAAGCACATTTTCTCCATGAAGAAATTCTTATATGGGCATTCAAGCACAATCCATTATATTTACTGCTCAGTGCCTTAAAGTTTTCATGCTTATTCACGTGGTGCCACACGGACATACTTAGTGGCATTAAAAATTAAGGCAAGTTGTGGTGTGGCGTGGTCTCAGAACTCATTTGGCCTTCGAATACTTACTCCCGTTTTCCGTGTTAGCAGTTGCAGTTGCACATGAACAATACATTTCTAAAGCAAACTGAAATAATTCTGATTGAAATTACACCCATTGCGATTTTTAGTGTAAGCTCTTTCACTTTGCTCGACTAAATATGTTCGTGTGATAATATCACAATAGTCAAACCAGCTTGCTGCAATCACTGTAGCTATTGTCATCGCAATGTTTATTGTGAGAGTGCACGTGTACCAGAGACTTCAGATATAATGAGATTGAGAAACGTAAGGTCATAGGCACTTAATCACTTCAACTATGAGTGTATTCTGTGGAAGAGATCTTTCATTTGGAATGGAAGCTTTCAGAGCTGTCGACTAGGAGAATTTTGCTGAGTCGTTCGTGGTTGGTGATGTCAAGTGTGACACATTCACATCATGTCACTTGACACAAGCCAGCACATGTCTGTTCTCTTTCTCTCTGTCTGTCCAGTGTGTCGACTGTCTTCTTCTGGGGTGAGAACTTCGCGCAAGCTTTGTGTGCCTACCTCGCTTTGATTCTTGGGTCCCTGCACCCTTTTCTTCTGTGCCTCCACGTGCTTTGCTTTTCTGCCCTACGCCTCCTGCTCTGCTTCTGGTGGTGGGCGTCCCTGTGCTTCTGCAATATCACCCAGAACTATCTGGTACAACTCCTCTCACAGTAAGTATGTGGCATGGAAGAAGTTTTCGAGGACTGCTGCATGATGTGTTGCATCTCTGTTGGACTTGCCTTCTAGTGCTTCGCTTTCCTTCTTTTTATATAATTGCTATGTCATTTGTATTGCCACAGCGTTATGTTATTTTGAGACTCTGTGATACTTATCATGCGCAAAGGTTCAGTTTGTGCTTTCAATAATTGTGTTTGAAGCTAAGGTTTCCATCTGCCTGCCTACTGTCTAGAAGCTTTCTTAATATGAATTGAGTGTAATCTGCAATACTTGTCTGGTTTAGAGTGACAGGGGTTGCGTTATGTGTAGCTCTTTCCAAAAAAACAAGATGTGGCAGCGCAAAAGAGAACAGGACCTGCGTACCATAAACTTTAGAAAGCTGTTCAAATGGTAATAGTACTTCAATATGTGCTGTAACAGTGGCATGTGGCACAATGTGATTCATAGTTTCGTGTTTGCACTCATGCACACTATCCATAACGGGGTGCCTGCAATTCATACTTTCAAAAAAGAATTTGGATTTTAAAGGCCAGCATTTAAGAAAGACGTTTTTGCCGTGGCGCTGACTGAAGACAAATGGCTTTAATAAGTGCCAGGAATTCAACTGAAGGAGCAATATTGTTTTCTGCAGTCCTTGTGTGCCCATATTTGGTTCATCACTGTCATTGTGTCAGATACCTCTCATACAATCCCTTTTGATCTTTGTTGAAGTTTGTCTGCGTCCAAACATTGCGAACGTTGTTGTAGGAACACAAAGCTTTAGGGGGTATAGCAAGATTGAAGTCGACTGTGCTCGTAAAGAATATATAGCAGTGCTTCGTGTGTGTTGATTTCAGCAGGAATATACTCAAGCATACTGAAAAGTGCCCGTGTTTTGACAAGAGTGTTGCAAGCCTTTGAAATATGTTTATACCTCTTGAGGGTTCATAGGCTGTATGGCAGAATTATTAACACTGTTATTATTTTTACAAAGTGTATGGCAGGCCAACATGCTTAGCTGCATGGCTGCAATATGACTTCCTAGAAGTTTTGATGCATTGATTGGGATTTATGAAAGAAGAAATGCATCTATAGAATTACTTGTAGGAGGTTGTTTATTTGTTCGCTGCACACATTGAACAGAAAGCCTACTGCCGCCTGTTCTGAGGAAAGGACAACATTCAGTTATTGGGCATTGGAATGAGCGTAGAAAACCAAGGCCACTAATGTGTTGCGTAACTGGCAGGAGATCTCAAAGCCTTACTGTGCATTGTAGGCTATTGTCTGATGGGCTGAAAGAGCACATGGGTATCATGAATACATGATTAACCTCACCAAGAAATTTTTACCAATTACGGGAAAAATGCTTATTTTCTATGGCACACACTTTAACTCTCTTGCTGGAGGCCTGAACCTGAACTATTCAGGGCAAAAGGAGAACCATCACTGCTTGAGATTCCCATGTGTCTGTCACCCTACAAAGCAATGACGAAGCACCTGATCAATTACTTTATAATGATCTGATGAGCATGTGCGTATTAAGCATGACATGGCTGATGCCAGTGGTTGAAATAATGAAGAAATGAAAAATTCTTTGTCCCAAGGGATTGACTGTACTAAGGAAACCTCCATCCCACTGTTCCACTGGCAAGTCCTTACTGGGCACTTCTTGATGTAGTCCACCATCGTTGGTTCTGCTGGGTTTTACCCGATTGAGGGGTCAAAGGCCAGAAGCAGGAGGGAGCGAGAAGGTAGTTGGTGACTGACTCGAAGAAGAATGTGCTTGCATTCACACCATTTCAGTACAAATGGCTCAAGCAAAATCTGTGAAAAGACAGCCTCTTGGTCACCTCATGTAATTATGAACAGTAAATCTCTAAAGTATGGATTCCCTGGCCAAATTGATGCATCTGCGGTTGTCTGCTTCTGCTTGTCAAATTGACCACTAAGCTCATGATGTCTAACTTGAATTCAAATGCACAGAGCAGAATATGTCAATGTTTAATCATCTTACTGCCACTGGCTTTCATCAGTATTGATACTAATTCGTGTGGGATTGTTTGAAATGCATTTCAAATGCCATGAGATTGCTCTGCAGTCCAGGATGAAAAATTGGCACAATGAGCCACCAATGTTGTATGTACATTCATCTGTGCTTTTTGGTAAACAATAGACAATTTTACCAGAACAAGTTTGAGAGATGGTCGCATTGTTGACATACTACATGGAGATGCCACTGTACGCATGTACCCATGCCATTTGATCCAACACTGAGCTTTCAAAGGTCATAAAAGACTCGTTGGCACCCAACTATTAAAGCTAACTGCAGGCTATAGAAGGGCATTCAATCTCTTGGCTTTCCTTCGCTCAAAGTAGGCTTGACCCTCCGGGGCATTGAAACAATGACAGTTCAGCAGAGGCCCCAGTACGCAGTGAATTCAAAACATTTGGCAGGAACTGCATGTGCACTCTCGAGCAATTCCCCGCTGCTGTTTGGTGACCAATGAAACAGTAGTTTGCGTTTCCGTCGCAGCCGGCGCATGCCGGCTATAATCACGTGGTACAGCCTACGTACCAACGCAATGTAATACCAAAGTGATTCCACGTGGCGGAGCTGTGCTGCGCGATGTTCGTCGAACTTCCACTGTCCTCACCGGTCGCCTTTGTTTCCACGCCCTCCTGGCGTTATCATTCATCGCCTACGTCCCTTACTTTTGTTATACCAACGCGTTGGACTGGCGTCGCGCTTTCATTGAGCGCTTTTATATTGCAACTTCCCCGCTGCTGCCAAAGGTGGCGTTGTTGTCGTTTCTTGAGCCGCTTCCAATCGCTCTCTGCGATCGTGCGAATCGCGTATCGTGCATGAATGGGAAACGCGAGATTGGCCGACACGGGAAACTGGCGAAAAAGAAAAGAAAGGAAATGCAATGCGGAAAGAAATAAACCTGCTGGCTTGGCCTCCCAGGCGAGCGAGTCGGTAACCGCGCCTGCTGCGGAGGTACCATGGGTATTTCTTGCTTTTCTCCCCCCCTCTTCTTTCAGTGTTTTCTATCTCATGTCTTCGTTTAGTATTTCTTTTTCCCGTGCACAGTCGGCATAATTTGCTTTTCGTTTCGTGACCGCGCTTGCTCCAAGAACGATAAAGGCGACTGCGTTTACGGCGCGAAGGGAAATAAACTTAAAAGATAGAGGGGGGAGGCTCCTGCCGGTTTGTATACATCTTACTGCTTCCGTTGAGGTTAGCCTGTGTTTGCACCCCCCCCTCCCCCAATCCCCGCCATTTATTCTTTTCTCTCTTTTTTTTTTCTTTTTTGTTTATGTTGGCACGTCTGGTGGCTTCGTTGCGCTTGGGTACCGAATTAAAAATAGGTTATCGACACGAGGGAAAGTGTATTTAGAGAATTCACGTGCGCGGTTTCTTTTCCTTGACTTCGTTTACACGCCCCGATTTAATTTTTATTCGACGCGCTCTCTGCCTCTTGTGTGTGTTTTTGCTTTGATCGTCCGGCAGTACAAGGATGCAGAGATAAAGAGCGGCGGTCTCAATTCCAGCTGCTGGACGAGGAGAAAGTGTTCCCTAGGAAAGCAAACGTATTACGGACGGCGGCTTTATCGAAGCGCCTGCATATCGCTTCTACCTGGTGTAGTTAATTTATTCGGCTTAATCTCTGTCTCTGCATATGTGACTCGGATAACTTGGATCCGGAGTGCTTGCTATTCAGGACACAGTATAGTTACGTTAAGCCGCATTGTCAAGTTCGACATCGCAGTTGCTGTATATGGCTCCTTTCTAACTCCGGTTCGCTCTACAGCGCCCCCTCTTATTGGCCGAAAACTCGAACGTGGCGGAAGCTGAGAATATGGAGGGTTTTGACAATAGTCCAGGATAGCAGTACTGGGGTGCTCTTCCGGGCGTCGTCGAATTCCGCCCTTGTTGACGTTTCGAGCCAATCGGGGAGGCCGTAGCGGACACGTGAGCCAGTCGGAACTGACAAGATGGCGAATGGGCAACGCTGCGGCAGCTGCGCAAGTAGTGCGGTCAAGGCAGTGTTACTGCGCGCATTTGGCAGCGCAGTAGTTGTTGATATGCCAACGCCCTCTACGTTATAACTACTTCGTACGTTGCAGCCAGTAGCGCACCCAGGATCTCTGCCAGGGGGGTGACAGTTTGCCAATACCATCTAAACAGCACTAATTTCAATTTCTTCATGGGAAATTGTCAAAAAATGCGCTTTTTGCGAATGTGCCGACGATTGCGCGTCTTACATCTTAGTTGCAGTACTCAAATGCGCAAGGAAAGAAAGTGGGTTAAATAAAAGGGGGGTGTTAAGTCGGCCTCGGGGGGGGGGGGGGGGGGTTACAACCCCTCGAAACCCTTCCCCGTCGGTGCGCCACTGGTTGCAGCTACAGCTTGTTCGTGTAAGGTTACGTCAAATCACGTATTATTCAAAGTACATCTTGATGCGATCCAGTATGGCGACGTACTATGTTTTGGTCACGAGCGGTGCGCGGTGCGACTTCGCTGCGATCTGAGACGTCTTTCTTATAATATTTGTATTTACGTCATATTTTGGCGATATGAAATTATCTTATGTGACTTCATGGCAAGTCGAATTACATGACGCATACATTGATCTTTCGTTGACATGTAAATGTAACGCGCTATATTTTGGTCGCCAATGCTAGCAGTCTGAGAAGTCTTATCAGGCCTTCCTGGCGTTGTTGCCTGCTGTGTGCGTAATGAAGTATATAATAGCAACCCCGGTGTTTCTTCGCTGACCACGTTTGTTGCCGTCGTCAGCCGCGGCTTAACGTGTAATATCGAGACTCCTTTTCTTTGTTCTTCTGCTTTTTATACTCATCGAGGCACCTTGCTTATAGATCTCCTTGCAGTTAGTTCGTCATGTACCGATCTTTTCAAGATGGCGGCGCGTGCCACGTAGAACCCGCCGTTCTTCCGCACCGTTCCCGCCATGCTCTGAAGACATTCAGATGACTTCTGAGAAGGCTTGTCGATCGACCGGCCTGTGTTTCATACCACACATTAAAGTATGTTGAGTTCAAATTGCACTGAACAGCTTTTGGCTTCCTTCACGGCACACTAGATGTCGACAAAACCTGGATGTGGACAAATGAAATGGGAATAATTTGCATAGGGACTGTAACTATAGAACTTGTTCTTTAATGGAAAACTGAACTGGCTTTTCTTTCTCTATTTCTTTTACTTCTTTTTCTCGCGTTAAGTGAAAGTTCTGGAGAACGATTGCGTTTAGTCAAAACTGAAGAATGTGCATTCTTTAAGTCAAGAGATCGCTAACCGAGTTACGCTCGTAGATATTTACTAACCCTGCAGTACCTAAACACAGTTCCAAATAAAGGTAAATTAGAACACCTCGTGCACCTTTACATCTGGCCATGTAGGACACATTTCTTACGACAAAACAACAATCGTATGTGTGGGTAAAACGTTAATTGGTAGTGTATTTAATGAATTATTAATTGGTTTGATGAAAGCATCAACAACCGAAAACTCGCACCAGCGTATCAAAAAAACGTTACTGCATAGGCTATGCCCTAAATTACCCGTGTTTAAGTAAACTTTTTGAGATATCAAACTTAGCGTAGATTAATACGTCGGGCGTTATAGGGTTAAACATTTACTTTATTTATTTAGCATTGCGTCAGGCACAGTGAATGTATTGAGTGACAAGGCGAAATATAAAGCATGATCTGCCTGACGAAGGCTGCCTGTTACCCGTACGAAAAATGAGTATTACTTTCTTTTCCTTTTCCTCGCTTCTGGATCGAGGTCCGCGCCAAATCTACGCCCTCTACAGCACAATCGACCTCACCGCGGGCTCGCCTCGATCTTCGGGGCGCGCTTGTTTCACGGCCGATCTAATTCCTTCCAGCACGCCCGGCCGGTCCCAATCGTTTCCTTGTGGTCAGTCTACACAATTTGATTCGCAAGCCGTGACCGCGTGGACACGGCTGTACATTATATATAGAAACAGAATTCGGGGGCGTACGTTCTTTTTACAAAAGTGCTCTAAAAAACGCTGTAAGGTGGAACGAGGAAACGGAGTTTTACCTTGCCGCACATATACGTTCGCATATACGGCCGCGAAGGTTTCGCGCTTGTAATCCGCTCGAAACGCGTGCGTTTGCTGGACACTGCGATCGACTTTTGTTGCGTTTGCCCGTTCCACGATTCTGTAACGTTTCGCGGTGGCTCTCGGATATAGATGTGTGTCCGTTTAGTCTGCGGACCTTCGTCTTCGCGATCCGCCGCCAGAAACGTGCGTTTATGGCGCGGATAAGGGATTGCTTACGCCGCTAGATCGTTGACCTTGGGAAGCCGCGTGCAAGCTGCGCCGTGGAGTACGAGATGTGTGCTTGGGACAGTTATCTAGGCAGTGTTGGTAGCTTTTTTTGTGGACCAAGTTCCCCGGCCGCTGTCCAGAAGACTCCATTTTTAGCGAAAATCTCGCGAAGGGTTGATTGTGATGATGTTTACTTGCTCATAATACTCTATCTTGTTTATGTTTAAGTTCCGGTACGTACTATGCCTTATTATTATTTTTTACTATAGTTTTAGATTACCTGTTCCGTTGGCGATTCAGCAGTCGGAATGTGAAGAGGTAAAAGAAACCTTACCTCTCAAAGACGTATGAGATCTCAGGATTGTGATTTGCCTATAAAAGCAGCTACGATGCACCTAGATCGCTCATTTCTACGCGCTTCGATGTGTCTTGAGAGAAATGGCGGTAAACGAAGGCCCGTAACCTCCTCGGAATAAAATGAGGGCGAGGCATCGAGCTCAGCCGAAGTAGTTTTTCAGTAAGTTTACCTGGGCAATTTTACTTACTACTTACGTCATATTTGCCCCCCTGGGGTTCTTCAACGTGCACCTGAATCTAAGTATACGCACGAGCGTTTCTTGCATTCCGCCCCCCCCCCCCCCCCCCCCCCATCGAATGCGGCCGCCGCGGCAGGGAATCACACCCGCGACCTCGTGCCATGCGGCACGACGCCGTAGCCATATCCGGGCATCTGCTTTTCGACACAAACGGCAAGAGCAGGCTGTGTGTGTACGTGCTCGCGGTTGCGCAAGCTGACGCCGAACGCGTTCAACAGTTCTAACCCGTCCATTACACGGTCCGCGCGCGACCACCCGCTGAATAGAAAAGAGGGGCGAATAGAAATAAAGAAAAAAGAAAGAAAGAAAGAGCGGGGGCGTGGATCGGGGTCACGATCCCCCGCTGGAACGAGGTCAGAAAAAGGTCACTTTTCATGCAAAATAGCGGTCGTCGTGGGTTCAAAGCGGCCTTCATGGCGAGCAGGTCGCTGTGTCCAGCTGGCGGCGACAACGGCACGGGACAACGACGAGTGGGCTGTGCCATCATTGCGCGCTCATCGAAAAAAAAAAAGAACTTCGCTTAGTATTGTGTATATATACGGTGTCGTCGGTATACAAGTTGCGTGCAGCGCTCAACGGGGCGGGAAGAACCGTTGGTATGCGTTGGTGCTCTTGCGGTGGTCAAGTATACCGCCTGTCAAGCAATACAGTCGAACGCGGATATATCGAACGCAAATATTAAGAATTATTGTGTATAACGAACAGCAGCAAAATCGCCTGGAAAATTGTTGTATAAAAGTTGTATTTTATATATCGAATTACCTATATATCGAACTTTTTTGTGATTCCCTTCAGATTCGATATACCCTGGTTGGACTGTATATTATGAAAAGGAAAATCGAGGTTCCTTTCAACAGGACGTATAGTGGCTAAGCACGAAGGCCCCGCATTAAAGTGTAGTGAGAGCAAACGTTCAACGCGAAATGTGCTTGTTATATACGCCAGCTTCGTAGAGTTTTGAAGCCGGCTGCACTTAACAAGACTATAAAACATTTTGGTTACTATACTCTCTACGGCGGCGCAGCGAATGTCTTCTCGATGCTTTGAGCACGCTACTACTGCAGACTATGTAGCCCTTGTCACGCTGAACATAACTGCAGTCGTGTACGAACAGCGCTCCATAGATGCACCGGGACTCCGCGGTCGTTTTAGACAAAAAGCGCTGGAAATTGACGACAAAAGGCCCGGGAACGGCCGCGGTTTGTGGGACAGACGATAATGAGGGGGGGGGGGGGGGGGGGGCTGTTGGCTTACGTGGTAACAAGCTCAAGAGGAACGAAACTGGATCACGTTGCAAAACATTTGGAGAGAAGGCGCGGCTTTGTTTGCAAAGACGAGCGTCCCTAATTGAAAAGCCATGTACTGGACTCACAGAATCGCCGACTGCCCACCGGCCGAGAGTAATTAGCTCGCTGTTTAAGCGCGCGCGCGCGCAGGGGGGGGGGGGGGTGTGGGGGGGGGACGTCCTCATGCGGACGAGCGTTCGACGTTTCACCGAACGCTCGCGAAAGACGGCGTACACTACCGATGAAAAACGCAGCGGCCGAGGCAGATTGCGACACAGCGTGCAGCATGCGGTGTGTGCCACCTTTCAGCGCGCATGCGCCTTAGAGGAGTATACCAACGCATCGTTTGCGAAAGTTTGTAGAAACTCTGCAGGACCGGCCGGCGGTGGCGGCCTTTTTTTTTTAATGGAGGCAACGTGCAATAAACGCCCGTGTACATAAGAGTGCATTACGGCTGGATTCACTATAGATGGACGAAATTCCGCGAACCAGCATTATACGTCGCGCCCAGTGCCACCGAAGCACGCCGCACACAGGGGCGATACAGGTGAGCTGTTGTTGCCAGCGCAATTCTTTGCGGCTCAGCCACGTCATGCATCGTCCGCAGAATTCGGTCCGCCGTGGTAAATCCTTCGTAAAGAACCCCTGGCAGTCGAAATTAATCTCTAGACCCCCACTATACGGCGCATGTGGCCCCATAATCGGATCGCGGTTTCGGCGCGTCAAACGCCACATTTTTCTTCACCCTTTAGAAACTCTGCCACGCGAATATTGCACGTAAAATGATGTCACTTAGTGATTATGAAGATCGGGAAACGTAAAATCCTTCAATTTGTTACCTAAGGTTGGTGTCGAGACGTCGGATCGTGTGTATACAGGGTGTCCCAGCTATCACGCAGCATGATATATTAAAAAAAAGAGGAACGGCGTTACGCGAAGCAAACCTAGTGCGTATTGTTTCCAGTACAGTGGAGTAGCCGCCAGTAGTTTTTTCGTTACTGAGATTTGATTAGGTAATTGTAATTAATTATCCAACTCGAGAAGTACTGGCCTAAATTTTTAAAGCTGTCAATGAGAAAATTGTAGAGCAACATGAAAAAAATCACAGCATATCCACGGGGTGAATGATAATGAGTGGGCGAAGCTCCGGAGGGAATCATCGGTAAACCGTGAATCTTCCGTGTAATTCGCCCAGTCGATCATCATGTAAAGACGTCAGAAACACTGTGTGTATATATACAAAATCAACTTTAATTTGTTCTTAGACGATGGATGGCTTGCGTTGTCCCTTCATTATGACGGCTTTATGAGAGAGTTTCGAACGCGCTGCCCAAGGCGGTGGCAAGTCAAGTTCAAGTCGATCTCGAGGAGCGTTTATGAATACGGTGGTAAGGCGGAGAGGCCACAGCGTCTTACACCAGCTTCTTACAAGGGCCGTAACGCGCTAGCACAAACGCGTTAGAAACGCGCAGTCTTTCGTTAATGTTGGGTATTTATTGTCATCGTGGTGCGTGTGTCCATGTGCGCTTCGTGGCGTAGTGGCTAGCGCCGCGCGTTCGGAAGCGAGGGCTCCCTCGTTCGATTCCGCGCTACGGACACAACTTTCGGAATGTTTTTTTTGTTTCATAAAACTAGACGTGGCTACCTACTACGACGACGACTACTACTACTACTACTACTACTACTACTACTACTACTACTACTACTACTACTACTACTACTACCTACTACAGAGGAGGGACAGACCCACACCCTAAGGAGCTTCGCCCCTAAAACTCCCGATGCAGCGTTCTGTTGCCCAATGCGTGCTACGTAAATGTGTTTTTCCGAGTGTGAAAGAAGCCCGCGAATACACGCAGAATTGCCGCGCCTGCCCGCTCGAGGCACCGCGCTAATGAAAGTACGCGCGCGACGGAGCCCGGGCATTTCCCCGCTCTATACCGAGATATATGGCTCGACCTGAGCGCACCTTGACGCTGGAAGAGGCTGCCCGACGAGAGGAGCGCCTTCAAGCCACGCAGGAAGGAATCGCCGTCTTCGTGCCGATCTAGCCTACTTTGCCAACAAAGCCTAGGCGACGTCGCCGAGCCGATCTGGTCTACCGAGAACGCGAGAATCAAGCCAAGCGTCAACGCCCAGCCTTGCCATGATAGCCTATAGCCTTGCCCTGATAGCCCAACCTTGCCTAGAAAAAGCCAAGTTAAGCCGCGTTAAGCCTACATCCACGAATTGCTAAGGAACGTCGTTCAGCTTCGGTGTTTCTTCAGATTTGGCACCGCTAGTGTGAAGCTGGTCGCATTTTTTTATTATTTTGTTTTATTTACTCCCGTTGGTGGGGCACTATATAGAAGTTCTCGTCAGATTTAGGAGTAAACAAAAAAACAAGATATTTATCGGTTGATAAATGTACATAAATTAATAAAATAAAATAAAAAAGACACAAGACAAACACACCTGAACTTAATATAACACAATGATGAAGACAAGTACATATGACGAGCAATTAACAGTGGATATAAACATGAAGCAGGGCTTGGATCAAATATACAAGAATACACTAAAATAAAATTCAAAAGAAAACAGCGATGTCATACGCGTGGCCGGGCAGCAGCAGCAAGTCCATAAACCGTGAAGTCGGCGCACAGCTTTCCCGAAGAATGCTGGCGGGCCGATCTTGTCGAGGTGGATGCGATTGCTGGGCTGGATTTCCCGGGAGTCTAGATCTGACGACTTCCCTCAAGCAGGTTGAGCTAACTTGAGGCGAACTACCGTGAGTTTCGTTGCAGACGCTGGTTTGTCGTCTCGTACGTCAACTAGTTACTTGGAGTTCCGACGCGGCTAGGCGGCCCAGGCGATACTGGACGGCACTAGCCCCCCCCCCCCCCCCCCCCTTCCGACTTCCGACGGCTTCTCAGCAACTCATAGGTTCAGCTCCTAGACTGATTAGCAGGGCCTAAAACCTGCGCCTAAATAGCCTCTCCTTTCCCTAGTTCCCTACGTAGGGGATCTGCAGGTATGCAGAGTTCACCTAATTATTTCATGACTCCTCCCAAAAGTCTTGGCCGCGCCCCTTTCACCAGGGGCGAAGGAACGGTAAATACCCCCCTCTCTCCAAGGTCGAGCCCCCGCACTGCACCACACGGACGCACACGCACACACCTGGGTCCGTTAATCGGCGTGTCGCTTTCTCGAGACTATGCCGCACCGTGAGGACACGACGTTTTTGGCGGCCGTTAATCGGCGTGTAGATGGCTCGAGAAACTATGCCGCTCCGTGACGGAGTTATAAACTATTTACACTCTTTTTTTACTTATACGGGTGTAAATTATCTTACTCTAATGCACTCTAATGTTTCCGGTGTGGGTGGGAAACTGCGGTGATATAATCTTCGTCTGCAGGGGCTCATGCTGCACAGCTTAACAGGAGAGGCGGCGTTGTATACTATAATAACTTGACTGTTTCGACCGTGGGCAATAAAAAAATAATGATAAATAATAAAAAAGCCAACTGTTCGCATCTTTAGCGCTCCAAAAATTAATGAATCCCGAGACGCGGCCATGTTAGAGCGCGCATTTTATTAATGATTGCGTGATTGCATGATGGTATCGTCTATATATACTTGCGGTATTTTTAGACAACCGCGCGATGTTGTCTGCCAGTACGAGTTGTATATAGACAATACGCCCATGCTTGATGTGTGCGCGGAAATGCAATTATCTCGACTCGCCTTTCGAACAATAACCGGCCCGCTTAATTTGTGGACGGCCGCCTATATCCCGGAAGCTGACCCGCTTCCCATTGTATTCGTCCGCTTTCTTTATGATAGCGTGCGCGTTATTATTGGTGTGCTTAGCCGCATGTATATATTATACGTCCCTTCGCGTGTACGTAAGTGCTTCTTTTTCTTCGAGGTCTAATAACAGGCTAATTAGTGCACCCGGCAGCTCCACTGTGATGCTTACGCCATAGACTTTACGACGCGAGATTTAATCGTATAGACGAAGCTTTACAGCGACTGATGGGATCTGGCTCTTGTGAATAACTTGTCCTGTACTGCTCGGCACATTCGCCGGGTTGACTATAAGCGAGTGTGTCGTGCTGTTGGCCAAGAGGTCAGGTCGTGGGTTAAAATAGTGTAGTTTTATTTCTGTGGTGTACGTAATGCGGACAGTTTTATATTGATTGGGTCCCGGGTTTGATTTCCCGCTGAAGTGGCCTCATCGCACACGTAGGCATAACTTAGCTAAGCCACAGCCAATTTTCTTAAAGCCGTTTTGTGTGGAGTAATGATCCCTAAGAAACGGTGCCGAACAATTTTTTACAGCAAGCGCGCCGGCTAATCTAAAGACTTGCAACCGAGAAGCTTTGCGGGTATGGCCGCTCTTACCTTTTTTTTTTTTCCTATATTCATTTCACTAATTTACGCAGATACGTGCAAACAGTTAGTGTGACCTTCTTCGTGAGAAACTGCTTCCGCTGCATAGTATAGTTACTGTGTCGTTCTACGTTTTGCCTGTCGCTTCTAT
The DNA here is from genome assembly GCF_013339745.2 of Dermacentor silvarum. Classification (NCBI taxonomy): domain Eukaryota; kingdom Metazoa; phylum Arthropoda; class Arachnida; order Ixodida; family Ixodidae; genus Dermacentor; species Dermacentor silvarum. The sequence continues at coordinate 40,070,773 of NC_051160.1, forward strand.
TGATCGTTTGGATTTCCATGAGCTTTCAACGGGCACGGATAAGCTGCTAATGGCTTAAGCGTACGTCCCTGGACGTGGGACTATGTAAGTTGCTTCGATTTGCGTTCGAAGCGGGGAGCCTTGGTGGGCGATGTTTTATGTGCCTGTTTTTATTGGTTTCTGCTTCTCTTCTTTTAATTTTCCTTTTTCTTTTGACTGTGCTCCTTGTGCCAGCGTAGGGGAAGCATTGTGGACTCCAACAGGACAGAAAACACCGACATTAAAGAAGTACCGATATGACATTCTCGACTTTTCTTTTTCTCGGGGTGGGGGAGGAGGTTTAGGTGCACGACTTCGGAACCCTAAAGCAAATACTGGGGCGCCTCACAGCTCCCCAAATAATAAACTATAATAGCTTATCTTGCGAGCCCGTTTCGTTTTCTTTTCCCAGGAGGTGTCTAGTTGTGCCTTTGATGTAGAAGGTGGTCACGTGGGAGTAGAACGTCGTGGCGTTTCAGCACCTATCGCTCCTGCTCGGTCGGTCGTCTGTTGTGCGGCGCGCAACGGTCGGCGCCATGAGTATCGGCGTATAGCGTCATATATCTAGCATAGCATATGACATAACGTAGCATCAGATATCTGATTGCACACTAGCTGCCTTCGTTGGTAACGAGTGTAGCAGCAGAGTGGGCAGTGCTGTTCAAGTCATCGCGGCGCACATGAGGGCTGTGTTGTACGCGCGCGAGCTTGCGAGTTAGTGCCTCGAGTTATGCGGTCTGTGTGAGATACAGAAGGTCACCGACGAATAGTGCCGAGAATGGGTGCCGGCACTGCAGTAATAGCACTAGTCCTATACCGCTTGGCTTGGCTAAAAAGAAAAGCCTGGTGCATGCAGCCAGTAAAAGCATATGGCTTTCGAGATCAGTTTGTGTTACTTGGAGGCAGCCTCGCTGGGGCGTAGATTCGGACAACACCTGTTATAGTGAACAATAATTAAATGCTTCATAAAACAGGAATGGTAGGAACATCGGCTTGATAAGCGATGTATTGCTTTCTCACAGCAATAGCCGCACTTCTCGCCTGCTTCCCACCAATGCCGGCGTATAATCGCAATTGCGCTTACCTATCGCTGTTTCCAGCATGTTTCGTGAGCACGACTACATCCTCAATACAGATGCGAAAATTCTGATTAAAAAAATGGTCCACGGCGTTTGCCGCATTACCATTGATGATTAATTGTATGGTAGCGCTAAAAAAAAAACGGTTACCATAAAAATTGGTTGTCTGTCCATTTGAATTTCTCCGGTGCTGAGCGGAATCGAACCCACCTCACAAACGTTCCTCCCTGACAGCAACCCGACGCATTAGCAGGCTGTGCTAGAAATGCTTTTTTTTTCTTTATTACATGACAAACGAAACTAAAAATATATTACAGTGCGGTCATCAGCTACACACTTAAAATTCGGGCAAACACACACATGCGTCCAACAAGTGCATCAAGTCAGGCGGAGGTTCCTGCGCAGCGTACACACTTCTTACATAAGCTGCACCTTCACGAAAGAATGATCTTGTAGATCGCGGGCTTTCGGCATAGGCGATCACAAAGTCTAGATATCCATAGGCTGTATAAACCCAGTACTATGAACATGTCATAGGGAGGACCGCCAGTAATCTTAAAAGGTAGGAACCTAATTGAGTATGGAGTGATGTCAATGTCAGTTTTAAGCGTCCGTTGGAGAAGGTCCCAGAAAAATATAGCATCCCTACAGTGATCACGTTTCTATGTGATCTATGGTTTCAACACGCAGGCAGTCAACAGTTCGGGGACCACGGTACAAAGCAGCCCCTCCCGTTCAACTAGGTTTCAACAGGAAGTGTTTTAGAATGCAATTTAAAGAATTTTTTTTTTTAATACAGGAGGTATACACATTTTACGGACCCACCTAAGTACATCCTGATAAGGCCGATTTAAATAAGGTTCACGATACAAAGGATCTGGGAAAATGGAATCCACCAGCGCCATGCATTTCGGATGCCACCCCAGGCTTCGCGGCGGCATCGCTAGATTACACGAAGTGTTCTTAGGGGAGTTAGGCTGAGTTCTGTTCAGATAGCAGGGCTTGAGGCCCGCATCTGACAGTACCGCACCCCAAGGGGCCACCATTCAAGCCAGAGCTGCAGACGTGGACCTTGCCCCTCGCAACATTCTTCCCGTACTCCCGGCTTTATATTAATTACTTATGTTTATTTATTTTGCTCACAATAAAGACGTTTGTACCCGCTCCTCCTCCCCTGCTATATCGGCGAGCAGTGGCGAGAGAACGAACACTGAAGTTATTGTATAAACTCCCTTGAGTGAGCCTATGCAGTAACATTAACGAACACCGAAGGTTGCGCCCCCCCCCCCCCCCGCCCCTCGTGGCCACAAGGGAAACTAATTGCGAGAATTTCGTACGTGCCTGGCTCGATCGCGAAACAAAAGTCGCCCTCCTTTTCAGCCGTCTGCCGAACATTATTTGAGTCTGTGGACTGGAACAGCGGTGCTTTCGCAAGCGCGTCTTCCTTTAAATTGGAGCATAAACTTGTGTTGCGTCTATCCGGCGGATGCATTTTCATTTGTTTTTGTTTTTTCCTCGGTTCGTCTTTTGTTCGCAGTCCGTGTTGACACAAATGTTCCTGCAGCGAGCCAACAACTACAACAGAGAGAGAGAGAAAAAAAAATCAAATGGCGGTGGTACAGCGATCGTGTGTTAATTGGCGGGCGGAAAGAAAAAAACATCCTCGGCGATAATACGTACTGCGTTAGGCTTAGCCTAAATGTTTGTGTCAGGGTCGACTCGGTAAGTTGACCAGAGAACAAACGAATCGCGAGCGTGCCATCATTCTTTATTATTTTGCAGTCTTTCGTTTGCTTTATTTCTTGCCTTTTTGCACTTTTGTATCTCTTGTGAAGCGTGTTTTTCGCGTTTGACGACGACGATGCATTATACGCGCTGTCGTTACTGTAGCCAGACGGCGCGGTCCGTGCGGCGCGTCTTCTGCTCGGCTCTCTCTTTCAACATGGCCGTCGCGTGACCCACACTAGGGTGGCTAGAAGGGGAGGTGTGAATACCGGCGGCGCAAGCGTGACCCCTCAGCGCACCGATGCCGCAGGGCGGCGCTGTTGACCGAGGCGCGGGAAGGCACGCAACCGAAATGAGCGCATCGCCAGCCTCGGGTATCGCGCGTTGTCGGCGATCGTCATGGAATATACGTCTTTATCCATGAAATCAACGTTTTATCAGCCCACATCACTACTCCTGTGAGATTTTACGGGCCCAGTTCGCATTGCGTCGATAGATTCAAACGCGGGGTTTTTTTTATTATTTTTATTTATTTATTTATTTTTTGTCCTCCGGATCAGGATCATAGGGGCTGGGGGCTCTGGAATAATTTCGACCACTTCGGGTTCTTTAACGTGCACTCACACCTTACGGCACACAGGTGCCTTGCATTTCGACTCCCTCAAAATGCGACCGTCGTCGTCGAGGTCAGCAGTAATCACCCTATGCCGTGTACTTAGATTTAGGTGCACGTACGTTAAAGAACCCCAGGTGGTCCAAATTTCCGGAGTCCCCCACTACGGCGTGCCTCATAATCAGAACTGGTTTTGGCACGTAAAACCCCATAATTTTTTTTTAGTAATCACCCTATGCGTGCCGTACGTACGACGTGTAAACTGCAGTCATTACCCGATTACTTCTCGATGTACAAACCACTTTGTGCCAGCGCTTGAAGACGTGTAGCATGTCCTTTCGACGCTCAAATAAGCAATTTACTATGATTTCAGACAGCAACAGATCTGGTCATAAAATCGTTTATTTAAGGGAGGAAAACAGCTATGGGAAAATTTGATCTACAACACGCAATATTTCAGTGCATTTAGTTTATTCTCAGTGCCCTGCTGCGTGACACCTTTAAGCAAAAAATGAATCCTTGTTACGCAATAAAAACGTTCAACTGATGCTGTCAGGGCAGCAGAATGCTCTAGGCAACCAATTTTGGCACATCACCAATTGATCAACTGCATAAACTTTGCCACAGCTTTGGCATGCAAACGAGTGAGTTTGTTCAATAACGGCATTCATTGACCAAAACATCCTCGGCGATAATACGTACTGCGTTAGGCTTAGCCTAAATGTTTGTGTCAGGGTCGACTCGGTAAGTTGACCAGAGAACAAACGAATCGCGAGCGTGCCATCATTCTTTATTATTTTGCGGTCTTTTGTTTGCTTTATTTCTTGCCTTTTTCAGTTTTGTATCTCTTGTGAAGCGTGTTTCTCGCGTTTGACGACGACGATGCATTATACGCGCTGTCGTTACTGCAACCAGACGGCGCGGTCCGTGCGGCGCGTCTTCTGCTCGGCTCTCTCTTTCAACATGGCCGTCGCGTGACCCACACGCCGCCGCGGACGACACTGGCATGAATTGAGGTCCGTGCGACTTCTTGTCATCGTATAGCTTTAGTTGCCGAAGACAAAAGGAATACCTAGCGCGTGCGCGTCTTTCGAAAAATGGTTCGTACCGTCCCTAGCGAAACAGAAGAAAACAAAATGATGCGATAGGGGGACAACGGGTGCGCGGGCGCGGGTCAGCGAACAACGCGGTTTTATCCTCGCAAAGCGGGCTTCGTTTTGGAGCGCTTCGCTGGTAGAATAATGGCGCGCGCGTTTCGAGGCTATTACAATGTGGCACGCGCTATATACAAAGCGCCGGGCCACTTCAGTTTTCGAAAATTGCGGCGAGCGAGCGAGGGCTTGCGAAGCCTGCAGATGCACTATATTGTATACCTATATACACACGCCTCGACGGCGGTCGTTTACTGTAGAGCCGCGACTAATCGTTCGTCTGGAAAAATGAGAGCGTGGCTCAGCCAAATTTAGCAGACGACACTTTGGGTCACGTGTGCGGTGGCGTGTCCGCTGCGTGGCGCTCTCGACCAAGGTCCCCTTAATTGGCGTCGCTTCTCGGTGTTTAAACGCGTGGTGTCTAAAATGGCGACCTTAAAAGTGGCACGCTGTCCTTCTTTGGCAACGTACGTCAAGCTGCTTGTATTTTTCTTTGGTGCTGTTCTTTTTGGGCTAAGTTACTCGTTTTGTTTGCGGGGGAATTTCGCCACGGCACTGAAAGTGCTTCGGCAGGCACTTCAATCAAACTGCTTCGGCAGGAGCATCAATCATTCGCACGGGATTAACCCTTTCCGTGTAATTCACAAGGAAGCGTTATTCGCCATTTCTTGGCTAAGGAAACTGTTTTTTTTTTTATTCGTTGAGTTTCTGGAGGGATGCGGGAAATTGATCCTTCTTATCATTGTCGAATGAGATTACGAAATATTTGACCTTCGAGAGTGCTTGCTAATGCGTTATTCTTTAGCGCACACATGCGCACGCACAAACAAACAGACAAGCAAACAAATAAAACAGGGAACAAAAACAATCTATGCATAACATCGGGTAACGCAAGAGGGACGACAGACGAAGAAATGCACAGGACAGCCGCTTCGTCTATTAGTATTCCGTTCCTCCTGCGCCATCTGAAGTTATAAATCCCTACCAACTATAGACCGATTGGAGTACTTGTTAAATATAAGTACGACTCAAATGATAGTCTGTGCTGCTTTTATAAACAAATATCGTATGAAAATGTAAACATCAACATTATCGCTCACGGTGTTAAGTAAACATTGCAGTCGAGTTATGGGAGAGTCAGGTTACAAACTCATTGATTGCCTATGAGCTTAAGATGATTGTAAATGGAGACCAAATTTATGTTTAATTTCGCGTCCAAGCTGCGGCCCTCATACACTATGTTTTCTACGAATGTTCCGTTGTCATCGTGTATTTTGCGGACTAATTCCGTCAAAATAAACTCTGCAAAAGTTATCCAGATTCATCTTGTCTTTGTTTTGCTATATACACGCGCTGTAACCCTATTTTACCGAAAAAGTCGGCCGACACTTAAGACTGCTTACGTGTGGGAGTGCGAAAGCATTATACCGTCTGTAGGCCTTGCAACGTCATCAACGCGCTCATTTTATACTCTCGTGACGTGGCGCCACCTCCTCGGCCCCTCAAGTGCGCCACCCAATGACGCACGCACTAAGCCACACCTTTAGTCAGCGAGATGGCTTCGCGACGTGACGTGTGCAATCACGCACGCACTAGGCGCACCTTTAGTAAGCCTGAACCGTGGAGTAGCCGTGGCTTCAGGGAAGCGTGTTTGTCTCGCTCACCCCTGAGGCCCGGGCTCGATTCCCACCCATACCGAGATGTACCAAATTTTCTTTTCAAAGCCGCTTTGTTTACAGGAGCCTCCCTGAGAAATGTGAAGTCAATCCGAGCATTTTCTGGCGTTTATTTATTACTCTATATGCGGGGTCGGGCCATTTTTCTTCACGGCGCAGTTTCGCCAAGGGCACCAGCCAACATAGACACCTAAGACTTTTCGCCTGAATACGCATCTAAATCGCATGGCCTGAGAGTGAAAAATATATGTGACGCCTCAGGGGACCTGCGGTTTCCATTTAGCGTTGCTTTAAACTGGTCGGAAGTGGGGTAAACTTGTGTCGTTTAGAGCTGACTCTTCTCCCCGGTCGGCCTTCGTGGAAGACGTCCACTGTAATTCTGTCCACGGCAGTTCTCTGGCCGTTTGCGTTGCGGGAACACACTCGCGTCGCGTTTGTACGTCCGGGAAAGGAAGCTGTTTGCATTTGAATTGGACGTGCCTGCTTTGAAGCGGAAAACAATTAACGGACAGCGATGTCTGCCTGTGTTGGTCGCTCTGACTCGAGCTTCCGTGTACACGTCCGCGCCGGCTCGCGGCGCTAATGCGAGGCAGACATCTTTGTCCTTGTTCGTTTCTTTTCGTCATACGGAGGAGAGCCTGTTAGCAAGCACCGAGACCGATCGCCATGCACCACATTTAAACCTGACAAAGGACAAAAGGAAAGAAAAACACGCACAATGTTTTGAAAACGTGCACTGTGAGCAGGATGCTGTGGATAGCGGAAGTGCTTTCTAAAAATTGCGTCTGTCCAGCGGTATAGAGTGTGCTGCAGGACCGATGACAATCGAGCCTGCTTGGCGCCGCTGTCAGCTGTCCGGATCGCGGCGTCTGCTTCGTGTTGCGACCAGCCGCGAAGCAGACGAAAACAGCGCTCGCGGCAGACGACAGCGACGAACTCTTGTCACATGCAGACGACCGATGCGCTTAAAATTGTTCGTGACTGTGCATGCGCAATTCGATATGGAGGACAGAGACAGCTTCTCCGCTTATAGTATACGCCTCTGGTTTCCTTGATACGTATAGGCACGTTTCCTCGCATGCAGGGTTGATAGATTTGATCTCGACATGTTATTTTTGAATGAGCTGAGCCTTTTGTCGCGGCTTTGAAAGCGGGAAGTCCTCAGCGATGACCTCAGTCCTCAGCCGCGGCTGCGTACAAGTTTCGTCGTTGGCAATATACGGTGTGTCAGTGGTAATCGCATTAACGTCCATTCATCGTGCGATGGGTTCTTACGGATTCTTTTAATGCTTTTTACTGAATTGAGTATTAGAAACGAGACATTTCGCTGGGAGGTGTCGATGACTCAAAGTTCGCTGGTGATCATGTTATTTCCGCAGAGGCCAAGAGATAACTTGTGGTAGAAGTTAACACGTAATGTACGGGTTATAAGCGGGCATTGTGTCACATCGTAAAATAGAAGCATTTCGCGCATTTATTGTTCTTCTCATACATGTATTCTTTATTTTCATTTGATCTTTAGTTCGTTCGCTTATTCATCATACGCACACGCACTCACTAATACCACAGTGTTCGTGTATAGCGCATATATTAGTAAACGTTCCGTCTATTCAGCGTGATCGCACCGAAACATATAATTGCGAATCAGAGTGAATTATAGTTCGGAGGAGTTGTGAAATATGTCGCTTTGGTGTTGTGCTACTTGCTACCGCTCTCGGTTACAATTTAATGTTTTTTTTTTTCTTGTGCTCGTAGGTTTTTTTTTTTGTTTTTTTTTTTTTTTGTAGGGCGTTTCTTTTCCCCTCTTGCAGACATGCATGTGGGCGAATTCTACGCCGGCAAACCTCTCTGCTTTTGAATAACGAGCTCGGCCTTTATTTTATTCCCTCTCTAGCCGTTCTTTTTCTTCGGGGATGTTGGATATACTATAGAGTTCAGCCTGATTAATCGATCGTGTCGGAGTCGGTGAAGCCATCCGGTAATTGCGCGGCTGGCTCGCAGGAATGCCGCGTCCACGTTCTCCGGACATGACCGCGTCGACCGACGCTTCTTCGTCATTTCCTTTTGCTCGTTAAATGCTTCACTTCCGAAGGCTGCTATCAGTACGCAGCAGCAGCAGCAGCAGCAGCAGCAGCAGCATTTGGCGGGCATGCGCCCACACACGCCGACAGGCAAACGCGAAACTATGAAGGCTCCCTCACGCGCACCCGACTTCCCGTTGTTGCCTTAATTTTCCTTCTTGCTCGGGGACCGAGCGGCGACGCGCCGTTGTGTTCTCTCGAGGAAGGGAAAAAAAAAAGGCATTCGCAAAGTTTTGACACCGGTGTACAGCGTCTCGGCCGCTCTCCGTCCGCTTCCACGCGTGTCCGCGCGCGAAGAGCGCGACGACGACGGACGTTCGGTTCATCCGAGCTACATGCGCGCGTCTTCCCGAGGCGCTCAGCGCCCGTATACGCTTGCGTCACGGACTTCCAAGATGGAGAGCGCAGCCGGCCGGCTGACCCCAAAACCGCGTCCGCTAGCGCTGTATACCGCCGTCGACAGTCTGACGGCGACAGACTCCGCTCTTTTAGACGCGACCGCCATGTTTCCGATTTGGGAACCGCATCAGGAAACAGAAAAAAAAAGGTAGCGCGCGTCGCCAGCTGCTTCTTCAACCCTCTCTCAACCTGAAACACAGCGCGCTGCTCAGTGAGCACTGGCCGAGCTTACGGCGTCGCGCGCGCGTTTGTGTGTGCGTATTTGCCGCTTTCAACGACGCACCCCCTCATCGCGTCGTTGCGTGTGCGTTTGTATGTAGTACGCGCTCCGACTGGTCCTCGCTCGCGCGCGGTTTCTTGCTTTTCGCAGTCATCGTACGGCGCGCGCGGCTTCACCGCTATTGTCTCGGGGTTGCACAGTACACGCACCAACAATCGGCAGCGACGTCTACGCGGGTGATTGCGTGGAAAACGAGGGTGGACGTTCCCGGTGTGGTTGCTGTGGCGCGGCCCTCGGTCGCCGCTTGTATAAACGGTTTTGGCTCGCGCTTCTTCGCGAAACCTTTGTTGTTGTTTGTTTGTATTGTTTTTTTTTTTTCGCCGTTTGCATTGGAAGACGTACGTAAGTACGTGGTCGTTCGCGGGGTTGCGCACCTTCATTGTATTTTTTTTTTTTCCGCCGCTGGATACGCAACTTTCGCTAAATGCGTGCATCGTTCTTCTGGAAGCAACTGGTTGCCCGCATCTGCAGTTGCCATCTATAGTGGCGGTTGGTTTATAACGGGGTGGAAATCTTCGCATTTTGTGCTGCTATAGAGAGGCTACTTGTTTGGAAACCGCGAGACTGATGCTACGCATTACGGGTGGTAAGTAAGTGTATACTGCGTGATAAAGTAGGCAAAAAGAGACGGCGCACACCTTCACTGACTTTTCGTATATTCACATATTTTCGTGGCGAGAGTCTTATTCGAATGCTTGTTACAACGGTTAGGAAAACTTTGGTCGCAGTGGCGGCTTCCCGTGAAAGCGGCGCGAAGCGCGGTGGCAAGCTCGTTTGCGCACTTCACGCTACGTGGCCCATGTTTTTTTTTTTTTTTTTCGCGAGCTTTCGGTCCTTTTTATGGCGGGCGTGATTTACCGGTGCGGCACGTAACGAGTTACACACAGGCAATACTTCGCGATATTGCCTTTGTGGCACTTTAATCGTGTGTTTTACTCTGCGAGTTCGCAGTGACATCTGGTTCTGTTACCGAGAGCGCAGACGATGGTATAAATCTTCGCGGATGAACAGAAAGGCTAGTATACGTTGGACATCCTCTCTGGGCAACATTGTGCACGCAGTCTGCAGCCAAATATGCTTACTCATCAGTTAGCCAGGAACAAGAGCCAAAAAGCAGGCCGCCGCTAATCCCCCCGTATATACGCGATTCCGTCTGAACAAAGAGATCACGTGAGGATTAACGGTGCGTCTCGGCCGAATCCACCTTTCTTTGAGACGCTCGGCCGCTTCACGTTTCTTGTTGGCTTGCAGTACAGTTGGCGAGACGGGTTGCATAGCCTCTCGTAACGCTGCACCCAACTAGATGAACTAAGTATACGTTCGCGTGCTCGCGGCCGGGCTTTCGCGCGATTGACCCCCTCCGTGGTCGCTGTCGGGGCTGCGAGGCGTGTCGATGACGATGGGCCTGCGACAAAAAGAGGAAACGCCGACTGTGTCTTCTAGCTGCGTGATCGTGTATCTCGTGTGGCTAACGAGCAGCTAGGGAGACAGGAAGTTTTGCGCTGGCGAACCAAGAGATGACCGAAACCACGCGGTTAACGGGGTCGTGCTTTTGGCCGCATGGCCCGCCGGCAGGACGTTCGTTTCGGGGACACTATTTCGGGAAGTTTGTTCCGACGCGATTATCGGGCAGTTAACGGTTCCTCGCCCATCGTCGTTCGTCGCTATAATGGAGATCGAATCTGCGAAGACTCGTCTCTGCGGAACGCGGACGTTTTCTTCAGTTCACCGGGACGCGCGGTTCTTAAAACGGCGTGTATGAGCCGCTTTTAGCGCAGAATCGGGGAGCCGAAAGGGACAAGCGCTACCGTTGGTCCGAAAAAAGGAGACAGAAGTGGTCAGAATTAATCTTGAGGCATCCGCCTGATTGGGTCGAGTACCTCATAGACTGTGGTATGTTGTTGCGACGTTAGAACCCCTGGAGCAGTTCGTATCTGTGATCACTGATGTCTCGACTAGTGCAGTCGACGAAAATAACTGAACCGTAAAGAAGCCGCTAGCAGCATTCTGTATTTATTCATTTTTAATGAGAAACTTTTTTTTCACCCACAACTCGCCATTCCTTTGCGGGCGCTGGCAATTGCTGTCTTGCCAAGTGGACAACTTGGGCCACTGGGTGTATGGGCCCGAAAAGACAACTTGGGTCATTGAGTAGGTGCTTGAAAATGCAGCTTGGGCCACTGGGTAGGTGCCCGAAAATACAAATTGGGCCACTTCGTATGCGCCCCCCAAAAATCATGAGCCATCGCACTCTGTAAAGGTGGATGACCAGCAAAGGTGTTTAGCACATGACACAGAGGTGACCGAATTTTGAACAAAGGTACGAACATATGTATTGTCCTGATCGGTGGTCATCGTGACGATAGGTACGCACACACATCCTTGTATCACCTCTGTTATTACATGCGTCCGTTATACGTAAGGCAAGGAATGGCTCATACCCCCTTGAGCAGTGGCTTATATACCCCCTCTAAATAAGGAAAAATTTAACGCGCCCTTCCCTTTACGATGACAGAAGAGAAGTGAAACTCTACGCGGGACGCCAACGAGCTAGCTATGGAAGAAGACACAACGTTCGAGCCATTGCTGATGATGATAGTTTTTAACGCACACGAGAAATGCGTGGAACCCTAGCCGTACTAAGCTTCGCTGTAAAAAAAGCGCCGTGACACTGACGGTGTCGAAGCCATAAATGTAAGGAGGTATAGGTGCTTTACTTCTCTGTGCCCGAGCACCTCTCGTCGACACCCTTGGCAAGCATTGCTGTCCAGCGTCGACTCCGGGCTCAAGATCGATCTGGTCAATAGAGCGCGCCGGGCGCGTATACGGCTCATTTGGGGTCCTGGACTGAGGACTGCACCCGCGACTGAGGCCTCACGGCGAGGAGCGCCCCGGTGCGATTTGGTTTTATCAGTTTCTCTCTAGCTCGCCTTCATCCTCCTGATACAGCGAGCTAGCAGCTATAGGCGACGAGGCTATTCTCGTGTCATCCACAAATGCTTCTGCTATACCTCACTATCTCAATCAAGCTTCGCGTTATTTAGATTACAACAGTGCGTCGGATCAGCGTGTTTTGTACTTTGTCGCAGGATTACTAGGTGATGTAGAACTGGACGGCTCTCCACAAGACACGACGCTCGTGATTCGAATAAGCGGACGCTTCCGGGCCCCGGAAGCTATATGCATTTCTTTGTATGCGCGTGTATACGGCAGATTTCAATCTCGGATAACGGCGCTTCCGCTGCAGTTTGCATTTGCTCCAGCGTTCACAAACCTCGTGCAGGCTCGTGTATTGAGTGGACTCGGAACAGATTCTGCGATTGCCCTCGTATAAGGTGGGCGTTTTATTTTTCTGCTCTATTTGTGTAAAGATGACTTCAGACCCTAACTTCACGGTGGGCACGCCACAAAGAAACAAACGTGGTAATGACTGTCCCGCCCAGGTCATTCCGCTCTTATAAAGGCGGCACACTTTAAGCGCCAGCCACATGTGAGCGTCATCTCAAGCGTGTCGCGTCCAAGCCACGCGTAATGCGCGCCCGGGCCGGAGATTCTGCGCGCGATGATCGCGTTGATATCGAGAGAGATTGTGTGTGTTCACGTGGCAGTGCGGACGAGATTGCGCATGCGATTGTGGTCGTCGTCTTCGCTTCTAAAAAAGTGTTTTCACCTGCGAGGCCTCCGCTGCAGCTGTAGCCTTCCTTTGCTTCCTTTGTCTATAGACCAGAGCTAAAACAAGAGTGTCGCGTGCCGGTGGATTGGACTTCCGGATGAGAAAAGTGGACTCCGCGAAAGCGGGCTACGGGTGTGTACAGGGTGTAATTTTGCGCACGCATTGGGACACACGCAGGCTGCAAGCCCGTGCAGTTATAGGCGGACCGTTTCGCACGAGTGCGTCCAGATAGCGGTGAACCTGTGGCCCCGAAGAGCAGCTTGTTCCGGTCTTTGTATAGCCGAGTCTTCCGAGAAATAACTGAGTTTTCTTGGATGGTTCATTAACCATCCAAGAAAACTCGGTTATTTATCTGAAAACTCGACTATACACAGACGGAACGAGCTGCTTTTCGGGGCCACAGGCTCACCGCTGTAGAAAGCGGAGGTTTCTCTCTCTCTCTCTCTCTCTCTCTCTCTGTGTTTTTTTTTTTTTTTACGTATTCTAATAAAAGAAGCTTGTATGGTGAGTAGACCTCGTATATGTGTAATTTGGCACGTATTTCGTGGCATAACTGATTTATAAATTTGTGATTAGCTGTCAGAGAAAAGTGTCGGAAATTTGCGATTTTTGCCGGCATGCATATCACTACTGACACACATTTATTACGCCCAGGGAAATGTAAGGGTATTAATAGATTCTAAAGGGGGAGTGGGGGAACTGTAAAAAAACGTAATGCGCCAATAAACCTGCTAATTATACTTACAGGTGACACGATGGCTAGAAATTCAGGCATTTCTATATCATGAAATGAAGCAATAACATCGACTCTTTATTGAACCTGATTCAGCGTATTGACTTTTCAGCATAAATTTTTTGACTAAGTACTCGCATTTATCATTACGTTTCTGTACCACTCCCGCACGGGCCGTGAAGGGCCTGCAGTATATTCATATAAATTTAAAAAAAAAAAGCTTTCCGTGAAGGGACCACATTCTGAAAAGTCCATTGGCCTACTGTTGCAGCGGTTGCCATGCTGTTTCACTGGGCGGCACGGCCTCCGTTCCTAAACGGCGAAGGGGTCAGTGGGGTGCCTGGCACTGAGGAGCTTCGAGTACCCTGCCGAAATCGGAAGACTTCTCAGGGACATAAACGGCTTTTCCAGTCGGTTCTTACTACCGACTGCGATGTTACATATCTAACCCTTTCTCTCTCTCTCACCTTTTCTTTTTGTTTTGCCACACCATGGTTTTATAGAGAAAGGTGCATCTCCATGGCCGTAGAGAAAGCGACCGTGGCCTCGTGTTTCTTGTCGTAAAAACCGCTTTTCTTTGCCAAAACACTGGAGCGATGAAGACATAACATCACGTGGTATCATTTGGGGCGGCGTTTTGACGCTACATCTAGGATCTTCATGTCAATCTAGTCACTGTGGTATTCGAAGCGCACTGCACGCACGTGTGTTTTTTGCAGTCTGGGACGACTCACGAGACAATGGTCTAATTCAGATTAATATCAATTTTTTTCGGGAAAGCTCACGGTAAGAATAATCTTTGAGTCACTTTACATGCTGTTCCGCGTGCTTCCAACTTTTATCCTGGATGCATACTAGTCGCTTTCGAGTTCGCACTTTCGAGCTGGAGAAATTTGGATCGAAGGCTATGTGCGTTATAACCTACAATGGTTCGCACGAGGATATACGGTATTGTGCAGAATGGCTCAGCAAACTTTTTTTCCTCCTCCACTTTTTTTTTTTTTCTGCGACATTAACAGACGTTGTTGGGCGGCAGTTTTATTTCGGGCTGCGATCAAGCAGAAGGTCAACTGACGACATGGGTATTCACGAGAAGCACTTTTGATTGTCTGCAATTCTGTTGTGACGCGGAACGAGACAGGCATATACACGAGTGACCCCGAGAACGTTGACCCATGTGGTCAGTAATTTCGAGCACGCAATACGGTTGCCGAGCTCACTTAGGCATGCCATTGAGGCCTGCATGCTGGCGTCAGAGTTGTGAATCTTATTAACCGGTGTCACTCAGGAGGTCGCATCTTGAAATTTGCGCTTTAGTTTATTTTTACTCCAAACCTCGCTATATAGCCTGCATGTAGACCGATACTTTCTTTTTATGCGGATCCTGACGCGTTGCTTGACATTTTGTGAGTACAGCGCTCTGCCACAAACAGCGCTTCGACAGTTGTACACGAGCCGACAAGATAGAGTTGAACCTCGATGATAGCGAAATTGCATCAAAGTGATTTTTGTTACATTTCACATTAATTGTAGCAGTAATTAATTGTAATAATTGGCTCCGTGTGCACAAAGCGCCAGTTAGACTACTGTTTCGACAGAAAGACGTCCAGTCGCAAAATCATGCGTGTGTCGATATAAACAGACCTGATTATTTGGATTGCCGGGGTAATGATATCAAGAAATATAGAGCAACAAGCGGAAATCATTCGAAATCGTACGGATCACTTTTTAGCGAGCTCTGTTCAAAGTTACGTTCTATACGTGTACAGAGAAATAAGAATTATATGGGGATAATTTTGCAAGTGTATTTTTGGTGTTAGCCTATATATGCACGTATTTTGTACGTATCTTGATCTCCGTGCAAATAAACGAAAACTTGCTTCTCCATAACTGATCTGCATTTCGATTTTGCTGTTTCAGATCAAACAGTCACTTGAAATAAAGCACGGACAACCATGCCTTAGGTTATCTTCATTGTATCCGACAATTTCTTTTACAAATTCTCGCTATATCGAGGTTCTTTCCGCGCGGTGGCAGCAGTATTGCCCGCGCTTGCAGAAAACTTCGAGCTTACAAGCGTCTCCATGCGGATGTCGCCTATCTGCAAATCATTGAGAGATATACGTATTTCAAATATACACATGCCTATCTCAGAAGCTTTCGCATCTATGGTTACTTGTGTACTTTGCCGCTGGACTTATTTAGAGACTATGATTAGGTCGCCCTATGATAACAGGTCACACGCGAGTCTAGCTGTTTGAAGTTCATTATCGCGGACCAGCGCTTTGTTTTTCGCGCGCTAAGTATAGCCGTTGTTTTCTTTAGTAACTGCAAACAAATGACCTCGGATAACGGTTACTCCTTGCACATGGCGTCGGGGCCGTAATTGTGTCCTGCGGGGTTTAAAAGAACTATAAGATGTCCATATTCATTAGAGCGTGCGTCGCGCGGTAGTTAACCCTGATTCCGTACATTTGCCGCTCCTACTCGTGTCTGGGCTCGCTGGAGGTCACCGTTGAGTGACCGCTACGAGCACACTTTCCCGCATTCTTCTTTCACTCTAGTTAAGAAATAAATAAAGAAAAGGAAGTAGTCGCCGGCGCTGTGTGTTAGCAGGCTAACCACTACCAACAGCTGCAACCATTCTGTCTACAAACACCTTCCCTCTTCGTCTTTCTGTTTTTTCCTCGTCATTGTGGCTTTGTTCGTGTGCTTCTATCCGCTGTTTTGTCGTTTCACGCATGAGAAACGCCGCACGTCGTGTGACAAAGAAAAAATCCCCAAAAGTAAACTACTGCAAAAGGCGCGTCACGCAATTGTCGTAGTCTCCGGGTTCACCGTCTGGGCATCCGCGCAATTCCGCGCGGTCTCCCGCGTCGCTCTAAAAACTTGCAGTACTGCGGAGGCTGCTAGCTGGCGCGCGAGAGCGTACATTGCTGCCTTTAGCTAATCTTGTTCAGTTTTATTGCGATAGCAAGCTGTGCTTATAGTGTTTGCCTTGCGTAGACCTCGAGATATCTTGTCTGAAGCCTATATATATTGCGAGTCATATATGCGCCTCCGATACGCGGGCCCAGCCGGTATTCTATATATACTTGGATACCAAGTTGTACTTTCAGTTTGCACTGATTCGCGTCCTCTTTTCTGAGGCCGCATTTATGGTATTTTGTCAAATCACCCAAAAGTAAAACAATATGCAGTGACATGCATGAGCAGGAATCTCGGAGGCAACAGCCGACTATCGCCGAGTTCATACCAGATGCCGCCACTGTAGCATGCCGGAGCAAGCACGCAGTGCGCGCGCAGTATGTTTTCGCCTTAGTATAGCGCATATTCGTCAACGAGCATCTGAAGCGGAGATTGATGAACAAAGGTGCGTTCTGCAGCGGCCCGGTGTGATGGAGAAACCTGAATTTTCTTGCGCGAATCCTTCATGCAGTCGAATTTTTATGCGAAGGGACTTTTTGGAGCATTTCTTTTTCAGTCCAAGTTTTTGCGGATACACTTTTCCAATTCATCTCTGTTATCTCTTATCGTTTACATAGCCGTTTTATATAGCATGACGGCAAAGGTGAGGCACAATTTTCTTTGCGGCTTATAAACGTTAATCTCTAGATCTCCCGGGCCTACCCTACGGTATATATATGTGATTTCACCGGCCTGGAAATGGGTACGCAACTGGAGTATATGACGTAACTTGAAAAATGCTTATTGAATAGCGTCGTGAATTATTCCTGTGGCCGACGCCCAGGAGCATGCGCAGCTGAAGGGCAGCTCAGCACTCGTTCGCATGATGCGCCGCCCAGCAGTTTGCGTGGTGATAGCGCACAACTAGGCCCACCAGGTAACAATGCCAAGGTCGTAACCGGCAACCATTGATGATGCGTACTGCGCTTCGTATACTTTTCCGTACAAGAACACGGGGCTGTTGGGTGTGCTTGGCGGTGTTTGTCTGTACGCTTATACTCCCGAATGAAAGTCACGAAGGCTGCAAGTCAGTGGGAATGCAGTAATCTCTGCGGGCGAATTTTCGCCATTCGAAGTACAATATCTCCCCCCCCCCCTTTTTTTTTTTCTTCTTTTTTTTTTTTTTTTGTTAAGCGATTTTTTTTTTTTTTTTTAACATTTCGCGCACAGTTAATTCGCTCGCAGTCATTGTCGCTCTTCATTGGGAGACCGGGGCTTCTAGATGCAGCTTCGCTGCACGGAATTAGATGGGACGGTGCAGCGGTCGAGCGCCGTTTCGCGCTTTCTTCCCCTTGAATTCCGCGCGGAACGGTGGCGTGGGACTCGCGACGCTCTTGAACGCGTTGAAGGAAGCAACAAAAAAACTAAAAATTCTTAAAATGCCGACGGGACTCCTCCGTGCACTGTGAAGCAGAGCTTGGCGAAACGGAGGGAAGTTGTCACGCGTAGTTTTTCTTAGTGTTTTGCGGCCATTTTTATTGCATTTTGGTGTGTCATTTGTTTCTTTTTTTTTTTCCTCAACCTTTGTTCTCACCCCATCTATCCTTTGCCGATCGGTTCCTGGCTGTTCTTCACGGTGTCACGGTGGTCGAGACACGTGGGCTAAATGGGAACACCCCGTGCTATCCTCACCTTTTTTCTTATTTTTTTTTCTTCGACATGGCTTTAAAATAAAGCGTCGTCGTCTTGAATCGGCGTCTGGCGCTTGTCTAACGACCATTGAAATGAATGCAGTTCAGCCATATTTCCTTGGTTGGTCTGCGGCGTTCTTTTTTTTTTTTTTTTTGGCGTTCAAGGTCATGGTTTGTTCATTATTTATATACGAGGGGGAAGTGTAACGATAATAGCTTCTTTTTTCTAGTTCGCTTATTACTTAGCGCATATCACAAAATCTGCAGACATACAAGTCTCTGAGTCGGAAGTTTTATGCGAAGAGCCTTTAGTTTTTTTGCACCATTTTCTTTTCAGTCCAAGATATTGCGGATACGCTTTTTCGATTCACCTTTGTTATCTCTTGGCGCTTACCTGTTGTATAGCTCGACGGTGTGGGTGTGGCAAAGGTTTTGTTCGCTAGATATCTCCGTCCCGTCATACAGTATATAGGTGTTCTCGCCGAGGTGGCAATGGAAACACAACTTGCGCGCACGGCAAAAGCTGAAGAACGCAGAGAAATTTATGGCGAGTTGCATGCAGATCAGACAGAAAAAGAAAATAATATTGCGCAACTTGCGTCGTCTGTAGTATATTTATTCTAAACGTCCCATTTTCTTTATTTATATTTACTTAGTCACGACTATCTCTGTAATCTGGTGTTTTTTTTTCTCTCTCACATCGAGGCCAAACCAATTTCCAATCTAATCTATCGAGTGTCGGCTTATCAGATCGAGTATGCCGCTTACTGCATATACTTATAATTCGTGTCTCGTTGTTTCTATCTCCCTCCCTCTTCGTCGCTGTGACCATGGCACAACGAATCCCCATGTGTAAGCAGTACTGGGCCGGTATGTTGTAGCGATGCCTTTCCGATGCTAATGCCTTTTCGCGCTTGGTCAGTGGTCAGAGCGACGGTCCGCTCACGTTATCAACGGGTTCAGCCGGCCGTGAGCGGTGGATGATAAGACTAGTATACAATAACGCTTAACGCATCGCTACAAAATGCCGGCCCTGTACATAGTATTTCTCGCTTCGGACCCTGGGTGACGTGTCCTCGACCCTCCGCCTGCTGTCCTTAGAGTCCTTGGTTATATACCGTCCTTCCTTTCCGACGCGTCTCTACTCCCGCCCCTTCTAGAGCGCACCATGACTTGCAAAACGAGTGCAGCCCAGGTTTAACATCCGCTGTTAACATCGCTGGTCAACATCGTTCTTTTTCTCTTTCTCTATTTCTGTGGCTTTCAGCCGTTCGCTGCCTCTCCTGGCAGCAGCTTCATCATGGCGAAGCTTCCATAGCGAGATCACGCTTAGTGCGATCTCTCTTCCCGGGTACACTCTTTCCCAAATAGTCCTCGTACCATCATTTAAATATAATGTAACCCCCCCCCCCCAGCCCTTCCCCAAGGCGCTGAGCCGTGCTCCGTAAAAGGTTATAACAAAGTCATCGGGACAAGGTATTAACTTCGTTATAAGCGGTATTGCGTTAAAGGCGGATACGCTCTAAGATGCTCGTAGTAACGCGGTACTTGCACTGCAACTACGCCGGAGCTCTTCATACGCATACTGAAGGAAAGCCGCGCTCGATAGTTTCGATCACAGCAGTGGATGAGATTACGCTAACGTCCTTGACCAGCTGCCTCGTCTGTCGGTTGTCATCATCAGACGGAGTTAGTCCCAAGGAGTTGCCGCCACGTCGGAGAGACCTTCGCACTGCTCCTTACCTCTCGAAGTTAATACGAGTAAACGCAAATTCATCGTGTACGCGGCACCGAGCGGTCCCAACCGTCCCATGCGAAATTCCCGCCCTCTGCTTCGTATTAAGCGGAGTCCGATGCCACTCCACTTCGCATTATCCGGTCTGAAGTGCATGCACCGCAGTCTCGGGACCGCGATAAACTTCGACCAACGCCACATTTCGAATACAGCGATTTCGTTGTAAGCACGCGTCACTATTATTCTTACTCTCTCTCCCTCGTTGCACCGTAGCTTTCGCCACCGTCTTGCGCGCAGTCCCGTTTTCTCGCACTATTCGCGCACGCTCCGGTGCGCCCGCGTCTACCTGTTGCCTTCCACCTCCGCGGACGCTTTTGATGCCTGAGCGTGCGGAATTTCGATCGCTTTTTCTGATATCCGCCCCCGTCTTTTCGCCCCCTCAAGCCCCGTAGTGTGCCTTTCTCTCCGAGCAGCCCCGCTATATCTTATTATACCGCCGCGTTTCATTTATTTCCTACCGCACGCTCCATCCACAGCCCATTTCCTCCGCTCACACACACACTCCACACGCACGAACTCTTTCCCAACGCCTTCCTCTCTCCCAACCCACACGCACACTGTGCTGCTTTCTCCTCAGTCCGTACCCGGCGGTCGCGCTGACCTCCTCTTCATCCTCGGGAGCAACGCCTTCGCTGGAGCTCGGCGAAGGCCACTTTTGTTTTCGCCTGCCTGCCTCCCTCTCTCCTATACCCCTCGCTCTCTTTTTTTTTTTTTTTTTCGATGTGTCTCGCCTCGGTTTGAAAAACAGCCGTCGGTGCCGTTACACGGCTTCTTTCCTCCTCAGCTCTTTCTCTCTCTCTGCAGTGGAGTGAGGAAGAGTTACTGACTGCGCCCTCTTCCTCTTTCATCGAGGACCCCCCCTCTTCTACTATAACTACTACCATATAGTGTGGGCAACGTCGTTTTCACCGTGTCACATGCGTCCGTCAAACTTTATCCCCTCCTCTCTCTTTACACGCTGGCGTGCAAACTTTTGGTTCCCTTCCCTTCTCGTCGTCCATCTGTTTTGAGTGCTCGCTCCCCTCTCCCATCCCAGCCTCTTCTCTTCAACCTCTCGTCACCGCCCTCTCTCGCGCCTCTCTCTGCCTGCGGCCGTTTTGACAGCGGCCGCCGCCTGCGCTCGCCCGAGTTGGCGACTGCGGTTTCGCGTGCGGACGTGAGCGTCGACGCGCTTGCCAGCGGTGGTCGCCGCTATACGAAGTTCGTAGTCCGAGGACGGTGGCAGCAAGGCTTCGTCGGAGGCAGTTGACGACGGGCTCTGGGAGACTGGCTGCAGCCAAACAGCTTTTCTTCTCCTTTTTTTCTTCGAGGAGTGACCGTCCAGCACTCGTCCAACGTCCTTTTTTTTCGTGTGCAACCCCTTAACAACCTCTCGCGAGTTATAGACCATCTCAAGACTGTGTGACTGGACGGCGGTGCGTGTTCGTCGAGGTCGTATACGCGTTGTCACCTCTCCTTGTCCGCGAGGGAGGGATTGATCTTCGCCTCTGCAGCCGCCGGCGGTATCGCCACATTGGTTATTTGTTTCCGCTGCTTCGCGGACCCAAGAGAGAAGGAACGAAAGAATACGTTTCGGCAAGGGCAAGAAAGGACCTGTGCAAGATCGCCGAGGTTACCTGGCGCCCGCCTGGGTTACCCGGCGCTTTCTCGTTATCTCCGAAGGCGACCCCTTCCAAGCTGTGGGTGGCGTCGACGAGGCTCGCCTTTCGGAGTACGCCGTCGGGGTCGACTGACATACCTCCACGTAAGCCACGCGCGCTAGCTGCGCGCTGTAGAAACAAACAGCTGTTTCCGAGGTTCGCATCTGTCAGCTGTTGAGTCACGTTTCCTGTAGGTGTACAGTTGTACGCAAAGCTGAGTGCGTTGCTTGTCTCGTCTTGCACGTGCTTGGCGTGTGTTTTTTTTTTTTTAGCCAACCCGTGACCGTGATGCTCACCTTTTCAACGTGGTCTTGTCTTGTACTGGGTTGCACCGCGTTACGTGCTGTAAGGGTCATTGTTCTTTCGTCGGCGTATCCTGGAACACCGCGCTTCCTGCGACGAACCATGTCGCCTGTGTTCAGTTCGAAATCGTTCTAAACGTAACCTAAACGCTGAAGAGTATATGCGAAAATTATCCGATATAGCCGCGAATGGAACGTGGGCCCGGACCATGTGTCCACTTTTGCGTGTCGCTATTGCGCATGCCCAACCGATTGACGTCGCTCCTGCGTTCTGACGCGAAGTGTCGTGCCTGACTGTTACTCAAGGGCATATATCGGTCAGCAGCTACTTCGAGGCACCCCAAACAGTGACAGTAAATAACCTTAAAGTGGCGAAGGCAAACCATAATTTCATTCCTTTGGCGAAAAAAAAAAATATTTACTAACGCAATAAATGAAGACCAAGTTCTCAGCACCGTTGCGTCACTGCAACGTCACGGATTTCTGTTTTCTCGTATTTGGGCCGTTTTGGCGCATGAAGAAGTTCTCGAAACTCGCGCAAGGTTAAATGTTTAGTGCATTCAGAATGTAATGCAGTTTTTCTGTCTGCCGACGGACAGTCAACTAGACAAAGTGGACGCTGTCAAAGACCATGACGTCATGGTGAACTGACGCGAGAGCCCCAGGGCGGCGTCTCCGCGCATGTTTAGCTTTGAATCTAATTTCTGGCTTACCAAGGAGGCGTCTTCCTACGGTATGCAAAGTCCTGCAATTACAGAGGCATAATTAATACACAGCGTTAACTCCTGTCTGGGTTTCCTTTGAAATGTACAGCTGAGCGAATTGGTATATATATGGAACGGGATATAACTGCAGTCAAATCCGGGTATATCGAACTCACATGTAACGAATGATTGTGTATATGGAAGAGCTGTAAAATCCCCTTGAAAATTTCTGTAATAAATTTTATTTCATATATCGAATAACCTATATATCGAACTTTTTGTGATCCCGTTCACGCTCGATATATATACATACATGCATACATTGATCAGTAAATATGACAGAGATGAATGAATAATATTAATTGAAAATACACTGAAGGGATACGTGGCACACATTCAGACAAACTTAGACGGAGTTCAAGGCTGCAACAGCAAAGGCAATAGTCACAAACGAACGTTTGCGCCCGTTCTCGTGATAAAAAAGGGACAATAAACACCAGAATCAACTTGATAAACACGCGGATGTTGCAGAATACCGAGAATAATAACAAGTAAATAAATCATATTAAATCTCTCTCTCTCTGTCGTTGCGAGGCTTTTTCGGCACTACGTCACCCAGGATGATAGCTGCAGGCAGATTTATATGACAAGAACATCTTGGTTGGTTATTTGGTGCATATCTGTTAGCGGGTAGTTCTCCACGTGCAAAAAGAAAAAAATGAACACAGAAAAAAAAAAAAACACGACCACACAAGGACACATTGACGGGACGAGTGTTGGTCCTGTCTATGTGTCCTAGTGTGGTTGTATCTTTTTCGCGTAATTATACGCTAGCAGGTTTTCTATTCTCGCGAGGCTCGCTGCGATGCCTCAGAAATAAGGCCAACAAAGGGGGCTCGTAGCGACCCCTCAGCGTCTTCTAATCAAATGAGCCGTCGGTAGTCACTTTCAGTCCTTATGGTCACCAGTCCCGCGTGTCGAAGGGACTGAGCCGGCGCCAGAAGGCCTCTCCACTACACCTCAAATCAGATCAGATCAGTTTATTCACACCAATGGTAAAAAAAAAAAAGGTGCACGTAAATCATTTGGACCATTAAGCATTCTCGACTAGACGTGGGCCCACGCAGGAAGTGCTAGAAAAGGTAGCGACACAACTCGACATTGTACATCAATTTCGCCTATACAACAAAGTCATGCAATGGTTGCATACAAAAACGAAAATTAAGACACACATTCGCACGGTTTATTTCGCCGCTGACCGCGTTGTGTATAGACTATACGGCGTGGCTACACTTCACCGTCTCGCGCCTATACATTCACAGTATATATCTCGAGAGGGGCACCGCCTGTAATGAACGTCCACTGCAGTTCGCACCCGATTCGGCATTCGGGTTCCCCCCGGCGGCGGCACCGCGTCCTCGAAAGGCCCGTTGTGTGCCCGGCTTCGGAGGAATTTTTCACGGCCGCGGTAGACAGATCGCGGAGGCAGCACCCGAAAGTCGTGCGTGCCATGACCTCGCTTCGCGCCGCGCACGTCGCATGGTCTTGTGAGCGCGCTTTGGGTCCTCGAGGGCTGTCTATTCCTTGTGTCCGCGGAAGAACAACCTTCGCTGTGGCTGCGCGGCTATGCCATCGCTTTTCCTCTCTTTCATTTGCTTCTCTCTGTTTTCTTTCGGTCTTTGCCTCAATGTGGCTGCCACCTGTGGCGAGAGGGCCCTATGTTATACGGTTTCGATACTGAATAGGTCGTTGATTTTGTTACGGTTCACGTGGGCCGCGTCATCTCGATAACTCCGGGCCATCTGTTAGAGAGTTGTATATGGGTTAGAGGACGCAAACGGCTTAGGCTTCAGCTGGCGTACGCGAACCCCTTGGGTCCCCAGCTAGATCGAAGCGGAGTTTAGGTTGTTGCGTGTTAAGCAGGGCCGCCTTCGGTCCCCCTCCCCCTTGTAGTCCAAAACTCTTGCAGCAGTAGTAGGGACACTTGGACGAGTTAGTGGAAGTTCTTGTTTGACAAGCGGCAGTGCCAAAAAGACGAGGCCCTGTGTAGTGATGATGATGATGATGATCCTATGATATGGCTCACGCCCACCCAGGGGGGCTTTGGCCAAGAATTGGGCGCCTGAACTTGAGTACTCAAAGCAGACAGATTAACAGTTTTCGTCCTAACTTCTTCGTCCTCGCCTCTTTAGCTCTGCTGCTTACCAAAACTCGTACGTTTGTGTTGCACACGGTGGCCGCGGTCAAAGTTGAATGACTCACGCGACTCGAGATACGTCTGCACGAGACAATGTTTGCGTTTGTTTCTTCGTTTGTTCGTTCGTTCGTTCGTTCTTTCGTTCATTTCTTTCTCTCTCTCTTCCGTTTGTTTCTTTCTTCGCCACCCGGCATGGAATTTGGGATCACAATATAGCGGTCGCAGGATAGGCTACACCTGTGGCACCTTCTGAATTCGGGCGCAGTCGCATTGGCCAGCGAAGGTCTTTTTCGATCTCCTAAAATTGTTGCGGTTGGGGGGGAGGCGGGGGGGGGGGGGGGGCGCAACACAGTGCCCTGGAACATGAAATGCACAGATTTCACAGTATCAGATTCGATTCTGCGTTGCAGTCCGCGGCAATTGTTTATTTTATTATTTTTTTTTACAAAGTAACGTCATCGTATCTAGCCTCATTGCTAGACGACTTCACCGAGTTTCGCTGTGTGTCATGACGTCACGATAACGGCGATGACGTCAGTTCCTGCATTTGGAGACCAACTTCACAACTTCAGTTTGTAATTAATGTATCCTAAAAGTGTTTTCCATACATGCCGTGGTGGTGTAGTGGTTATGGCGGTGTGCTGCTAAGCCCGAGGTCGCGGGATCGAATCCCGGCCGCGGCGGCTGCATTTCGATGGGGGCTAAATGCATCAACGTCAGTGTATACCGTGCATTGGGAGCACGAGAAAGAGCTCCACGGGGTCCAAATTAATCCGGAATCTCCCGCTACGGCGTGCCTCATTATCATGTTGTGGTTGTGGCACGTAAAACAACAGAATTTAATTTTAATTTAAGTGTTTTCCAATCCGTCGTACTTGCGAAGTCCCGTTTGTGCTTCGTGCAAGAAGTGTGTGCAATATTTCGCCCCCAGAAACGCGTTTGGCAACGTCTGTGCAAGGTTCCAGTATATGGCTTGGCTTCCGGTAACGTTAGCATACTTGGCAGGAATCCGCAATATACAGGATGTCCCAACTATATCATGCGCCAAGATTTTAAAATATGCAAATGCCACGTATACCTGGACAGAACCAAGGTAATTTTGTTTGCCGTCGCTTGGAGATGCTGAGATTATTTTTTGCATTCCGCCTAATTACATAATGAGTCTTAATTAATCAACTTCTCAAATATTATAATTAGATGACAAAGTGTCAATGATAAAATTGTAGAGCAACATGAAAAACTCCCGATACAGTTTTCTGTTGCTTGATGCATGCTACATAAAAGTGTTTTTCCCAGCGTGAAAGAAGCCCGCGGATACACGCAAAGTGCCTCGAACGGACACTTACTTTCCTAACAAAACGTCGTTTTGTGCATTGAAGCAAAGGAGTATACTGGAACGCCAATGCATTTCTCCGCAAAGTTCGGGAACTAATATATCGAAACTAGTGTGATCCTGAGAATTCGTTCCAAGTGGATCCGCCTTGCGAACTCCACGGCTAGAATTTGTAAATTGCAATATGACCCATAAGGTAATTAGTTAAAATTTTAATTAGTGATTTTTGGTTAATTAGTCGTTTATTCATTTCGAATGTTTGTGCAAGTAATGTCTGCCTCTTCGAGGACACCAGCACATCAACTACAATTGTGCTATCTGCCACAGGCTACCTTTAAAATTTTGTTTCGCTCTCTCTTGTCATCCACACGCCCGGGGTATTATAGCTGTATATATGCAGGAGGGCGTAGTCTCTCTTTGCGATGGCAACATGAAGCAGCCGCCGAGTTTGTGATGTATGTATCTTCCAAGCACAAGGTCGCCGCTTTTCATCCGCAGTCGTGAAGGTCGAATTCAATAGCGGCGAGACGCGCCCGTCCGCCGGAACTTAACTGCACCGATAAAAGAAACACGCCAACGTAGAAGCCACGATATAAAAGTTACGATAAATAGGGATGTCAAGCTTAGCTGCATTGCTAAATTGTACGCGTCAGCGTTTAGACGATCGACAGTGGATTCGGTATTCGATACTATTCGTATACGATTCGTATTCGAAAATTTTGGTATTTGCCCACCTCTAATAGAAATACATGACGCATACCCATATCTCTAAAAAAATTTTGTTTACTTTTTTTTTTATGTCGTGAGTGCAAACAGTGAGGGAAATTCCTCTAGTTTAGTAGCGTTGCCTGCTATGTGTACATGAAAAGGTGTATATTAAGCAACATTTATCCGCCCGAGTAATAAAAATGTATTTGAAGCTTGAAAGAATACTTCAAGAGTCTTAACCGACTTTAAGTATACAAATTGGCAAGAATGTACTGTTTATCGAGTTGGTTGGGCGTGATGCTATTTTCCAGCGCAGAAATTGGACAACCATATTGACAAGACCAGACGGAGCGCTGACTATCAGCTGATGTTTACTGAGGGATTCTGCAGAACGCGTGGGCCGTAATCACGGACGCAAAAGTATCAGTTCAGTGTCAGCTCTTTGACTCGTCTACTTGGTTGTGGTTGTTGTAAATTATTGTCCAGCTTGGATTCCGTTTTGGCAATGTGTGCGCTACAGTGGAACATTGACTTGTGGAACTTTATTAGTTAGCGAAGTCAACAATTACACCTTGATATGCAGGTGAAGACTAGGTGGGGTGATGAAGTTAGGAAATTTTCAGGCGCAAGTTGGAATCAGCTAGCGCAAGACAGGGGTAATTGGAGATCGCAGGGAGAGGCCTTCGTCCTGCAATGGACATAAATATAGGCTGATGATGATGATGATGCAGGTTAAGTGAAGTCTGCTTCTTAAAGTAGTCTAGTGGGAGTTGCGCAGTGTTTTGTGTGTGCGTGTGGTGGAGGGGCAGTCTATTTACTGCCCCTCCACCATTTTGTTCTGCTTGAAAAAAAAAAGAAAGCCTAACCGTACATGTACGTTTCATAGATTTCTTTTGTTCTTTTCTAATTGTCTCATTTCTCTAATTCTTCGTGGCTGTGTGTGTAGTTGTATCGCGGAATGTTCGCCTGGACAGTCGAAAAGGTCGTTGAGGCAGTATTATAGATTCTTTGTATCGCATTCTCCGCTGTGGCGGGGATGTATAGCGGAATACTGATTAGATGCCGGTGCCAGTGGCAACGCCGTTAGCGACATCTCGCGATGTTTTGTTTACCGAGACGCGTGGAATATTTATCGCACTGACGGGGGCTGTGTGTTCTACTATAGTCTGTCGATCGCGATGTAAGAGAATTTTTCTGGATGCTTACGGAGCACACGAACATCACATCGTAGACTGTATCGCTTCTGCGGTTCTTTGGTCAACCTCAAAGCATAAGAAACGTTTTTTTTTTTTTTTCATTGGTAAAGAAATAAATAAAACAAGGCAGCTGGATATATTCATGATTACGATGTGGGCCGACGCCTTTATGCGCAAGCAACTGTAGCATGTAGCTTTAATTTCAATAATGGAGTTTTTAGTGTGTCCGGTATCCCGGTATACGCGATGGCGTTCGCGTATTACCGGGTTAATGATGATTATTATCATTTATTGACACCCCCTTTGAAACTTGGCGTTGACAGTCACCTGGACCTATAGTTATTGGTTACCGTACGCTGGTAACATCTTTTGACGATTCGTCTTACCACATTCACTTAAGACACGTTTTCATGTTTTGTGAGCGTTCTTGTCGAAAAAAAAATACACATTTAAGAAATGCTCACCGTATTCAAGATTACGCCGCGTCCGAAAATTTACACCAGCAGCGAAGTAAAATACGCTTGTTTGCTGCAATAATATCTCCGTATTTGTCTGGTTGAGCTCTGTGCCACCAGGTGGCGCAACCAACCCGGCCACTCATAGTTACGCCTCCGGTAACCCGGTATTGCGCAAACGGTACGAAGTTTGCGGACAAACGAAAACTCTCACGTGTTTATTGTTTCGAACACCCTGGTTAAACTTATCGTCACGAGATGATGTCACTAACAGAGCTCTTCACTGGATATGCCTCGCAAGCTGACCGGCTACAATTCGCAAATTGCAATATGTGCCGTAAAGGGACTTATTTTAAAAAAAAGCTAATTAGTGATTATGTTTTAATTCGTCGATTATGCATCTCGATTTCGCGTGCAAGTAGTGTCGGCCTCTTTGAGCAATCCGGGTCATGACTAGAATTATGCTGTCTGCCACAGGTGTTGCTTTAAAATGCTGTATGGTCTAAAACAAACAAAATAAAACACCCGGTATATAGACCTCACAACCTCGGCCAGGAGGTGCTGCTGCGCCTTTTGATAGCGCCCCCAAATGTTAAAAAAAAAAAAAAAAAAAAAAAAAAAAAAAAAACATTTTCCGGTCTCGGCGCAGCGCCACTGTGCGTTCTCTCTACATCGTCAGCGTGCGTGCTCATTGTCCACGGCGCTAAGTCGCACTGCGCATGCTCTTTCTTTATTTCGTTACCGGTGCCACTGTATATATGGTGAACAGCAGTGCGTTGACTAATTGCCAAACTGCAACGCGTAAACTGCAGTGCCGTTTTCCAGAAACTGTCCGACGCAGAATACCTTTCTTTCGCGGCGGGAAGACCAAGAAAGGCGAGCGTCTGCTGTATTTAGTACCTGTCATTTTATGGCGTCGAATGAAATGCCGACACAAGACGCAGTTTAAAAACGCGAAGTGTGTTTCGTACATCAGCAACAAGATCTTCTGCTACATCGAGCTTAAAGCATTCAGTGCCAATTCACTTACTTTTGCTCAGAAATGTGTGAAACAAGAACGAGTATACTGTTTATTTCTTTCCGATGTGAAGCATGCTAAATAACTTCTGGGGTTCCGAGTGTTGTTCATATTTTTTTTTCTTTTTGGTAGGTGTATCTATATGCAAACGATCACTTTTTATATATGCTATAGTCTGCTTCAGAAATATGGGAACATGGGCGCGATGTATTGTGCAACCGATTTCAATGGTTTTGTACACACAGCAGTCACGTGTCTCACCGGGCCCAATCACTTTAAGAAACCTGCATCGCAGATATTTCTGGTAGAACGTGGTTTCGACACGTAAAACTTCATTATTATTTTTTTTTATTTCTGTTGTGCGATTATAACTTCGTTAAGTGTGAGAAACCAAGAAAGAGACGTTAAGCAGCTCGTACTTCCGATCATGCTTTGTTCAAAAACGATTAGCATTACTTAGTATATGAACGGCATATTAAAGCGAATGATAAGTCATCTGTTTTGACGATGCCAACGAGTAATTATTAGTGCAAGGGCTTGCAAGGTCTTGCGTAGATTAAACTAAGTGTTTTATGATAAACAGTGCGCAATTGGTACTTGTGTACACTGCTACAGCGTTCGTTCTCTCACGCGACCACCTCACAGGCTCGCAGCTAGACCACGGGTAGAATTTCGGAAAACACCCATCAGATTTGCTCTTTTCATGGCTACCAAGACACGCTATTGCATTGCGTTTCCGCATTGCGCACTTAACCACGACAATGTTTCTCATCAGCTTGTCCTGCTGCGCGCTTCTTTCCGAAAGGGGCGCAGCATTGCGTGAACGCGCGCCCGTACGTACGACGCTTACTAAACTTTATCGCTGTGTACGTACAGCCGCCCAAATTTTTAACTAGCGTGTGCGAGCGGCGAATTTCTGTGCGCCAGCATCTTAAATTAGGAACAAACTTACAAAAGACTATGCTATCTTCACGAGCTTCGTGAGCATTATATAGTATAACCTCGACCGTTTTGCAAGTTCGTTCCATCGTAACGCACGGGCAGCAGACTTAACCAGCATTTTAGTGATAGTTTTAGCAAATGATAATGAGGAGTGCATGACAAAATGTGCTTCAGCAAGAGTGTGAAGCCTGCAATTATACCAAAGCATCAACGATTATTTTACAATGTTTTTATCCTTGTTACCGGCCACGCAGTCCCTGTAAATGAGGTTGACATTAATGTATGCAGATTAATTTTTAAATATGCTTGCAGCTTCGTAATTGAAACAAAAACAACATAAATGTACACAGATGAATTTCAACTGTTTATTGCACTAGAAATATGGAAGGCCTCTGATGAAAAAAGGCCCTGTCAACAAACTTTACTAGTGCTTGAAAATTTAAAAAAAAATAATTACGTTTTATTGTTTACAGTACTTTTTTTTTCAGTGTCACTTCGGAAAACGCTTCCTCTGACACAGTTTGTCACGAACTCCACGAAGAAGATGTTCTTGTTTGCCGTTTTAATGTGTAGCACGTCACTGGCAAAGACGCCATGCAAAGATGTGCAAAGAAGGTCGCGCACATGCAGGCGATTTTTTCTAATCAACGTAGCATTCACTGCAGGGCAAGTTATACGTATACGTACGCTAAACGAGCGAAGTGCGACGGCTTAACGTTATTATATTTATTATGTCGAGGCCTGTCGTACCTTTTGCAAATGCTTTGGAAAGGAAAACAACGTGGGAACTGCGTCAGGCTGTAGCCGAGTCCGTGCGCCCGTTCTAACGAAACAAGTATCAGTAAAGTGGTCACTGCAAAGCCTGCTGCCTGGGGATGGTGTCCATTTGTCTCTTCTTAAGTTTGCGACCCAACGCTGGTGCAAATCCGGCCTAGAGCGAGGGAATCTGCGTAACAAGAGGAACAGCTGTAAAACTGACACTGATACGACAGGCAGTCCACGTACGCACGGGCATGCAGAAAAAAAAAACGCATTTACATCAGCTAGCTAAAGATTTGGCCGGCTATACGTAAGGGCCACTCGATTTAGCCCGAGACACGTATCAGACGAGGGTACGCGAGCAGAAAATGCGCGATTTGACTCTGTGTACACAGAGCGGCGCTTGTTTCATGCGCCCATTTCTCTGAAATGAGCAGTTTCACGGACTCTTGGTCTCAGCGTTCCGTGTTTTCTAGGCTGTTGGGGTACAAAAAGTACTGTATACCACGCTTGCGTGACGACGAGACCACGCTTGCCAACCTTTAGACGCAAGCAGCGGTAGCACGCGCACCAGCGGCTTAACTGGTGCGCGCTTCCTCCGATGGGAAAGGAAACGACCGTCGACTTTCGAATCTGCTCGCCAGGGGAGCAATCGGCGCTGGTGTTGTGGGCGGGAACGTTGTCTCGCCAATAGTTATCACAGAAAAGTTTTCGTATCTTGTATTCGCTGTAGTTCCATTATCCTGTGGAGGCCGCGACTTATTATCGGGAACGCTGTGTCGGTGCGATACAATTTACGCTGCGGCGTTCGTGCTTGAGCGCCTTCAAAATGGGCTGCGTCCTTGCGGGTTGAGATGTAGGTGTCCGACGGCTGTCTGTAGCAATTACACGCGCGGTGGCACACTTAACAAATGACACACTCCGTGCGTCAAACAAGGTTGAAAAAAGAGAGGGAGAGAGATAAGCTGAAGGAATATGAATATGGACGAACCGCCTCGGTCACTTGAGCCTGCCATAGTATAGCGCGCTATACCCACAACTTTAGAGCGACCGTGTCCATGAATCCCCAACGGTGTAGTGACTTTCGGCGAGTTTTTTTTTTTTTTTTTTCGACGCGCTATGAATTTCAGTCGATAATAAAGGGACACTAAGGAGAAACTTGAGTTTAGACTAAAATATTCTTTCAAAAGTATACTCTCGTTAATCCTGCGGTTATAGGTTGTTTATTAGAAGAAAAAAAATTAAGCTTAGAAAATTATTTCTTTAATTTCGCGTCGGTAACCCAGCGCCAATTCGTCAGTGTGACGTGATGGACCTCTTTTCTTGTTCCGTTTTTTTTTTTTAATTTTACGTGTAGTGACTCAATTGCTTTAAGCTTTCAGAGTTCAGTATTTAGCGTTATTTTTGCTTTCTTTTTTTAAGAACAGGTAGTTCGCCTTTATCGAATATCGATAAACTAGGCCTCAACAGACGCGCCTTCAAAATCCGTGGCGTCACGACGAGCTGGTTCGGAAACGTCCAAGGCGGCGTCGAAACCCGCCTTTCGTTTTTGCGGCTTTGCTGGCCGAATTATACCAATCCTCTTCTCAGTAAGAGTGGCTTCTTTTTTTTTTTTTTTTTTTTTTGGGGGGGGGGGGGGCTTCTCTGGTAGGTTTATTTACCTCACAGTTCAAATCATTTTGCTATTTAATGTCCCTGTAAGACATCAGCATACAAGCAAAGGACACGAACGGGTGGCTATTCTCAGCTGAATTTTATTTATATTGGGCACCAAGTGTATATATTGTGTCGTGTGGCCAAAGTAACAGTCCTCACCACTGTCTCTTCCCCCCCCCCCCCCCCCAAATCCGCATTGAGGTGTGATTCTTGGGCGTCACTTGACTGAACAGTTTCCCCTAATTCTTCTGAAGGTGTAGTCATAATACATGGAAAGCACCCTGTAGTAGAAACAACCGCTACATGTTTGCTAGCTGTTGCAAAAAAAAACAAAACAAAATGAGGTCATGACAGGAGATGGGGGAGGGGGGGTCCGTTATTCTCACGATCGCTAAGTTGATGCTTTGTGTGCCAGCGAGTGACACGTGATGCGTCCGGAAGTCTATTTGAAAGCATATGTCTCAGTGTCTGTCTCTCTCCCTCGCTGTACGTAGACCCGGTCTTAACAACAGCGCTGTAAATTCGCCCCGGTCCGTGCTTCGAAATCGCGGAGAAAATTGGAATGAAGAATTTCGTCAGCCTCGTTATTCTCCTTTAGAGGCGACAGCATGAATGCGGCGTTGGCCGATCGCTTCGTCCTTTATGCAACCCGCGCCAATTATCACCGTCGTCGTTGGTGTGTCGCCGTCCTTAATGACAGCCGGCAAACCCGTCGGCATGCAGCGGCCTGTTGTTCGTGGCGACGCGTTTAAAACACTTCGTCGTATCGGTCCGGCGTGTACAGAACTGGCCGGGGAACAAGCTTTCGTTTGGCGCGACTCTATAATGCGCCTCCGGCGATGCACGTATGCACATAGTTCGCAGCTCGCGCTCCATTGTTTGGCAGCACCGCGTTTGTTTCTTCTTTCTTTTTTTTTCTAGTTTTTTTTTTCTGCCGGAGGCTCCTTATCTCGTTCCTCTGGCACAGAGAGTGAGTGTTCGTGAGCGGCCGACCCAGATGTATGCGTGTCGCAGTCCGTTTACTGGCCCGAGGAAAGAGGAAAAGTAGACGAAAGTGCATCGGCATATACGGAGCCTGGGAGAATGCTGCGAGTGAGTGACCGCTATGCAGCGGTCGAACGTCGTTTTAGTTCGACCGGATTCGCACGACGGTCCGCGGATAACTAGACGTTAGAGAATAGAGAGTTTTAGCTTGTCCGCAGGCGTATTGGCGCTTGCGGAATACCGTATTACCGGGGAGGTGTGCCGCAACAACAACGCCGGTAGCGACTCCTTGTGACGTTTTGTCCAACTACAATGCGTTATTAGACACTTTCTCGGGTTCGGTGAGTGTTCTTGTCGAAAAAAAAAAAAAAAAAAGGATAAGGAAAGGCAGCGTGTTCATAGTTACTCCTCTACCATAAATTTCTACCACCACAGCGAATTAGAATGCACTCCGTCGCTGCAACTAAAGCTCTGTGTTTGTCTCGTTGAGCTCTGCGTCACCAGCAGGCACCACCAACCCAGCCGCTCACGTTTACGCCTCCGGTAACCCGGTATATCGCACACAATAAGTTTGCGGATTACCTAAAATCTATCTCATACAGCGTTCTGGCTTGTCCGTAAGCGTTAATTAGTGTTTGCGGGATTAAGGGTTTCCCGGAGAGGTGTACGACGGCAACAACGCCGGTAGCGACACCTTGTAGAGTTTAACCACAAAGAGAATACCGCAGTGACCTACCATATTCTACTTAAGTGCCGCTGTAAAGCGTCAATTGCGACCGAATAGTTAACGTGCAGTCCTTTTAGGACTTTCCTTCGTAGAGAACTCCCACGTGACGCAAACATTTTTCAAACACGTTGTAGTTGCACAAACCTTCACAAGGTGTCGCCGCGACCAGCTTTTCTACGGCCGTCCACGGTTCCGGTATATAACCCGGTAAACCGCAAACGGTAAGACGTCTGCGGACAAGCTAAAACTCTATAGTTTTAGCTTATCCCTATGACCTTGCTACTCGTGACGGAATTCCGGGTTACCGGAGACGTGGACGGCAGTAGCGAAGCTGGTAGCAACCCCTTGTCACTCTTTCTGCAAGCACAACGCGTCAGAAATACTTTTTTTTTTTTTTACGCCATAAGGTGTTCTCGCCGAAGAAAATAAAGAAATCGGACTGTATGGTAACAGGAGTATTTCCGTTTTGTCAAGGGCCCAGACACGTGATAGATATAAGCCGTGTTTACCTGACCATTGTGCGCATGCGTGAGTTGCGGGAGAAAAGTAAGTCTGGGGAGCGCGCCTATATTTGTACTGCGCAGGAGGGATGCGCTTTGCTCCGTTTGTCCCTATCCGAGCTGCACTGTGCTCGTCAGTGGGAGGTCCGGCGGTATTTCTTTTAATAATCTTTTTCTGCTTTGCATTATTATATCGTTTGCCCCCTTTGACATTGATCGGGCTCCGGAAGGTCGGCGCTCTTTAAGTGCGCGACTCGGTTGATTCGGACCGGCCGATTCGCGCTCGGACTCTTTTACGGCCACTTGACTCCGCAGTTAATCGCGTCCTAATAAACGGTCACTTGAACCGTCTGACACGCGGCTCTGTTAATATGATGGCGCCGAGTCACGTGTCTATTTAAGCATAGGAAGGTTTGTTTCGCGATTTCTCTCGCTCGGCTCGTCGTCCCCGCTTTCTAAAAACCGTCACTGCAGAGAACAAAGAAGCTGTATATCGCGCTGCCGGCAGTGCAAGAAAAGGACGTAGTACGTCAGTCCCAATGGGAAACCTCTGAAAGGACGCGACCGTTCTAGTGCGGTGCGGCTGCAACTTGGAACCGCGGAAACGGTGCGGTGCGTGGTATCGCACGGCGTTCCTTCTTCGCAGCCCGGCGCTGGCATTGTGTGAAACGGGTCCCGCGAGTGCCCCCCTTCGTCATCTTCGTCCATGATGGGACCGCAAAAGGGGCGGAGACGCGCATCGCGTCACACAGGTGCGTCGCGCGCGATTTGTTCCCGCTGTCAGAAAAAGGAACACGCGCGCCGTCTGGCGGCCAAATGAACCATCGGCGGTCGTACTGTTCGTCTGCTGGAGGAAAAAAGAAACTCCCTTTTGTGCCGTCACGGGTCATGCTGCGACGACTCGACTCCGTCGCCTGTTTGTTTTTCTTTTCGTTCTTTCTGGCTGTGGTGGACGATCCGTTCTCGTTCGGTTTGTTTCTCCGACGAAGCGAACGGATGATTCGCGCTCGCTTTTTTTTTTTTTTTTCCTGATTTAGAAGTTCGCGAGCGCCGGTGAGGAGCTATATACTATAAATAATTGCGTACCGCGCTCGTTTTGTGGTGACGCTGTATCATCTGGAGTCATTTAAGCGGTTGTTGCAAAAAAAGAAAATAAAGACTTCACGTGTGAATGGTGACGCGTGCCTGTTATGCGTGTGAATATATTCCGCGCGCGGTGGGCTCGACGACAGCTATCGGGTTGTCGCCGCCGAGCAAGACGAGATGCCGGGTTCGATTCCTGCGGCCGCCGCGTTTGGATCGGGACGGAATGCGGAAGCGGTTGCGTGGTCCGAGGTTGCGGTGCACGCAGCTGGCGTTTACAGCCATGGGCTCAAGAGTCACGCTTGAATCTTGCCGATGTATCACGCCGTAAAGGAATTATTATTTGACTTTTTTTTTTTCAAGCATTGTGGGTTAAAAAACAAAAACGGCAGACTCAAATGTAGTTGACGTCTGCGTAATGAGAGGCATTGCGCGAATAGTTGCAGCTTGAGACGATTGTAGGAATAATTATGTAACTGTATTGTATAGCGAGCGGGTTACCGTAAACGTTAATTGGCGCTTATATTTGGAGATAAGCGCCAATTGTAGAGAGCGGTTATGTGGAGATTATATTTATAATGGCTGCTTATATTTGTGAGTAACACAGCATGTTTGTAACGGCGACATATAAGATTGAAAGCAAACTAAATCCAGTGCACATAATTTTAGACGGCACTCTCTCCGGGATCGGCCCACGCAAACGGCGATATAGGTTCGCCCGCAAGAAAGTGGCTGGACTCCGAGAACGCTTCACATTAAGACGTCGCTGCAGATGCGGCTGCGAATTGACTTTGTAGCCAATAGCCTCGCCATTTACGGCGACGTGCACATGGGGCTCGTACTTTGGATATCCATATTACTGTCATATAACCGCCATTTACGACGTAATGTGGCAGCAAAGTGCGGTGATAAGTTGTGTATGTTCTGTGCTATTTCTTCATCTTTTGTCGAATGTTTCGGCTTCGTCAGAGCTTGCTTATGATGCCCAGATGGATGATGTCCGAGTTTAGTGGCTTGCATCATCTCTGTAATGCTCAACGTTTCATCTACGCTATACGCTAAATTTGGTGCTTCAATTTCTGATTTATGCGCGCGAAACTTAACGGAGATTCTATTGTAGTGTCTCTGACACGCTGGAGCGAGTTTTCAGTTGTGGATAGTATAGCAAACCAATGACTAATTAATTGCTATACTAAGTTCTTACTCTAGTAACATTTCATTTTTTGTGCAACTGTACTCTCCACGGCTAGAAATTAAGATGGACAAGCTAATCCATTCTTTTTTTTTTTTTTTTGTGGTGGAACTGTCTTTAGGCATTACAGGGGTGCACTTTATTTCATGCTAAACTTGAGACAAGAACTGTACCAACGTACTCGCGCACTTAATTCGCACGTGGTCTGCGCTCTGCTGCTTGTCCTGCCTCTCTTAACGCTTCCCAGCGTGCGTGGCATGACAGTGCACGTGTTTACGTATACTTAGCATTCCGCGACCGGTGAAGTTGATGAACGCTGCCTTTGTGGTCCCCCCACCCCTTCCAATATCAGAGGCGGGCCCGTCTGGTCTCGATGCGCGATCTGGTTCCCGAGGACAGCAGCGGAAGCAGTAGCAGCGACGACGAAGAGAGCAGCAGTATGATGAAGCACCACCAGCAGCAGCAGCAGCCCGACCACCAGGGCCCCTGCGAGAACTACATGACGCACAACTGCGTCACCATCATCCCCGTCGAGTACCCGCGCTCTGACAGCTCGCCGCTCTCAGGTACGCATGCGTTGTATAAGTGGAGACGTACTCCTCTCGTGTATAAAGCAGCTGCGAGGTGCACCAGTATCCGAGAAAGTTATAGTAGCTAGGATACAACTTAAAAAAAAAAAGCGGCAGTTGGCAACAAAGGCACACGGACCGCGCGGGGTTGTGTTACTCCGCCAGCCAATCGCAGAAGCAAACAAAATCGTCGTCATGCGACCTTTTCAAAATGGCGTCGTGCTTGATACGACTGTACTTGTCGTACCTGTACGTTCCACTGTAATAGACGAGTGAAAACGTATAAAATTTCCCGCTAATAATTTTATTTTTGCGGTTATATAGCGTCTTATTTAGGTAACTGGGAAAGTTTGAAGTACAAACTATTTGCAGCCTCGCGGAGGAGCATGTGGCTGGCGGTTTATGAGGGCGTGGGCGGGGCTTCACCGCAGACGTTAAGTTGTATCCGACTATATAGCTGGTATATACTGACGCGCGTGGCTGTTCAGTGGATGCACGTTTGCGAAGCTTCCGGGTCTCGCGTGCTACGGCCTTATCAGCGGCCTGATCACCCGCTTATAGATAGCCTTTTGGAGCGAGAAGCCCTTCGTGGCTGTATTTACTCGCAATTGACCTTCCCGTTGAACTTGGTAACGCGACTCGGCCGTCTTTCTTGTATACGTACAACTGCAGTGAAAAAATAGCACAACTGGTCGATGACCGGAGCTGGGAAGTTGCGCTCTTGTTCCTGTGCACACTGGTGTCTAGGATGCCACATGAGGCATGTGGCGCTCACGTTTCCGGCGTGCCAGGGCACGACAGCAGCCGACACGTGTCGGAGATACTTGAAACTCGGCACGCTCGGGTGTCTGCGAAAGCTCGTCATAACATATCTGCTCCGTTGCCAGATATTGATGCAGGAATAAATTAGACCTATGTACATGTCCCTGTAACCTCGTACTCAAGGTGTTCGGTTCGAATCCGCGTTTCGCCTAATACATGACCTCTTAGGTTTTGAGAGGCACCTGGATCAGAGGGGCTTTGATAGGAAGGCCCACTAAACTTTATTGGAACGACACTACCGCGCCATAGCAGGATTTGGCCAACGTGGCGCTGTAATTGTCCTACACTTCCCTCATGAATCCGTATTTAATCTACCTCTCCGCCGTTGCGGTAAAAGTGAGCAAACTAATAGAAAAGCACAATAAGAAAATAAAACGATGAACAATGTTGCGTTGCCACGCTGCGTGCAGCAGAATGAACTAGCGCAACTGCGTCGGCATTTCCTTAATTCGGTCGCGAATTGCTGCTCCGCACTCCAGAGTGCAAATCGCGCGCTCTCTCAATAAACAATGCACGCCGTTCGTATACGTCCGAATATCAGAGACTGCGGTGCTCGAACCACCTGGGCGAGCCGCTACTTCGCTTCGCGTACTTCACCTTGCGTCGCGAATGTGAGCCCGTGAGCGTCCTCGGCCAACGTGAGTTTCCAGATGCATTCGACGGTCGGCCAGCATGCTACTAGCTATATCATTGGATTGATATAGCAGGCCACCGCCTTAGGTGATTTACCATGTTCATGTACCTTATTGTGTAAGTTATACCTAATGAAAAAAAAAAAAAAAAAACGACGACGGACAATGAAGCCAAAGAAAGCGTATGTAGGGGAAATTAACTAGCTGTGAACGTTTTATTTAAATGCATAAATAATCGGAAAAAGCGAAATGAAAGTGCACGAAAAGACAAGTTGCCGCATCTGAGGAGCTAGCCCGCACGCGGTGCCTTGCCGGCCATCAACCCGTTCGCTTCGTGGGTGTTTGACTATTTGTGTAACGTGTGCAAGATTAGCCCTCGGAGTGTTGGCCAGCGCCATTCACGGCCGTGGCGGCTGATTGGCCTTTAGGATCCTGCTTATTTGTTTAAGCCCGATAGTAAATTCGCTCTGCCACGAGCGGATTAGGGCCGGTAGTGTTAGAGTATAGGGCGCCTCGATAGCCCCGTGTCTGCTGTAGTTTAGGGCAATTATTTCATACGGCTGCCGCAACTGCCTGGCCGTCCGCGCACGTCGTGATCGGAGCTTTACTTGTTTCCTGCGCGCGTACAAACGTTAAAAAAAAAAGTAAAAAGGCTGCGGTGGCTCCCGGAGTGACAATTAAGAACCGTACGCGTATGCGTCATTTTCTGGTGATTGCGCTGTCACGGTGTCCCGCTGGCGTTCGCGTAGAGCACTTCGCGATCGTGGTCGGCCCACTTCGAAGTGGATGTGTGGGCAGCGCACCTCGTAGGGACGTCGTCGCGGTGTGTGTGTGTGTGTGTGTGGTGTGTGTGTGTGTGTGTGTGTGTGTGTGTGTGTGTGTGCGTGCGTTTGTGTGTGCGTCGTTCATTTGGCGGTAATGGTCGCCGCTCGTGCGCAGTCCGCGACCATCGCCCATTCGGCCGCTCGTTATGCGAAGCCCTTGCTTCTTTCTCTTCGTGGGCCAAGTAGCCGAGCGATTGTCAACCCTCTTTCGTGCTGTGCTATTAACCTGGTGTGCGCGTGCGTACCCCAGTTCTATGTAGTAGCGTCGCCAAGGAAAAAGGAAGGAGACGTGGTAGGCGGAGTGGCGCTTCACGAAGAGGCGTGCTCTGGCACCCTTGCGCGACGAAAAGTAGTCCCCCCGCCTCAGATACTTCGTTCGGTTAGAAAACTCCGAGATGCTGGAATGCCAAAACGGACAGAGATCTCTATCGAGCGTGCCTGAGCAGCGCCAGCTAATGGAATGCTGAGAAAACTACACGAAACTTTTCGGACGGGTTGGCTTACGTCTGATATTCCGCTTAGCTGCAAGGGTGTTAGTGAGCGGTCGCGATTCGTCGATCGAAGAGGGCAGGGTTTCGTTGGGAAAACTGAGCGAGTTTGCAAAAGTAAAAAACTTGAAGCAATTCAGGGACGTGACTTAGCCGTAACCGTCATGTGGCGCCTCGGGCCGGCGGGACTTTTGTGGCGCCAAAAAATGTCGCTTGTCCCACGCCGGTATATGTGGCGATTCTCTCCTCTATTCTAACTCTCAACCCCCAACCCCCCTTTGCAACGCGGTTGAGGTGTCCTCTATTGAGAGACATGTAGTTATCGCGTTGCACTTAACCCAACTTTTCACCCCTTTCTACAACGATCTCCAATGGCGATTGAGCCGCAAAAACGCGTGCCTGTTCGTGCGTGTATCCGGTACGCTTCGCCGTGCTGCATTTTTCGCGCGCTGCGCGCACACACAGCTTGCACCCTGCGCGGTGGACCGGCGGCGGTGGGCGGTGGCGGAGACAAGCGGGGGGACTATGCCACGCTGGACCACCGCCACGGCCACCATCACCACCACCACAGCGCGCCGTCGCCGTACGCGGTGTCCGTGCCGGCGCTCACCTCCACCACGCGGCGCCAGCTGCCGACGCCGACGCACCACCACCACAGCCACCACAACCAGTACCACCAACACCCGGCCACCAGCGCCAGCCACCACCACTTGCACCAGCACCACAACCACGTTCGCCAGCAGCAGTGTTACCAGTTGCCCCCGCTCACCACGGTGGGCCACGGTCACGACGATGCGCCAGGCTGGCGAATCCTGCCCACGCCGACGGCCCGGGACCACCTGGTGCCCCCGCCGGCTCCGGCTCCGACCCCGAACTTGGCCCCGCCGATGGCTCCGGCCCCCCAGCAGCGGCCGGTGACGCCGCCACCGGCACCGGTGCCTCCGCCAAGTAATTGCCTCCTCAGTCACGTGACCGAGCAAACCTGCTTTTGATGGCATGCCACACTGTGCTAGCTCGGGACACTGCAAAGCTGTTGTGTGACCTTTTCACGGCACGAGATATACTGATTCATGTTTAAGTCACTCGCATGCAAGGAGGTGCACCTACCGACTCCCATTGCCTTATCTCAGAACAACCGGTGTGCACTGGCCTCAATCCAGCATTGTAGGGCCCATCCAGGTTCTTGTGAAAAGGTCTACAGCTGTGCATGGTTTCTCTGGTTTCTCAAGAAAAAAGAAAAGATGAGCAGGAATGTAAGCAAGATTGAGCTCTCTATATTAGTCGGTACTGATTCCTTGCTCTAGCCACTGCCAGAATACGCATACTCCATGGGCTCGGATATTCTACAAAAGTTGTATGTTTAATGCTGCCACACTTCCTGTTTCATTTTCATGGCTATGTTGGGATTCTGAATTCAAAAGAAGCTGAAGCAGTATTGATGTCAGAGTTCTTTATGCTTCTAATTATGAATAGCCAACATTTTTGTCTTAATTATTGTATTCTTGTCACAGTTTAGTACATGAATATGTAACAGCACACCATGCTGCAAGTCATTGTGTCATGGTACATTCTATATACAAATGACAAAATAAGGAAAACGCAAGATCTTATGTAGCAGCAATGTCTCTCTGTGCAATGTTAACTGATTGCAATATATTAAATTTGGTCACATTGGTAAAAAGGTGAACATTAACCAAGCACTGTGCTACTATGTATTATGGCTGTCGTTTTAACAAAAAAGAAAAGAATGGTTGAGCTCTTCCGTGTAACCTCTGAAGCTCAGTGTTGCTGCACATCGATATAGTGGTTTGTATTGTGCACTATTGGCTTCACAGAGAACTGCAGTTCTCTTCAGGAGTTCACATTATCTTGATTAATATTGCACATTTAATGCAATGGCATTAAACTAGGAAGGCAAAGTTTCAATGCCACATCCTTGCAATTTAAGATCGTGATCTTGGTACAGTGTTACAAACGCCGCGGTGAACTTGCTGGATGGCTCAAAATTTTAGCCCATTATATTTTTGTGACATATTCACTGGCCAGTGTTCATCTATGCTGCTTATCTAAGGCAGAACGAGAAATATGGTGTTTATTTTAAATTGACCGTTCACATTGTTTTATTAACCTTACCTGTGTAAAATGCGAGTTCACAAAGAGATGCTGTTGAAGATAGGATTTTGCTTTGCAGTCACAATTCTGTACCCTCAAGCAAGCTTGCATGTTCACTGCCCCTCTGTGATTGTTGCACTACCATTAATCTGCCATTTTTTGTATGACTAGTTCTTGTTGCATTACTTGAGAACACATTTATCTTTTGCATTCATGCACTGTCAACATGCATGCAATTTTCACTTATAAAAAATGCTGCATTAACAAGGCCACCCTATTTGAATGGCTCTTCTCAGTAACCTGCTTACTCCTTTTCGCTCCCAATTTCACGCATAAGTGTCGTTGTATCGTACATAGCCTTTAAAACATTGTTTGGATGCAATACTTGCCTGCTTCATCCATAATGAGCCGGAATCACGTGTTGACTGTAGTGACAGCAAATCAGATGTTCTCAGTGAAAGTAACGGATGTGCCATCTGTTCCAAGGGAGGTGGAAATTTCACCAAGGAAATTGATTTTTAGTTCCGGCGTCGTTGTAGATGACGTGTGCCTCTTTGTCGGTGTAACATCATGGCAGACAACTTCTGACCTTTACTTCTACGTAATTGAACCTGGATGGAAGAGGCAAGTACTGCATCCAAACGTGGCATTAGTACTAAATGGCAAAACCATGACGCTGGCTTGACACTTGATGAGAAATGAGTTGGCAGCTTAGCTGGAAGAGTCATTTGTACAGGGCTCCCAAATACGTATTCTCCACCTAACCAGTTCTGTGCGGTGCACTGAAAGCTATGCGTTACGTCAGCCAATGAGAAAAGA
Organism: Dermacentor silvarum; assembly: GCF_013339745.2. Taxonomy (NCBI): domain Eukaryota; kingdom Metazoa; phylum Arthropoda; class Arachnida; order Ixodida; family Ixodidae; genus Dermacentor; species Dermacentor silvarum. The sequence goes on from NC_051160.1 coordinate 40,114,256, forward strand.
GACCCCGAAGAAGGGATACACCATTGTCCGCCCCTGACCGTTCTCCGCAGGACGTCGACTGAATGGAAGCATCGCGGAAGAGTCAGTTGCATGCAATGGGCAAGCCCTTCTTTAAAACACACAGCTAATCTTTACTTATTGGCTGACCTAGGCTTGGCTCCGCCGTGCCTGGCTCTTTTTCAGTGCACCGTACGAAGTTGGTGAGATAGAATATAGATGCAACATTCGGCGCATGTGCCACACATGCATGCATGTTGTTGTTATTGCATGTTTTAGTTAAGCTTGCTGTACTGATTTTCTTTTTAATAACTGCTGATCTAGTTTTGTACGTGAACCATTTGCCGGTTGAAACTTCCCTGGCTATTGCTGCTTTTTCTTTTCTCAGTGGGTATCATTATTGGCTGTTTTGTAACAAACATTTTTGCAGTGCACGCATTTTGTGTCTGGTTTTGGAACCTGTTTGGTGCGTGTGTAATGTTTAATGCACTTGTTTTTAACAAACCTGCACATGGTGTTCTGTTCACTGTGGGCACTATTTTACCGCTAATAATTTGTAGCTTCCTGTCATGTCGTTACTGGCTGAAGGTGGAGATCTGTGATATTTCGAAAGAATTCTAATGTATGTGTGTTTTTTAAAATAGTCTTCCTCTTTATGACCAATGTGCTTGCTTTGCATGGTGCATTGTATCAGTGCACAGTTTTCTTGAGTTATACCTGTACACAACCTTTGCTGTATGGAAATCCTCGCTAGAGTCCTTGTGCTTATGAGAGCATGTGTTTTCTTTTGTTTTGTTTTTTTGTTTTTACCTTGCATGATGCTGCATTACAAAGTTATATGCAGTGCATGGACCCCTGCACCTGTCGAGCTTTTGTTTTGCTTTGATTGGCAATAAAGCTGGTGCGATATGAAACTGTGTCGCTGGTTTCTTTTCTTTTTTCCCCAGAGAAACAACAGTATGGCAGTTTAATTGGAAAGGACTTGTGAACCACCTTTGCAGTGCAAATTTCAGAATAGTAGTTCGCTCCTTTGATGCCCCAAATAGATGGCCTAACAAGCTTTTAATATATGACTACGGTGCAGTGTGACCTCCTGCCTAATTCAAACTGCAAGGGGAAAGGGCTACTCTACGCCTATGCTAATTAAAGGCACTGGTACTTTTTGCCTTTTTCTGTCTCTTCTGGAGTGTTCATACACTTAGTGCAGAAATAAATTCGTTTGAAGAAGTTAGGTGCAAATACTAGTAAAGAATCTTTGCTTAGACAAAACTGTAGCACTTGCCGAGGTTAAGCAAATTCACTATGTCCAGCGAAACAGACAGTCTCTGGCTGTCGTTATACAACTTCCCATCATTAAATTATGTTTACCATCATTTGTTCTCACTATATTCAAGAACCCTGAGAGTCTGCACCCACCACCTTTTGAGTAGGAGTGACATATTTTTAATTGTTCGTTGGATCAGGCTCACAACAAATGCCTCGCACCACATAAGTTGCTTTTGCACATGCGACCTGCTGCACGCTGCATGATTTTTTCTATGGGGAGACAGCACTGAATCAAATGTAAACAGGTCATCAAATATTGAAGTGCAGTCCTGTTAACGAACATTGTTAAATGTTTCTATTTGACAGCAGGACAATTTAGTATCATATGGTCTTGCACCTCCCTTGATGTAATCGCCTGCTTTCGTTGTCCATGCAACTGTGAATGGTATTTGTGGCACCTTAGCCAAGAGACGCCTGCATTGGTGATTGCTTCCTATACTACATGCTGCTTGATATTTCTGGCATGTTCACCAGAGCCTGTGTTTGTCCAACACCCATGCTATAGATTTAGAAAAGTTTGAGGAGACTGCGAGTCATTTTACAGATGTAGAAAAGCTTGAGGCGATTGAGATTCAAGTCTAAGCCAGGATGGTATGTTTTTTTAACATGCTGAGTTGTCTTTATCAAGGCAGAGTCGATTCCTCTTGTTGAAATCCTGACGCCAAGCTTCTGGCACCCTCCTTCAATTCCCATGCTGACTCTTGAAAGGCTCTCGCCTAATTTTTTTTACCTCCCGTTAACCTTATCTCTTAGTTTGGTCATCTGAAAATTTTGTTATTCTAAAGGTCACATGGCTTTAATTGATTCATTAATCATTTTCATTTGTATGCTCACTGATGAAAAATGCACTTTCTAGTTTCTTAACAACTTTCAGAGGCACCTTGTTGTCATAAAATTGAAGTGTGCCAGGATGCTACGCACTGCCCATTTTGCTTGACATCCTGTGACTAGCACCAATTTTGAGAAATGTGTATGCAAATTGAGTGGCGAAATGCATTGCTGTTCCAGCTAACGTTTTTGCAAGCAGCCTTCTTTCACAGCGTATAAAATTGTTTTTGGTGCACCAATGTAATTTGCCGCTCATTTTGGTTACTTATTTCTCACAGCTGGTGCTAGGCACAGGATTTGTAGCAAGAGGGTATGCTTATCATAAGGGTAGGCTTCAGTTTTGCAATTACACAACACTTTCTATGGAGTTAATTAGAAAAGAACAATGAACTTTATAGGAAACGCGAATTCGCTGCTGATTATTTCATAGACCCTGACATCCACCAGTGTTTAATGAGTTATTTACTTAATTCTTATGTGCACATTATTTCCGTAAAATTTTACTGAGAATAGCATGCACGTAATTGAGTTCAGAACAAAAAATATGATAATGATAAGCTGTTGTCATCAGCACTAAAAATTTTTTCAATCCAATCCACATATTCCTGCAGCTGTAGAAGCTGTGGTAACTTTGTGTTCCATAAGTTCATTTGGCCATATAGTAGTATATATAGACACTGTAGCTCAGCTGCCATGGTCTGGAATGTGTTTATGAAATGCATTAACCCAAACACTGCAGGTGGCACCGAAGATGAGGTGCTTTGGACTGTTGATAGCATTAAGGAGGCCTCCAATAGCGGCGTTGAGTGATGCTCGGTTTACTCTAGCTCAGTGCAATAAGTTTTCTTTTTCGAAATGAAAACAAATTGCCATTACTCTCTCTTTTACTGTGATAAACTGGTGAATGAAAAAATTTCTTCAATTATGAAAGCTGAAGTGCATACTACAATCGAGCAAATAGCATTTTTCTTTTATGCCCATGAAAATCAGGTGCAGGTTAGAATAGAGTAAATACAGCATGTGGAAACAAAAAAAAAGAAGAGACTTTTTCTTGGTGTCTATTGCTCAGTGCTTAATGAACAGAACAGTTTATTGGCAACCACAAAGAATAAAATATGTCAACGTTACACAGTTAAAACCCTGCAACTTTAAAAAACCTTGTAAAGTGAATCACTATGTCACACAGTACATAATTAAACAATCTTTATCTAAAGCTTTCCTTGAAACATGCAGTATACGGCACTAAAAATGCATAGCTGAAGGTAGAGAGTGTTTGTTGATGTACTGCACATGTTGTTCCCCTTCATTCCTTGCTGCTTGCCCCCGGCCTTTTCCTTTACCCTGCAACCTTTGAACCTCAACACGGTCATGGCCTTCCAGAGCAAGAGATGTGCGTGTACCTCATGAACAAGGTGTGCCTCTGCGTCGAGGTCGGCAATGTCCAGTTGGCGACGGCCCACGAGATCATCGACATCATCGCGGAGGACGACACCGAGATCAACTTCCCTGCACAACTCAAGGACGTGTTTGCGCTGTGGATGACCTCCCCATTGCTCGGTGGGTACCACTACGAAGTGATCTTGTGAACAAGTCTTGCCGTACCTTGATGTAACCGCCTGTCTCAGCTCTGTTTGAAGCCGCTGCACTGTTTCTCAATGCTTTGGGAAGAATCGCGCTAAGATCCATCTGGCAAAATTAGTTCAATTTATACTGTCTTTAGATGAAAACTAGAAGTTTAAATTTGCAGTGAAGCAAATAAACTTTTATTTTGCTTGAGATGTCATGTGATTGTGTTCAGCACAGCACTTTGATGCAGACAATGCGCACAAGACCTGGAGTGCCGAAATACACCATAACGTGTGTATATACTTTGTCTTCACACTCGAAGAGCTATGCTGCCGGCCTTTTCCTTAATTTCCTGTTCACTTCTAAGCCTAGCTTAGTCTGTCGTGATCATACAAACATGTTAAAATCTCAGAGTAGGATACGATAATCAGGGACCCATACCTGCAAAAGAAACCCATTTGCAGAGCTGCGTTTTCGTTGAAACTCCTGCTGTTTCCTGATAAAGTTTCATTATCCTCACATGTACACGCATGTAGTATGCAGTCTTCTCAGATACCCTTCACTGATTCATTGAATGCCCCTTCTTTTACTAAAGCATTATGTAGATTTAGACGATAGGAGGTGTCCTTGGAGTGTCACTGGTATAGCCCCTGCGATTTGACCAAAAAACACACATTAGTGTCTTTAAAATGACTGATTGAACTTGTAATCCACCCATCAGTAACAGCTTCTAGTTGAAATTGTCTGATGTTTGGCACCGAGTCCAAAGTAACACGCTTTTTTTCTTCACAGAAATCTACAGACAGCTCTTGGAACCTTTGAGCATGTTCAAACGTATGAACTAATCAAGTAACATAATCTTGTCTAGTTAAAATTTTTGGTAGCAGACTGTACCAGAGATAATGGCTTCTGATTGATGTTTATGGCACGCTGTTTCCCAGTCACTCTGCTTCTGCGCATCAGCTTCTGTGCATTGCCTTCAAAAATGAAAAAAGTGCATGGTTGTTATCTTAGTGTCACTCTAGCTGCATTGAGATGACAGAGAACACAATGCTGACATTTATTACGAAATAAGTTGCAGTCCATTATGATGAAATGCTACTGTCAGCTGAAACATTCCTGAAGTTGGGATTTTTGCTTTGTGAATATGGTTCCTGTGCTGCAGCACTGCAATGGATATTCTGCTGCCCCAAAACTGCCCACTTTAGTTGAGAGGGAGCATTTTTGTGCAAATTTCTGTACAACTTCAAACACTGTTCTTGTTATCGAATAGCTCTGACTCCAAGAGTGTTTGGTCGTGAGATCCGTACCCTGCCAAGTATGAGCTTTTGAGCTGAGGCATTTGACCCTCCGACCATGGAAAGCTGCCTTTGCATTATGCAGACCATAAGCTAATTCTTGGTGATGTTGAGTGTTGTTATGGAAAGTGCAAACGGGAACATAGGCAAAGGATGTAATGCGCAAGTGTGGTCTATCATGACTCTTCATCAGCACATCCGGTTTTCTGCATTACTGTTCTCTGGGCATGGAAATGTGTTTCTGCAAAGCATACTGAAAGCTATGGTGTAAAATAGAAAAATCGTATGGTATAAATGGATAAGATAGAAGCAAAGTTATGCAGTGAGAGGAGCTACTGGTCTCTCAGTAAGTTGTCTGTCCTGTTCTTTCACTCTCTTCCAGAGCTGCAGCTGAAGCCAGATCACAGACCGTACTTGATCCGGGAGCGATGGTCAGAGTACCTGAAAAAGTACACCTTTGCAACAAAGCAACAGCTTGACTCTGGTAAGCCACACCAATTTCCCTTGTTTCCGCTCTCCTCATTCGTCTGCGAACAGGTGTACTCAGTGTACTAAGATTTGGCCTGATGGTGAAAGTGCTGCATTGCAAAGGGGTGAGAGTGCAAAAACGTCTCTGCTCCAAGATGGTCAGTGTAAATAACCCATAATATCAATGTTATGATGTTCATCACAGCCCATGTTATAGGAAGCCAGCCAGTCGTACACTTAGCAGAAAGGATGTAGGCTGAAGCCTCAAAGTGAGAGATACTGACTTTAAAGAGAAACTAGCAATGTTAAACTAGCCAATGGTCTGGTAGGCTTCTGCAAGTGTCGGATGAGCTATATTACATTCGAACTTCGTTCTCTTGAAGTCGTACATGAGACGAAAATGCCTTTGTTATATCTGATATATGTAATACGCGTACATTCATTACATGCTGGTATTGGTGAGAAAAAATTTTATTTACTTATTTATGTCCGATAATTTGTTATATCCTTGTTTGTTATATCAAAGTTTGCATGTACTTGCAGTTAAGGTTTGTGTCGGTGGTCCCTGTGAAATTGTAATTTGGTTGAAGAAATTTATTCTCACTTGTCATACTATATTTGCATGTGTCTCTGTTGCTCAGTGCTTATGAAATTTTTGTTTTCTCTCTTGTCTCTTGCAGACGAACCAGTGCTGACGCTGCAGAGGAACGTCTTTCTTGAAAAATCCAAAGAAAAGGAGGTATGGTATCTGGAGTGGTGCATCCTATCTTGTGTCAAAAAGTAAAACAGGATCTCTGTATGTAAATATTATCGTGTAGAAATGATAGCTGAATGGTAAAAGCCGTATTGGAATAGTATTGGCCAGCCATTGCCAGGACCTTTGAAGGAGACACCATCACAATTGTGCAACCTGATCGCATTATAGCTTGACTTAACGTACCATATGATCTATTTTTTATTGTTTGATATTCCGAACAAACGTAATAAATTGCCGGTAGCACATAATTGTGACTACCTTCTTCAGCTTGAATAATTGAAGAGGCAGACATTAGGCACTTGCACTACAAATTACAATTCTCAGCTCACTAATTAAAATATTTCATTTAATCTTAATCAGTGGCTCTCAAGCACTTCTTATAGTAAATAAAACCTGAAAGTAAGCAAGTTACATTGTTTAGAAGAAATCCTGAAACTAGCACCAGTTGTGAGCTATCAGTCCTCCTACTGTGGAAGAAAATACATTGGTGTCCCACTTATATTTTTTCACATAGCCTCCTGCATGCATTGTGGGACACATTGTGGGCATTGTGTCGCCTGTGGGACAAACATTTTCTTGTAATTACATGGAATTTCGGAGCTTTATCTGGAGTCAGATATCCTAAAACTTGCACTAGTTTCAATATTTATATTTAGTTAACATGACTTCATCTCTGCCTTGCTTCAACCGTGCCTTTGCAATTTGATCTCTTACCTAGTTTAATCCAAATAGTGTATCGTACCATCGTTGTCATTGTGTTGTCATCGGCTGTCATCATCACCATTATTGTCATAATCGCTGGACCACTTATCACTATTTTAAGTAGTACCTGTAACCTTCCTTTGATTGGCACTTTTCAAACCTTCTTGGCATCTTCTTTTTCTTTTTATGTAGTTAAATTTTAAGGTCCGGGCTAGCAGTACATAGGGGGGATTTGACATGTGTAGATGGGACCTGTAAGCAAATATGTACAGCATACGTGGTACAGCTGCAGCTGGCATGTTTTTTCAGGTCACTGACCTCAAGCTGCTGAAAATGCTCTTTGCGGAAGCCAAGGGCAATGTCCTTGACGGGAGGTACCCCTGTGAGACTGAAGACTGCATGGTGCTGGGTGCTATCCAGGCCCGGCTCGAACTTGGCCCGTACGACCCGCTCAAGCACACGCCGGAGTTTTTCAGGCAAGGACATGGTTGTGCTTGCTGCATGGTCATTGCACCATTTCACTATGCAAGTCTTATGACTTACAGTGTGCTGCGTATACATCATGACTTGTAACTCCAGCAGTGCTGGTTCCTACCAGTCACAAGTCGTGCACATTTGCCGGAGCAGCCGAGGACATGGTTGGTCTTCGCTGTGTGGTGCTTGTATGACCTCAGATGTGGTCCTTGTGAGGTCCTTGTATGACGTTTAACTTGCAGTGTGCATCATCATGACTTACAAGTCTCATATCAGTTCGAAGTGCCTACAATGATCCATCCTACACTTGCAAGTCATGCGCCTTGTAAGTTGTACTGCTGGCAAACCAGGCTAGTCTAACCTTTTAGCTTATTTCATGGGTACATCAAAGCCTCAAATACCACAAGTGTGGAGTGTTGTGCCACAGAAGCCTAAATCGTATGTTTGCAATTAATTCACCACAGTGTTCATTTGGTAGAAAGGTATTATATAGCAGTGGCAAAGTGTTATGATAAATGCAACTAAGTCTAGAGACATGGAGGAATAGGAAGTATTCACACTACCTCACAAATGCCATATTGTGGTCCCATTCAGAGCTTCCAGTGTGGCTAGAGATACTAAAGGCTGACTCACACTACGCCGACACGAGAATGATTTTGGTCTGCTGACTGATGACGCGAGCAGTTTACAGGGCAGAAAACGCTGTGGCCAACAGTTTAAAGGAAGGAAAATGGTGTCGCCAAGAGTCGGCAGACCAACATCGGTGCCGTGTTGGCCTAGTGTGAATCAGCCTTAAGTGAATTGAGGTAATGTGCAGCTTTTCACCATGCCGGCTGTACAACCATATTGCGGTCTCAATGACATCAGTACATGACTCCTATTGAGAGCATCACGGTAAAGGCTAATTAACAAGCACAGTGAGGGAGAGAGAAAGAAGGCACAGACTCCTACTGGCACAAACACAGGCATGAAGTACGAACAGGAATTTTCATTGTCTTGTCACTTTTCGTTGACTGTATGCTATCATATACACTGTTTAGTTTTCATACAGTCATTTGCGTGTAATTAGTGTGCTTGAATATAAAATTGGCATCTGACGCACTGCAAGAGCAAATGAGCGGCTCACTTATATGAAGTTTATTATGAGCGCTGCACAGTGTGGACGGCAGCGAGATGATGGCTCGGAATGGATTTGCAGCCGAACCATTGCCTCACTGGTGGTGGAGGTTTTTGATATATTAAAGGAATCCTAATTTTGAATGATTCTTTAGCATTATTGTTGGGCTGACATAATTCATCTGCTTGCGTTACTATAGTAGCACATGCAATTCTAGCATTATTATGATTATTGCCTGCCATGTCTCTCTCACATTGTGCAGTGCCGAGCGGTAAGTAGCCTTGTACCATCACCTTAAGACATGTCTCCTTCTTCTTCCGTCAATAACATTTTCTACTCTTTCTTCCATTTGTGGAAGCGCAGGTCTCGTATTCGAGACTTTCTCCCCGAGCATGCCTGCCGCTCGCACTGGTTCCTGCTCGGCCTGGGCGCCAAGAATGGCCCCGAGCGCCGTCTGTCCGAGCACTACAAGGCCATCGCGAGCAATGTCAAGGACAGCCGTCTGATGCGAAAGTACCTGGAATTCTGCTGGGCATTCCCCTACTACGGGTAGGCGAGAACATCCTTTGAGGCTTTTCCTGCATTTGACGTTAAGAAGTGCACCACCAAGTGCTACCGCATTATGGCTTATCAGTTCTTGACTTCCCCAGAAGCCTGAATAAAAAAATGCAATCGAGGTTTTTCTCTCTATTTTTTTATGCGTATAGGTAAATAAATGTTCACAGCCCTCCAAATGTATAGAAAGTAGTCTGAAGCTCAACGTGTGGTTTGCATATGTACGCACACTAATTACCAGTGTAGTAGTTGCCCTGGTAGCACTTTCATTGCATTCAGCTAGAATAGTTGTTAATTGTGAATAGGTTAACTTGTTGTATATATTGTTTATCATGCAGTGCTGAGCAGCAAGAAAGATGTGTTCTTGACACAAAACGTGATAAAAGTCTTCCCAATGACTAAAGGTGAATGGCAGCGTTGATGCCGAGTACGGCATCACGGGTTAGATACCCAGCCGCGGCAGCCTCATTTTAATGGAGGCAGATCCAAAAACGCTTGTGTACCAGTTAGATTTAGGTGCACATTAAAGAACACCAGGTGTGCAACATTAGTTCGGAGTTCCCCACTTTGGTGTGCCTTATAATCAGATCATGGTTGTGGCACATATGTCACAATTTGAATGGCAGCACCAAATGAATTCGTCTTCCCACTGTACGTGTCTATTGCTTTTGTTGTATTGTTCACATTCTTTCACCATGTCATGTATGCTGATACAATGACATATGTACATATACTACGTGATATACCTAGCTGCTCCTTGTCGCCATTTTTTACTTACTGCCTTGTCGTTCCAGTACCATGTGTGTCAGCATGCATTTATGCAGCTCTTAGTATTCGTTGACTTGTTGTTTCATTAGTTGCGTTCATTCTTGTGGTTAATGCTAGGGCCTCGGCCAAAAGCAAGGTAACTGTGCTAAACATTATGGATTCAAGGATAACTTGAGACAGGCAGTGTCTTAAACCTGAAATGTTTAACACGCTAAGTGAGCCAGATTTTTGTTTACTAATTTGCATCCCAGGAAATTACTGGTGTAAGATTTGTGTTAAGGGTCATACAACAAGTGATGGAACAAAAAAAGTGATAGGCATATCAAGAAACAAAAGGACAGTAGTTTTTTTATTAGAGACCAAATGTCGGTAGATGATGTTCCAGTTTGAGGTCAAGAGGGTGAGATTGAGCTGGGCTGGTGACATGCTTAATTGAACAGATTATCAGTGGTCTGTTTTGTAGCAACAGCATGGATATCTTGGAAAAGTGAAGGCATCCGAGGATGGCAGATATTTATTTACCATTGATTGTAGAAATTAGGAAATTTGGTGGTGTAGGATAAATTTGGTTGATGCCAAACAATAGCATGGTATATTTGGCAATTTCTGGAGGAGGCCTTTGCACTGCTGTGGACTTAATTAGAATGATAATGACTGTGCTGATTGTTTGTGTAGCCTGTGTAGGAGTCCTGATACATATTTTATCAGCATTGTTTAGGTGTTTGTCAAGGCATTGTCACATTGTTAAGTGAACTAGGTTAGTGATTTTCTCAGGACGCAGTGGTTATGTAAAGCTTCCTTTGCTTTCTTGTTTGCAGGAGTGCCTTCTTCAGCGGTCAGGTGGAGAGGCCCGTGACCGGCATAGCGGCCCTGATGAACCACTACGACCTTCCCGTCCTCGTGGCCATCAACCGTGATGGTGTCCACGTCATGGACCCAAGTCAGCCAGTAAGGCAACCCACGAAAACCAAAACACAGCAGCCTTGTCATTTATCTGTTTATACCTAGTACAGCTGAGCCTCATAATAACGAACTCGCATTTGACACGTAAATACCTTCATTATATCAAATATTCCTTATAAGCATATATTCGTGTGTGCTGAATAACCGAGAAACATGCTATATTTACTTTGTTAAATCCGATAATTCAATTTATCTGTTTTTATTATATGAAGGTTTGATTACTGCCAGGCCTTTCAGACTATTGTGGGGTGGAATGAATAGTACTAAGTCACAGAAAGAGCACCTGTAGTAGTTCTTTTTAAATGTATCTATAAAATCACAATACACAAATGCATCACGATTGTGGATTGCTGCAGTCAACAGTTGTTATGATCAGGACAACGGTTTCAATGCATGAAATCTTGTACGTGGTAAAAATCTGCGTACGCAGTTGGTACCGTTTAACCCTTTGTGCGAGAGTCGTGCATGCGCCGTCGATAGTGGGGCAGCTGGAATGCGATGGCTGGAATTCGGCTCGGGCATCCGTATAATGCCTACAGCAATGAAACCTGTGCCACAGTTGAATGTGTTCAGAGTGCTCCTGGGTTACTGCAAGAAAGCAATGTCTTGCTGTGCCACAGTGCTATCTCTCACTGCTTGTCATTGTGCAACAGGTGGTGCTGCTCAGCCTGCCATACAAGCAGCTGTCGTGGGACTACGCCTGCCCCACGCAGCCCGACAACCCCGACTGCCTGCCCTGCCTGTTCCTGCAGTTCCAACTGCCGGGGCAGAACGAGACATCTGTGCTTCAGGTCTTCTCGCGACAGGTAGGTGCACTGTAAATCGGGGAAGACAGTAAACTATTTTTTAAAGCGAAGCTTTGTATGTCTAGGCGAAATCGTATATGGCTAGGTGAAATCGCCTGTGTACAGAAAAATATCATCAGCATTGGCTCGAGCATCGTTGTCTTCTTCCGCAGCTGGCTCGTTGGCACTCCTCAGGTTGCGCTCGTGATCGGCACGCGCTTGCGCCACTGCTCTTGCGTTCGTCGTCATCATTTTCTTCCACAGCTGGCTGCGTTGCCACTCATCATGCCAGCGTAGAATTTCACTTCTCTTTTGTTTTCATAATGGGGAGACCGTATTTACGGGGGTACGAACCATTGCTTGAGGGGGTATGAGCCAGTCATTCTCTTACGTAACAGACAGATTTAATTTTGAAGCAATTTAATTTTGAAAAATCGCAAGTGGCAATGGGGAGCAAATGCTGCTAACCACGCTGCCAAGCAAACTCGAGACGTCGAACACAAGCGACAACGGCGGACTGTGGGCATACCGTCAGTGACGACGTTCACTCCGTCGCAGCCAAACGTGTGTGCAACCTCATAATTGAGAAATAATTTCATGAACCCTCGGGATTAACCCAGAGATAAACACTGGGGCCGCACGCATTTCAGCTTTGCTGGTTAACCATCTTAACGCAGTGGAAGTCGGAAGTGCCAACGAATTTTTTGTTTTACTGGTCTCATTGTATTAATGGACTTATTACACGTACAGAGCATCATCACCTTCATTGTATTCAGAGCGTGTTTCCAATTATGTTGGGAAGTGCAGTATCGGGCGGGTAAGAGACTCTTTTTCTAATTTGAAGCTGCACTTCCCTGCATGGCACATTCTGGCAACTAGTGGCAGGATGGTCATGGTTCAGATGATGACAAACTGCTAAATGTACATGCTGGGGCTCTGACCTTAAGCATGGCTTCATCACGAAAGCCACGTCTCGATTTTCTATATCATAAAACAAGCAAACTGTGCTTGCACACGCCGATGGCAGAACTGACTGCTTCGCATTAGCTTGGCAATTGCCTTGCAGGAAAGCTAGCCTTACAATAAGGACAATGCCCAATTCTGGGAAAAAAAACAGAAGAAAAAGATAGGGAAGAGATGTTGCACATATAAATTGCGCAAAATAATCGCATACAACAGTTCTTATAACTGTCTGTAAACAACCGCACACAATTATTAATTCAACACAAAGTTCTGGAAACAATTTTATTTCGTATTTCCCTTATGTCTCTCACTGCATTGCTTTCAGTTCACTTGCAAGTGTGGCTTTGTTGCAAGGCATTATGCATTGCAGTGAAGCTGCATCACACTTTGATCGGTTTGATAAGAAGCTTGACATTAACATACCGCACTGTGAGGCACAATTACGCTTCACGCACACATTCACTTTGTACCTGAACTCGTTAAATTTTTGGTGCCGTTAGTGTGTACAAAAATGCAGTGTGTAGAATAGTGTGGTCCCCTCCACAAAAAAAAAAAAAAAAATTCATAGTTTCAAACAACCTTGTGTGCTGCAGGCTATACTCATGGATGCCTTGATTTCCACGATTGTCGATGAGCTGAAGAAGCGAGCTTCCTGGATTGAAGCTGATGTCGAGACCACTGCAGTAAATTCCAGAGCAGATGATGGTGAGTTGATGTTTTCCGCTACCCAAGTTTACGATAAGCCACAGTTCGCACGCCACTCGGCAACATTGACAAGTCTGTTTACATCTGTACGAAGGAAGTGATATGAAGTTAAACCTCGATATAACGAAGTCAGTAAAATCTGCAATTTGCTTCATTATATTGAAATTCTGTGATTTTTTAAACAGAACCCGATTTTTAAAAACGGTGGCCAGTTCCCTAAAGTCAGCTTTACTGCGTAACTTGAAGTCAGCTTTTCCTCAATACAACCAGGTTATGCGGCAAAGCATATGAACTCTGCGAAGGCAGTTTTGGTTTCATATCCAATTGCACCGTGCAGGATGTTTAGAACCCACTTTCCTTGGAAAACAAAAGGCACACGTTAGAATCTGATATCTGATAAATACCGTAATCAGACATTGTGAACTACCGTTATTGCTTGGAAATCTTCCTAGAGCAGGCCGAAAATAGGCATTTTCTCTGGGAGATTGACATGTGTTCAATGCATTCACGGTTCCCTTAGCTTCGCTGAGACAAATGCTGCCACTAAATGGGTGTGGTGCATGTGTGCTGACTGGTCAAGTTTGCATTGCCTGGCAAATGCCTATTTTAGGGTGGAAATAACGAATGTTTGGGTCCATAGAAATGCATGAGCACAGGCTGGTGCCATTGATCAGGATCAAATTAACCGAAAAATTGAATTAACTGGAGGCAAATTAATGGATGTCTACGGTACTGAAATTCAATCTTTTATGAAAATAAGTGCAGTCGCCAATTGTTTTTTTTTTTTTTTTTGCACAGAAGAAACTGCACACTTTCCGAATTATCGGGAAATTGGAAACAGCAAATTTGAGTGAGAAAAAAGATTATTTTGTTCGATTTACGAGTTGGTGAGGAAAGGTGCGATTTCATGCCGTGTCGACAATACAACTTCACATCGGCTGTACGAAGCGAAGCCTGGCTGGCCACACTTTCGTGTTCACTCCGCCCCCACGACTAACAGTGTTGCCTGCAGTGGGACGACGCTATCATGAAAAGCGCCAACAGCGGGGCCTCTCTCTTCAACATGTCGCCAAAACTAGAGATTACACAGCCTCCAGCACTAAATGCGCAGGAAGACGGTGCACAATGCCATGCCAACTGAGCTCGCTCTGCCCTTCGACACGCGGCAGAAACCCTCTAATACGGCTGCAAGTCGGGTTGCGTGTGCACTCAACCATGCTGACAGCCATGCACAGCCGCAGCCGTGCTAGAAAAGGAGACATGCCCTCCCCCCCTCGCCCTCCTGATCATGTTACCGCAAGCTCGCTCCCCTCCCCTTGCTCGTGTGGGAAGAAGGCGCTCATCAAGCCACCATCCTTCTCAGCTCACCCTCGCACACACGCTTTCACTCGCACCTAAAGTATAAAGTACATGGGGCGCGATAGGATCTTATCACCCTGGGACTTTATATGGAATGTGACGCAGCTCCGCATGCATGACTGCTACGCGGAACATCATGACAAGACTTGTTGCTACTTGCTTAGCATGTAAAATAACATCTTTTAATGAGCTTCTAACGCATTCGCTGGCTTCAGCAATGGAGATGGCACGTGTTCAGTGCATTCACTGTCCCTTAGCAGTGCCAATACAAATGCTGCTGCTTGACCATTGGGGTCAGGCTCATTTAGGCCAACAAGTCAAGTTTCAATTATCCGGCAAAAGCCAGTTTCAGGATTGAAATAACGAAAGTTTTTGTCTATATAAATGTACGGGCGCTGGCTGGGATCTTCATTTGGGATTAAATTAACTGAGCAATCCAATTAGCCAGAGTCGAATTGACAGTCTACTGCATTTGATTCATAACCTAAAAGTTCAAATATTCACGTTCCCCTACTTTGTTTACAACCGCCGTTCAGTGCTTGCTTTGTATGTACATGTCAGTTTGTCGGTCACTTATTGTGTCAGTTTGTCGGTCACAATACAAAAGAACTGAGAGGATGTTTGAGAATTCTCTGCAATGAGAATATACTTGTTTATTCTATCACTAACCATACTCTTTCGCCTTGCCTAATTGTAACCATCATATGTTAGCATTCAAAGGAGACTGCTAGATAGTTAGTTGCCGGTGAGGGGCATACACTGAGAAGGAGTGAGAGTTTCACACGAATACCCTGTCTCGCCAACTCTCTCCGGTACAACGAAAGCTACAGGCCGTGTCAGCCCATCAATAACGAAAACCAGATGAAGGGCTAGCCCACTGTCTATGGCTAATCCTCGCACATGTGAGACCACTTAAACAGGAGTATCAC
Organism: Dermacentor silvarum; assembly: GCF_013339745.2. NCBI lineage: Eukaryota > Metazoa > Arthropoda > Arachnida > Ixodida > Ixodidae > Dermacentor > Dermacentor silvarum. The sequence goes on from NC_051160.1 coordinate 40,129,816, forward strand.
AGAGGGATTAATGATTCATGGGAAAGTTCATGTATGAACTAGCAGCTGAATGAAAATTTCACAGGTGGATTATTGATGCACAGCAAGTGAACATTCCCTCTTTTTCAAATAAGCACTGCAATTCTCGTTCTCGCTCCTGGCTGACTGATGGCACCCATAGCTGCCGCTGCACTGCACGGAATTAGTGAGTTGGGAGTATGGAGTGCAAGGAATATTGAGGTTACAAAAAATAAAAATAAAAGCAAAGGGAAGATAAAGTGTAGCAATGCATGGTTTTGACAAAGTGTCTGCATCTTTCATCATGACTGTTTGGGTTGCAGATATCCAGGTGCCACTGACAGTGAAGAAACTCAGGCAGGAGCAAGGACTGTCGGGACGCTTGCGAAAGCTTTCCATTGCAAAATTCAACAGCAGTGGTGAGTGAAAGTCGGGATGACTTCTACGCTGCAGGTTCGGAGAGGCAGCATTCATTTCTATTGCATAGTTGATTGGCAAGGCCTAACAAGGTCTTTCAAGCAGTTTTAAAGACAGCTGGTTAAACAGAAAGAAAGCTGTTAATTGAGCTTCACAGGGCAGTGTGCAATTGGTGTGTGTGGCCAGTTGCTGCACATGTTGTAGTCACTGGAACTACAAGTAGGAGCTTGTACCATGCTAACGTCAGAAGTGCTGGGGAACATACAAGCGCAAATGCATTATATCAGCTTTTTCATCTTTCGATTTACACTTACGATACACCCGTGAGCAAAAGTGCATGGACCACAGGCTTGCTGAAAACACTGAATTTGTTCGTAATTGAGACGCACAGGCTGAAATTGACGTGTGCATGGAAAGTTCGCTATGTCAAGTGTTGGACTGCAGTCCTCAATTTCACGTTTTGTATTTTATAAGTGCAGAAGAAAATCGACTTTACCTCAGAACCCCTGGTCCTTATACTTTTGCTTAGGGAAGTACATGGCAGCTCTTGGGTTTCCTACCTCTGTTTTTGTCCTCACACTTATCCACTTAGTGTGCTCATATTTTTTCAGCATTTTAGCCTTTGTACTCGTTTGTGTGTGCATAGTGCTCTTCTTCCTGAGCCCTTTAGTATGGGTGTGCGAATACCGAATACTAGTAGTAGATTTCAACTCGAATATCAAATCAAACCATTTTTGAATCAAATTATTCAAGTATTTGCACCCTTTAGTGCTCATTATCCTCATGCCATCAAGTTACCGGTTTCGCCAATGCCAACCTTTGTGTGTTCCACAAGGAATGGAGATCGCGCTTTCGTAAAACAGTTGCCTTAAACCAATAAGTAATCCAGGTCCTGTATGCTCATATAACCTTGGTGACTTGTAACCTTTGCAGGCGACTACCTCAATTCCAAGGGTTCCCTCGAGTTCAGGAGGGACGACCGCCCGAGATGATTGGGGTTCGAAAGGGAACCACCTTGGTACTGAGGCAATCCCGCTACCTGGAAGTGATGTCCATGCCCCGCACGCACATGTGCTGCAGAGCGGGATGAATTATAGTACTCCAATGTGTCAAGCCGGGCGTGCCACCTTGCAGCTCACTTTTGCCTGAAACGGGCGTTGCCACTTCTCTGGAGGCATGGCATGTCGCTAGGCTTGCTAGCAAAGAAAGCTCTGAGCATTGTGTGGCCTTTGGACAGTGTGAGCTTATAACGACGCTGTGGAGCTGAAGTATTCAAATGTTGAAGGGATTTGATTAGCAGTACTTTAGTGCTTCCCTCTCAACGCAGCATTCCAGGCACACAGCGAGTTTCCGTTCTTTCGGAAAGCCAGCGACTTATTTACATGTCTGCTTGAGAGAAGCCAGGGATGTAGATAGATTACTTGAAAAGGTTCAGTACGGCTGCAAAAATGGCTGCAGCAGTGGCTGCTGCCAATGCTGCGATTGATCTAGCTCCTTGTTTGAGACAAACCATACACAGTGCAGAATGCACAAGAAGGTTGAACATGGCCATGAAAATGGCTAGAAACAGCTATGAAAATGGGCAGGAATGGCTCCTGCAATGGCTACCGCCCACGGAAAGAAACCATTGCTAGATGCATCTGTAAATCGTTTTTTTGCTCATTCTGTAGCAAGTTCGTGAGGCACAGCACGAAGTGCGAATTGTAGAGTAGCGTTCCGCACGCACACAGTTAATTGAGTAAGCTGCAGGATGGCACGCCTGTTTGACCCAGAATGCTGGCACTGAAGGAGCCGGACACATTTATCAAAGGAAGTGATGTATTCCGAAAAACCACCTGTTCAACCCCCCTTTCCCCATCGCCACCCGAGGGCTTTTTGTGACGTCCTCACTTTTTCCATTGTTACGCTGTCTTTCGTTTTTTATACCGTGGCTCTGCTGATAAACAGTGTCTGTGGGCCACATCAGTATTAGATAGTAGTGTATTTAGATTTTTATTTCGCTGCTGTTGCCATGGTAACTACTCTTTTATTGTAGCTGAGAGAGGAGGCACAGATGTAGTTAAGACCGCTGCCATGCTTCCTGCATGCAGTGAATTTTATTTACAGCACAATTGCCTGCTGTACATCACTGCTTCAGAGGTGCTCTTGCATGCAATCATGTACTGGCAACAAACTTGAAATGGGTACAGAAGCTGCCCTGGTGTCAAATCTTGTAATGATCTGTTTCATTTTCCAATCTCCTGTTCTGATCACTTATTGCACTGTCTGGCCGAACCAGGTGATAACAGCGTTCAAGCCAGTGACAAAGAGCGAAGAGAATGGAAGATAAAATGGGTGGTTGCGAAGTTCGGCCCCTGGTTCACAGCTTCTGCCAGAGAAGTTCCAGTGCCTCTCATGTTTCATGTCAAGATGGAATCATCACTTTGAAAATCAGCCGGTGCCTTGTGACATTGGCAGAAAAGCATCCGAGTATATGCTGATGCAGAAAGGCCATGGTGATGCAGTTGGCACCTGTTAAGCCATTCTCTTGGTCCAGGCAGTTATGTCACAATGCAAAATGCCAAGCTGAATTCTGAGGTTACAGTCCTGATCGATAACTTGCAGGATTATCACTATGAGTTGACACTGCAAACTCAAAGCAGATGGAATGAAAATAATGGCACACCACTTCTTTCAACAGTATTTTCACATTGCCTACCTCTTGAGCATGTATAGTACAGGATTTCCATCAGTCCTGTGTGGCATCGTGCACTGCGTCAAAGTATACCCGAAAACGATCAGAAATACAGCTTCTTTGTTTCTAAATATGTTACTTACCTTGTCTCCCGTGCGTGTGCCAATATAGCCAGCTACCAAAATCGAAAAATATAAAAAGAAAAACATGCTAGAAGTGTCATGATTGGGTCGCTGTTATAAATTGAGACGAAGCTCATGTCTCCTTTGAACCTTAGTTCAGGAGCTGAAGGAAAATAACGGTTGGAATGAACTAGTACTTGCATACACCGATTTAGGGTATTTGAATGCATTACGTTACATTCGTAGTAATGTCCGGTTTTTCTACATTACGAAGTGGGTCTTGTATAGATATTCATGCAAATGTTGTAGCATCTTGCACTCGGGAGTGACCAGCCTAGGCTACAAGAGTTCCACTGGCAAGTGCTCTGTGCTTGCTCTTTTCATCCTCACCGTGGCTCTGACTTATGATCCGATCGAGTTCTAGCAGCTGTCATTTATGTCGTGTGGTGTATAAAAAGTATAAGCAGTTCAAGAGGATGTTGTTAAACGGCAGCTTTTCTTTAAACCATATCAGTAAAGGTCTCTCCACATGTCATGTCTTCAGTTCGCATAGAAACATGTAATTCTGAACAAGCAAAAGGCACCACACTTCAAAACAGAAACTGGTCTTGGCAGCTTGAATGTGCCCTTCTTTGTGGTGTCATTGGCGAGCTATGTTTTGACATGCATGCCACAGGAACGAGAATGTCAGTGGCAACCGTGACAAACTGTTTGACTCCGACGAGTTGGAAACATTGTCAGCTCATGCAACTCTTCAAAAAGTAACCCAAGACTGTTTTGTGCAGGTTGCAGTATTGCTGTCAAAACATTTTTATGCAGCGGGTCAATGAACACAAGTTGCTCTCAACAATAAGAGCGCACACTTTGTTTAACCCCTTCTGGTCCGCATTTTCTTTTAATGAAGTGAAAATTTTCTATCACATGCTTCCGAACAGCTAAACTTGAAGGAAAATAAAGGAAAAATTCCCACTGAAGTTTTTGGCAATGACTTGAAGGTTTTTTTTTTTCATAAACTTACAAAAGCTCACTCTGTTGTAAGCAGCACATGGTTCTTCAGACTTACTAATTCACAATCATAATCGTGCAAAATATGGCCAGATTACTTCAAAGCCACTTTTTGTGCCTCCCTAAGGCAGGTTATATGGATTAGGCAACAGGCTCCAAAAATAAAATGCAGGGGCCAAACCTTAGTGTGATGCATCGTCGCATGGACATTTGCGAGATTTCAGGGAGAGCAATATTTTAGCTTCGGCACAAGGTCAACAAATCATGTAATTAGCATTGCTGACACTCATGTTTCTGAAAATAGAAAAAAAGCACCGCAAGGGACTCCACTGTTGCTGCTACTCCCAAGCTGAAGTCGCATGAATAGTTTCTTACGATTACCTAGACGGAAAACTGCCACTGTAGCACTAAAAACATTTTTTTATGAGGACTTGTGAATAAATGTACAAAGATATCAAATAAAAACTTTGTACCAACTCGACGCTTAAGTTGGGTGAAGGAAAAGGTCTGCGCTTGCAATTTCAGCTGTACTTGTTTTTCCTCACTTGCTTACGCACTGTATGCGAGTAAACTTCATTGGAAAATGTAGTATACGTGAATGAAAACTTTTTCTGAAGTGTAGAAGCGTATGCCTTTATGAAGGTTTCTGAAATATATGTGTTCCTAAGCTGTTAAACAGCTCTGATGTCTTCACACACATGCAGAGGTGTCCTGGAATACCGTGGCTCATGGGTGAATAGTCCGTGCACAGATTTGGTTGCAGCACAAATGTTTCTGAAGGCTGCAGCGAGAGATATTGCTTGAAACAAATATTTCAAGTCCTTTATTGTGCGCTTCTGCGTTTAACCGTGGCCAGTTCACTTACGATGCTGTTAACATAGCCTAATAGTTTATTATCATAGAAACAAGAGAATAACTTTTTTTTGCTACACGGAACAAATGTCAATGATACACAGTGTCGAGCATGTGCGGAGAAGTTCTGAAGCATTGTTTACTACCTGCACCATGTCCACACTCACGCACATTTTTCACATGGTCAATGTTGATGTTTGTACGCGTTTATTCTCTTCCCACCTTCATAGACAAGACAATACAATGTACAGGAGAAAGAAGACAGTTTGTGTACGCTGTCGAAATCGTTCTTTGAGCAACAAGTAAAATGGTCGTTAAAAAAAATGTGCGGCCACTGATGCGGTGACACAGCTGTGTTCATGCAAGGAATGTCAAATATGTACAGACTTTTGTGACCGTCATTGAAATAAAGACACGGTGAAATATGCCAAAGAATAATGAGCGTTGTGTGATGTGAACACTTGGCCTAAACTTGACATGGCCATTTGTTACTTTTTTTTTTTTACGACACCATTTTCTTACATCACATACCATGCACACCAAAGGCCTTGAGTGGCGTAGGAATGGTTTGTACAGGAACTTGCAACTTCATTTGTAAATGACATCTGGTGAATTGACTTGCATCAATGTACTCAAAACTAAATCTAGCTGTGTTTGTAGAAACTGAATTTTGATGACTATTTAACAATAAAATAATACAATGCTTGTCTTGGAAAATTATGACGAAGCCATCATATAAGCACATAGAGACAAGAAAACAACAAAATGCCAAGTTGCTTAATAAGTAATACCGATTGCCCAACTGAACACAACTACCTCATTCATAAGTAAAAACATCTTACTAAGTACAGTGTAAAAGGAGCCATCATTTTACGAGTAAATATTCATTGGAAAGGCAGTGGTGAGCATGCAAATATCTCTAGTAAAATAAGATTCAATAAAAATGGAGAAAAAAAAGTATGTGCACTGCAGGCAATTTGATGAACAATGTTGTGAAGAATGGTGACACTGACAGATGAGCAGATGATTTGGCACATTGGAACATTACACAGACCACCTTTGTAACAAGAGACGCTCATACAGCTCAAAAACCACACTATAGAAGCAAGCACAAGAATTGCAATGTGCTTGTCAAGCTGTCAACCAAACATCTGTTCGGAAGCGTCAAAGCCCCAACCAAGCTATCATAGTAAACAAAGTCTTCATATTAAAAAAAAAATACAGTAAATGCATACACAAAAGCATAACAATTAAAACCATTCACACACACAATTCCTCGCTAATACCATTTCTTGCAAATATTAGATTAACTCCCAAAAGAGGACCGACAGCATCTGGTAATAACCTGCTGTTGGCTACAGTGCAACAATCTTGGCAATTTGTTTTTTTGTGTAGACCATAAAATCTCGTAACAGTGATCAGGCAACATGCACCACTATGAATTCGCGATGGCTGGTATCACATGCAGTACTCAATAGTTTAACATGCTTGAGCAGCACTGGACACATGCACAAAAAAACAGCAGGCAATAACAATTGATGTGTGTAGACAACAAATATAAAACTTAACTTGCAGCTCTGACTTCCTCCACCAAGGGAAATTTCACATGGCACAATTCTATTAAACACATCGCTAAGCCAAAATTGGACTTTTTCAAGTTATCTTCCTTGAGTACAAGACTCATCCGATCGTCTCAGCAAAGGACGAGGGACTTTAGCACAAAGCTTGCCTTCCGTGATCATAGTCATCCGGACACATGTTCGTCTAGCTTTCACTGCATTGAATAATACTTGTAAAGAAGACTCCAGTGCTTTTGCATTATGAAGTCATGTTTGATCCCAATTACACCTTAATGAGATGTAAAATGTTCTTACATACGTAGTTTACAAAGATGTTTCTCAAGACGAGATGTGGTTATTGTTTGTGTCAAAATACACCCACGATTGTCTGTGTGTATTGTCACTTTTCAACTGCAGTGAGTTGGTGGCTTTTGTCGGGTCATTTCGGCCTTCAGTCTCTCTAGCAGTCTGCTATATTGTCTCTTGAAAATGCAGATATTTGGTGAGAAAGGGATAAAAAAAAAAGCTGGAGGTTTCATTTGTATACGCGATGTGATTGGCTATCACATAACAAAATACATCATTCCTTCTGGCGGAAGTACTGTCTCTTGTTACCGTGCCTCGTCTGCAAGGAAACTCCCACAAATCAAGTACTGTTGAACGTCAATGCGACAAAGTTTAAAGGGAGGTGCAAATGGCATAGCTGAACCAATGAGACGTTTGGCTCTGCAAATGCACACTGGAGAATAAAACTGTAAAATTAGAAATCACGGACTGATAGTACTAGTTGTTATGGCATTATGCAGAGCATGGTGTAAGCAAAACACACAGGACAGCAGAAAGAGAGGGACACAGTGCTGTGACATTGTCTTTTTGTTGTCCTGTGTGTTTCGCTAGTGCTACACGGTAAAATTACATACTATCTACACCATGAAACAGCACCAAATACAAGCACTGATAAAACAAACAAGATGGTGTGCTGACTCAACTGAACTCTATTGGCCTTGCATTTGTTCTTGCATTACATTTCTTTTGCCTTACATTTGGTTTGTTCAGTTCCGTTACCTTTTTCTGCCATGCTTATGCTTGTCCACCAGGTGGTACAGAAAAAGGTTTTACGAATTTTTTTTTTTTTTTCAATAAACTTCACTTGAACAGTCAGTGCACCATCTTGTTTTTTGGCACTGTTTCACCATGTTACCACCCCAACTTGTCCAGCTGTCCCTACTTTTACATACTATTAAGTTCTACCAGAGGCCAAATGTTATGGCCGCTGTGTCGGTGCTTAGAGCATGTATCGCAGGAAGAGCTGGATTACTTCAACAGCCCATGAACAAGCCTGAAGCCAACAAAAAGCAGACCTGCCTTGGATCCCCTTGTCAAAACGTTTACTAAGGGGCTTCCCTCAATCAGCTTCTGTCGACTACTTCAATGACTCCACATCTTCCTGTGAATTCTTTTGTCTCGTTAGTGTTCCGGCAACGATAGAGACATTTAAAGCGTTCAGGGTGGCACACTTTAGGACAGTGCCTCCTTTAGTGCACGAGCATGCGCCCTTGGCCGGCGGCAAAACGCATGTTTTCTCAGATTCATAGCGAAGCCATTCCTTGAAATGAAGAATGGCGCTCGTGACGCTTAACATGAAACTAGCGAAATATACCTTGGCATTCGTGATTTGAAGAAGCAGGGACACAAAGTACTATAAAAAAGACCCAAAGAAAATTCACCGTACGATTACGATACTCCCTAATGCGAAATTCAGGCGCAACTCTATACATGTTTTCATTTCGCGACAATCTGTCTCGTGTGGCACGTTGCAAACGGAGCGAAGTGTGGCAAGACTGACTCACTGATCTGCAGATCATGAGCCAGAGCCTGGGTGACGCGTGCACGCGATTCACAGCAGCCGCCACAGACAGGCTTCCCAGACGACGCGCGCTACTCTGGCGCCATCTCGTAGCAATCGTCACCGCACAACGCTTTGCTTCTCACCCTTTCGCCATACCCTCCTCGTCCTGCGCTTTCCGCCTGATGGTTCCGCTGCACCCTCCTTGCGTTTTTCATCTCCTGCGGCGCTCTGCGTTCGCTTTCATCTTGCGCTGTGCTCATTCGCTTGGTTACACCGACGATCGCTGCAGGAACGGGCACCTAAGAGCTGCGCTCTAAAAGCACTTTGCTGTCTTATCTGTTTTTCTTCTGTCCTGCCTTTCAAAATTATCAGTCAGAAAAGGCCTGCATTTTCAAATCCTGAGGCCTCACCAAATCACTTGATTTTCTGCTTATCAACGTCGGAATTCACAGTTGATAGCAGAGATAGGTGTGGCACATTGGCTTTTGATTCCCTGTTATAGCAAAAAAAAAAGTTTATAAATCATGTTTATGCTGAGCTGACACAATGAGTGGCAAGTTGTTGCCTTCATAAATGCAGACATTTCTCAGCAAAGCGGTCGGTAGCTTAAGCTTCGGTAAATATAAGATAAAATAGCTACTCCTTTCGTAATACATGGCATCATGTCATCTGAAAAGTGAGTTTTTAGATGCCTTGGGTGATGTATCTTTCCCAAACATGCTATCAAGTCACTATCAAGAGTGCCAGCTTGCACCACTCTTGAACGTAATCTTCTGGTGGACTCCTAAAGGCACCAATCACTCACACGATGGGCACATGCAGTTCCTCCACAGGATCAGACCACATCTTCAGTTCCTGTTTGGCCGTAGCCATAGCAGAAGGCTAAAAAGTGAAAGTAGACAATGTCTGTAAAGCCAACGACATTTCCTTTCCACGTTAGCCGAAACGAGATTGTCCTCGATGCAGGTGAAGTACTGCAGTTGCTGTAAAAGAACACTTCCAGCTGCTCAAGCGTACAGCAACAAACAGTGTGCTAGCCATCACACTGACTCAGCAAGAAGTGATATTAACACTCCTTTGGATAAATTATTGTGATGTATGGCAAATCATAAATGCAGAGCTCTCACTACAAGCGGCGCTAGGAATGCTTGCTCATTTAGGTAGTTGCGAAAGTAAACTATATTGCTTTTACGTTAGGCATTGTCATGCTATCTGAGAAGGGAATTTTTCGAAGACTCTGCTGGCGGTTCTTTTACAAATGTGCTGGCACCTACCGTCAGAAACACCGGTTTGCACTGCACCCAAACGTACTCTCCAGGGCAAATCTGGGACATGTCCTCATCGGCAAAAGCGGACACATCTTGGATGGCATCAGACCACACTTTCAAGCCGTCCTCCACACCATCATGCGGGCACGGAGGAAGATTGAGCTCGAGGGTTGTGAGGCTGCCCTTCCGCGGAACATCGAAGCTTGACTTGACGTCCATGAGGTTGAAGACAACGTCCTCTTTCCTTACGAGCAGGAATGTCATCAGTTTGGAAGCCGTGGCGGCCTTGCGGGTGGCATCAACGCGGAGGAACGCCTCCAGGACATCGAGCATACAGCGGCGAAAGCCGGCAGAGGTGCCGCAGCTCTGGCAGCCATGCCTGCGCTGCGGTACGCGGATGAGGTAGCTCTCGACGGGCGAGAGAATGGTGGCTCCGAATAGCAGCAGGACCTTGGTGACCTTCCGCTCGCGGATGAGGTCCTGGGCGACGCTGAAGATGGCGTCCATGCCCTGGAGGCTTGTGATGGCCTTCCGTTGCTTGGCCAACAGGAATGGATTGACAGTCTGCAACAGATATACGCACATTCATGCTGAGTCACATTCTCTTGTTTAAGACAAGAGGTAAGTTCACAGCAAGACCTAGGCTTGAAGTGATTAACAGTGGTAGACAACGTCTTGAGCAGTTGCGGCCTTGACGAAGACTAATACCCTTGTCAAAACATTGGCTTCAGCAACACTCCTTGTTCTACCACTGTTAAATCACTCTCCTGTTTGTTGTGACCAAGATAGCCTCGCCCCTAATAGCCCAGGCTACAAAGAACAGACGCAGCAAGTCAAGCTGCTTTTTCAAACAGCCAATGAATGATTAGTGAAACCTGGCATTTGCTTTATGACAGGCGTTACAAAAGCTTGCAACGTCTACTGTGCATCGAATTCATTTTCAATGGCCCTGCCCCTCAGTTATGGGCATGAAAGCTTAATTTGCATACTTTCTAGAGGAGTGCTGGAAGCCGACTTAGGATTCTCGTTCAGTCTACTAAGACAAGTATAATTAAGACAAGCGTCTTAATTAGTAACATGACCCTGTGTAATGGTCTTTGCGCCTATCCACGTAGCTGCGGTTAACTGGTTAAAACAGCGTAAGAATCGCGGCAAAGGCGACACGCCAATTCGCTGCCCGTGGTTGCTAATAGCAAGGAAGCATTTACAGTACAAATCTGCAAACATCGAAATTTTAATGCCCTACAAGCGCAAAGCGGGGTGCCGAAATTTTCGCCGTACACCTGCTGGACCGGTGAGCACGCGCTATTCGTATTGTCATGACAACACACCCGAAAACGACCATCAGAGGGTCCGGCAAAGCCAGAGGGTAATTCAAAAACTCGCGGTAAATGCGGCATGCCGCGGGCATTGGAGTGTGTCGGAAGTTCAACGCCCTAAGTGGACACTTGACCTGAAAACCATATTAACGAAGCGGAAGCGGATACCCTTTGTTTCCTATCGCTTATCGCCGGCATCTCGTTCGCCTATTCTACAGCTAAAGATCAAGGGAAGGCAATCATTCGCGTTTCTTCAAAATGAATCGTAGAACGTATTTTGAATCTGCCACTAACCTTTTTCTGGGCGCTTTGACTTTGCGCAACGTCCTCGACGTGGCGTTTCAGGTCGTCGTACGGCATCGGAAGCTGCTCGCGCTCGTACAGCACGTACTTGATGATCTCCACAACAAGTTTTCCTATTTTGTCCGGCGATATCGTGCGCGTGAACGCAACATTTATGTCCAGATGGTCGCGACCAGCGACCGCTGGCTTCTTCCAGGCGGCCATGTTTGAAATTGACGCTTTCTGCGTCACACGTGGTTGTCATGGAAATCACGGAGGCTTGCCATCGCGCATAGTTTTATAATAATAAAATTTTAACCATTCTAACGCAATTAATTTTTTAACATTCTTACGTGAAATCAGACTGCCATCTTAACGTTCACATGTTTGTATTTTTTTCTGCGGTCCTACTACGAGGTTCAGAGCGTCGTCTGCTTCAATTATCTGTTTTCGTAATGAGCAATGCCTCTGGCGCTTGCAGTATGAAAGAGCGCGAACGCTGACTGACCAGCCCATCCAAACTGAAGCTGGTAAACGGCGTAGCGTAGGCGTCCTAGGTTCGATCGCCCGCCATTCCACGAATTACCCTCCCTTTCAAAGAACAGCATTTCGCGGCGGCAAAACCCGTTCTTCGGGTCCCAGACACTTCGCGTTGCGCCGGCCGTAGGACACTTTCAAGACTGCCGCCAGCGGCCTCCATGCATCGAAGCGCGCTAAACGCAGTTTGAACAGTGTTTCAGCGCACATCAAGCTGTAAATAACGTTTGAGGTGGTTCCGTGCGTTTATAAGAGTTGCGCGTCACCGTGCTGGTTGTTGCACGGTGACGCGTACAGCTGCGCGGCATGCTCGTATCGGTCATGCATTGCGTTTGCATATAGCTTTGTCGTCTCGAGTGTCGATGGCCCGATATCGACCATTCGTAGTACTCGCGTGACGCCGCTGGGCTTCAGTTCAACGACGCGACGCCTCGTTCACTTCTCGCGGACGATGCTTAACGGTTGAGAAGGCCAACTCGGGTCACAAAATCGCAAAGTTTGGCCCGAACGTGAGACATTTACGAGTTTGCGTGACACCTGCTGATTTTTAACAAAGCTAACTTTTGCTTTAGTATTGCAAGTTTGAGAAAACAAAGCTTTAAGAATCGCTTCTAGGTGGCGCTTGCATCTGTTAGCTCCAAAACTTTAGTCAGACTAGACGGTCAAATTTGGAGGCGAATTTTGGTTAGTTTCGCAACTGAGCCACCTTTAGTTCTCGACAGGACCGCGCTATGGCGCCAGCGCCTCCGAGGGGCGCCAGGTCGCTTGCATCGGGCGCTTCTTGGCGGCTTCGAGCACGCTCACGAACTCGCAGTAAACTGAAGCGCCCCGGCGCGCTTTGTTGTGGGAGCAGCTTGGAGACGCGACGGCGCTGTGTCTGTGTGCCGGGGGCGATGATGCTTGCGTCGACGCCGTGCGGGGTTTGAACAAGGAGCGCGCCGTCGTTGTGCTGTGGTGTCTTTTCTGTGCGCGGCTTGTTGTTGACGCCGCCGGTGTTACATCGTCATCATGGATTTGAAACTCGGATTGACCACGACACCGAACAGTGCGTGCCGCTTCGCCGGTGAGTTGTGTTGCTCTTCAGTTTTTCTCTATTCCCGAGCGACTCCTCCCCGTCACGTACCAGTGATGCGGACGCGCTTGTCGTCGTTACTGCGTGAAAAAAATATTACTGATTACTTTTTTTTTTTTTTTTTGTAAATAGCCAGACAAAAAGCAGCGATAACTTATCCGGTTGAGCTTCTTTTGTCAGTTCATTTGCTGTGCGGAAGGAATTCTACGCTTTGATTTGTTGTGATGTGCGGGCCTCATGTAATGCAGTGATTCGGTGCTTAGGTCGTGCTCATGGCGATGGTGTCGTTGACTTTACGGTCTGTGGTCCATGGAATTTGTCGGAAAGTGAACGCGAAAGCAGAGGTGTTGGTTTGTTTTAACACGGTCGTGTTGGTGACAGCACTGTCTGTCTCCTGTCTCTGCGTGTTGAGGACCCAGGCGGTGTCAAAGTCCTTGTGGAAGCCGCGCGGGCAAGCGCGATTTGCTAAGGCGTTTATCCGAAAGCGAAAAAAGAAAAGAGAGAAAACACCATCGATTGGAGAATTTGTCACTTTCGCCGGTCGTGAACTTGAGAACCGTCCGACACGCTTCCCGTAAGCGGTCGGTCTTTCTTTTGTTTTTCCTCTCTTTAATTTTGGGGCAAGTGTGTCTCGCGTTTGCAGTTTTCGTATCTTTCTTTTATCGTGTTTTGTTTTATTACGTTCATTCAAAACGTCTAAATACCAATCTCACCCAAAACCAATGCGACATTAAAAAAAAAAAAAAAAAAAGTAGCCTCATATTTCCTTACATCCAGTGTTTTAATTAGTCATGCGGGGCTCGGAGGGGCCCGGCGCCCTCACCATTTTTTAAGGAGGGGCTCGCCCCCCCCCCCCCCCCCACCCCCCCTCGGCATGTCAACTGTTGGTATCACTGCGGCACCCATTCGACAGGCGCTGGAGGCGATTTTATAACCAGTGATGCCTTGTTCGGGGCAATTCTAACTCCAATTTTTCAATTAATCATTTAATCGCAATGAATCGGTTCATGTGACCGGAGTGAAGGCTGGTCCTCGGCCGAAACGTCAGTAAAATCCTGGCATTTTTCCTACGTGCTTCTATTTGACCTGTTTCGCGGCCGGATCCTGTGATTTAACGCCTCACTGACACACACGCATGCATATATATATATATATATATATATATATATATATATATATATATATATATAGCCCCCCCTCCCTCCAATGACGGGAGACTTTAAGCCCTGCTTACGCCTCAATTTGGTCAGTTCATTTGACAGTAGAACATTTGCAATATCATCAAATCAATCGATGAAACCATATAGCTGCGAGAAGTTGTATTTTGTGACGAGTAACATATTTGTTGCTCCATTTCTCCCGTAACATTTATTTGTTTCTCCAAGTGGCGAAATCTTGACCTCTCAAGCACCTGCACCACGTGACGCCTCACTTGTCCACGCAGTTATTAATAGTTGACCAACTGAACTTGTCGCCGCTTAGTGGTCAAAGTGCGCAATCGTACAGATGTAGTGTGAGATGGCTCGAAACGTGATGTTGACGTTCGTTTGGGCACAACGGCAATGCAAGCGCCTTATGTGTGAGACTGTAGGACACTTGGGGAATGACAATAGGATTTAAAAAAAAAAATCATTTGCTAGGTTAACCTGTTCTTAATGCTGATGTTTCGCCTTTAACCCGTTTAGAAAGCGACCATACAGCAGTGACCTGGAAAAATATAGCCAGGTAGAAAGCTAACTTTAGGTTAGTCATAGTATATTCCGCATTTTCTGGACGTGCATGCGTATGAATAAATGAAAAAAAAATGCAAAATAGACAACACAGTTCTCTCCGAAGTGATGATGATTATGAATGTATTGTCCTTTGAAGCCAATGAGGTTTAAAAAAGAAAGAAGGAAAAAAAAAACTTGTTTGAAACGTGGGGTTGGCACGTGCTACCACACTCCAGCATGCTATTCTATTTGACGCTTAAATGTCTCTATATATGTTTTAATTCTACGCTTCGTTGATTACACCATCCTACGACAATGTGGCAATTTTTATTCACATATCACTCCACCTTTTTATCCACGTAGCCACCTATCTTCCGGACGTCCCATACCGATGTGCACCGCGCCAATGTTTATTATCCTCTCATTACTGTCTTTACACACTTCGTCGTGTAGGACAGTAATGGCGTCGTAGAGACAGGTTTCGTGGAGGCCGAGCATACATTTATCTATTCTTGCATTATTACTCTGACATTCGTAATGAGATATGTGTGGCCCGCAATATATTTGCGTGCTGCGCACTGTTCGTCTTCCTGGATAATTTTTTTTTTTCAATATAAATTGGCGTTCTTAGACGTCTGCCCTAGCCTAAAAGGAAATGCAAAATTTTGCATAACGGAACCACCGTCGTTCTTGAGGCTTATTGCGAATACTTGCGAGAATTAATCGCTCTAGCAAACGTCACCATCGCGGAGTATTTGTAGGAATTAACGAATTGTTCGTTCTTCCGCGTGTATACGTCCTATACCCTACTTTTGCTCATAAAAGCAACCGCAAACGCCGAGAGAAGGCTTTCTTGGTGTAGCTGCTGCTGTTGCAGGAGTCGGCATCGAGCGCGCATCATGGACGACCGCTGATGACGTCACATCGGCCATGTCACATGCATACCTAATCGTTCTCTTTACCGTTGTGCATCGCTCTACGTGACCAGACAAGACGGAACTTCACAGGATGATGTAGGCTTGCAAAGCGATGAGCAGTGGTCGAACAAGAAATGCCTAAGCTTAATTAATATGTGCACGTGAAAGATCCTCGCGGGATCGCAATATAATCCGGAGGATATAATTCCACTATACGGCGTGTCTCATAGCCGCGATGTTGCTTTGAGAATTCAAACCCCGTTTACTCTGAATTTTATCGGTCTGTGCGTGACCTTCGTATACTGAGAATAGAGAGCGTTAGAAACATCGTCCCCAACCAGATTTGCGTATACCCCCCAAAAAAACCTAACTCGTTTGTACTCCTTTTACGTTCTTTTGTACGACTGGATATATGTGTTTCAAGAACTCCCTAATGCCAAAAACGTGCGCCTGCACATGACGGAACCTTGGCCGTGGATTGTGTCCGAAGTATTACATATACGTCTTTGCGAAACCGCAAACATGCTCGAGATGTGTTCGGGAGTTATGGTGAAGTTCACTATAGGCGGGGGGGGGTGCGTCACCGCGCTCACATATATGGTATAGTCTGTTTGATTTATAAGTGCAAATACTAGGGAAATAATTAGATCGCTTCTATTCTGACAGCATATCCAGGTAAAGGAAAGCACTGGGAAAGGAATACGAACCATATTTATCGTGTTTTTTTTTTTTTTTCGTCGCATTCATGCATCATCAAGGTGTTACCAGGAACATCAAGCTGCATGCGGTTGGCAGCGCTGCATAAAAGGAACAAACGATAATGAGGAATTAATGCATCGCGCAATCCGAAGACCGGGCTACTACACTTTAGAACGGACGCCATCTGTGTTAATAATAGCCCTACTTTTGGGAGCATAGGTTTTATCGGTGCGCACCTCCATATTTCAATATACGAAGTTAATACACTTCTTTACCGTGCAGTGCGCCACGATCGAGGTTTCAAATAACCGTTAATTCAACGTGCTTTAGACTACAGACGTCAGTCTGTATAATCGACCAAGGCAAGCCGAGGTAGCAGCTATAACTTATGCTACATGCGCCTGCGTATTTCTCGCCGTGTACAGTAAATGTAGCTAGTCAAAAATTTTCAACTCTCAGTGCGCGGTATAGTAACCACTATATACTGTAACAAACGTCTTTAATGCGATAGCCTTATACGCGGACTGCTCACTTTATAGGTGTCCGTCTGACGGAAAATATGGGCTGGTCCCGAAGGTAGTGTAGTCTGTAGCACAGCGTCTCAAAACGCTAGCTGTCACCAGAGAAGAAACGAGCGCGTGACGCGCGCGCCAGACGTTTGAAACGGCAATTTTGTCATGGAGGAAGCTTGCGTGCGTGCGTGAGTGTCTGGCGTGAGTGTTGGCATGTGGATACTGTGATGTTAAAGGCCCCTGTGCATGAATACTTTGTGCAGATGGTTGTGAAAGTATGCGATGTGTATAAGACGATTGACTGGCGAGGAAGATACGATGTCAATGCTGGATGCTTTAACGTATATAAAGCGAGTGTGATCGCAAAAACCTACTTAGGCTTGTAGCCAACCTGGAAATAACGAAAAAAAAAAAGTGCTTTCGTGACCTAATAGTTATAGCGTTGAGCTGCTGTGCTGGAACGCGGAGGTTCGATCCCACTATCAGTCACATTTATATATATATATATATATATATATATATATATATATATATATATATATATATATATAGCGTTATAGGCGAACTTTGCCCACTTTGGAAGTGTCTGACAGGAAACTCGAGGTATGTTTAGCGTATACGAGAGTGGGCGTCACAGTGCGCTTCTGAATTCACAAGTTTCTAAGAGATACGAGGTATAAAAAAAAAAAAAAAACATCGCTTCACTAAATGAGTGCAAGGTCACCTATAGCGCGCGTAGCTGTCAGGCTAATCAGATTCTAAGTGTGCTATAGCAGATAGTTCAGGTTGTGTAGCCAGGATTTTCTATTTTCGTGTTAAACTTTCGTTTCAAACGGTAGGCGTGTCAGTGAAACACGCGTCAAGGTCACGGCTTTTCCGAGGCGAGCCAACAGATGGTGGCTGTGTTCTTCTTCACTCCGGACCGCACACAGAGAGGAATTTCGCCGAGGGAATTTAGTGGCGCCACAAATCACACCGCGCGAGCGAGCGAACACGAGGTCTCAGTGCGTCAAGCCATAAAGATTGTGAGCCTATAGCTGACTCGAGATGCGCGCCCGCTGCCGCTTACAGCTCTTCGTGATGCGCATGCGCTGTGGCTGGATAAACCGTCCCTTCTGCTACATATTTATTTACTTCCTCTATGCCTCATCACCGGGGGTTCCCTATCTATCTATCTATCTATCTATCTATCTATCTATCTATCTATCTATCTATCTATCTATCTATCTATCTATCTATCTATTTTATTTTTACCCGCCTCGGTAGATCAGTGGCTGTGACGTGGCGTTGCTCAACTCGAGGTCGTGCGTTCGGCCGCACTTCAAGGGAGTTTAATCAAAATGCGAAACGCTATTGTACCTATATTTACATGCACGTTAAAGAATCCCCATGTGGTCAAAAACTAATCCGGGGTATCCCACTACTGCGTGCCTCGTAATGAGATCTTATCAACGTCTCATCATCAGCCTATATTTATGTCCACTGCAGGACGACGGCCTCTCCCTGTGATCTCCAATTGCCCCTGTCTTGCGCTAGCGTATTCCAACTTGCGCCTGCGAATTTCTTAACTTCATCATCCCACCTGGTTTTCTGCCGTCCTCGACTGCGCTTCCCTTCTCTTGGTATCCATTCTGTAGCCCTAATGGTCCACCGGTTATCCATCCTACGCATTACATGGCCTGCCCAGCTCCATTTATTCCGCTTAATGTCAACTAGAATATCGTCTATCCCCGTTTGTTCTCTGATCCACACCGCTCTCTTCCTGTCTCTTAACGTTACTCCTAAGATTTTTCGTTCCATCGCTCTTTGTGCGGTCCTTAACTTGTTCTCGAGCTTCTTTGTTAACCTCCAAGTTTCTGCCCCATATGTTAGCACCGGTAGAATGCAATGATTGTGCACTTTTCTTTTCAACGACAGTGGTAAGCTCCCAGTCAGGATTTGGCAATGCCTGCCGTATGCACTCCAACCCAATTTATTCTTCCGTAAATTTCTTTCTCGTGATCAGGGTCCCCTGTGAGTAATTGACCTAGATAAACGTATTCCTTTACAGACTCTAGAGGCTGACTGGCGATCCTGAATTCATGTTCCTTGCCAGGCTATTGAACATTATCTTAACTGAAATAACATTATTATCTGAAACACACAAATATCGTATAGGGAACTGTTTGTTAGAGATAAGCATAACATGTGGCGCGCTCGACATGTTAACGAGGACAGAGCCATAGTGAAGAGGAAAACAAAGAAATATACAAACAAATGTCGTAGGGAAACTGTCTTGTTGTTGTTGTTGTTGTTTCTTGTCATTCTTCAACGTTGTTCATATATACAAGACTCTTGTAATAAGCTTTATAGTTGCGAATATATGCCACCGCATCTTTCCTTTTCCCGGTCTTCTCTACGTATACTTTGGGGCGTCAATCCATGCGCATACGTGCCTATACGCACGTATGCAACTGTTAGTCCTCGAATGAATAACCGCATGGGGAGTAACCGTTCATCCCCTCGCACTTACCCCCCAAAGGGAGGAATGGTTGTGGCAAATCAATTCCTCCCCTAAAGGAGTAACCTGAATACCCCATTTCCTCCTTTTCTTCTTAGAGTGTATAGTCCAGCATTCATTTGTATACATGTTTGGTGTTCCTTTAAACTGGATGATAAAACGATCGCGACAGGTTTTGCCTTTCGTGAGAGTACATCCTTCACTTTCCGGATTTCCGCAGAACTCATTCGCTGCATTCATTATTGTCCCTGCGGTTTGAGTTGTCGTATAATTCGACCTCGCTTTGCTATATCTGCTGTAGCGTCCTCGTTAGCTCAAACGGTATAGATCGGACGCCCCCGTCAAGGCGTTAGTCCCGGATTCGAATGCCGGACCAGGAAACATTTTTTATTCGACTGCGAAGCCTTCTTTTCTTAAAAGCCCGTATACGGCTGCAATAACGCGGCTACAGGTGTGAACTATATAGTTGGCACACGTTATTGGAACAGACAGCGCTAAAAACGAAATAAGAAGCGCACCGTCTTGTGCCTCGTTCTTGCCCCGTCTTTATAAAGCGCCGTTTGCTTCCGGAAGCCCGTATATGGATTTCATTTGTAGCTTCGTGCATGATGTGATGTGAATGACAGTATACAGTTGGACCCGGACATATCGAACCTGGCGGGGATCACAAAAAAAGTTCGATATATAAGTAATTCGATATATAAAATAAAAAGTTTAATAAAAAAAAATTGCGAGGCGATTTTACAGCTATTCGTTATACGTTGGTTCGTAATATCCGGGTTCGACTGTTCATTACCCTTTCATAAGACTTCCTCCATCTTGCGGATTTTCATGCTTAAGAACATAGTTCCGCTCAACGTTTATTTACCGTAAACGTGGATGATGGTGATGACGTTCATGATGATGATGATGATGATGATGTTAATGATGTGCGTTGCATCCAGCCAGGCCCTACCGCATATAGTGCATGCCGCGAGTCTCGGCACATGTTTCGCAGCAAGGTCCCGATGGACAGGTTGCCGCGTTCACCTGCGCTCTGGACAACACCTGCCGGCCTTCCTGGGAAGGAAATGACCGCGTGTGTCGGTGTATATAGCTACTTATACAGGTCGTGCGGAGGTGGCGACGGGCGGAAGCTGGCACGCACTACACTGTTTAGCCGCAATTTTGCAAACGCCTCTCTCGATCCACCGCTTTATTATATACTCTGCACGAGCCTCTGTGGGCCTTCTCTCCCGTGTTCGTATTGCGGCTTGCACCTGCTATGTCGTGCTATAGTCTCGTCGCACGTCGGACGCACGCTTTAGCGCGAAATCTGACGCCTCTTGGTTTGTTAGATGTCGTAATGTCGGCTATTGCTGCATAATGAGCGTGAAGCGACGGGAGCACTCTTTCTTTCTTCCTTTCTTTCTTTCTTTCTTTCTTTCTTTCTTTCTTTCTTCCTTTCTTTCTTTCTTTCTTTCTTTCTTTGCAGTAATTGGGAGGCAGCCGCATGTCACGTCCGCTCAGTGGGAGCACGTGTCTAGCTTATCGCTCTGACCGGATACATAATTTTTAACTCGCATACCCGAGACGCACGTGTTTTGTTACGACTTAAAAGGAAGTGTTCAGGGGCACGCTTTTGCAGAAGCCGTTGTCGCGCCTCTCAAACTGAGATATCTGCATAAATGCGCCTTATACCTGCATAAAAAAAAAGAAAGAAAAAAAAAAAACACACACACACGCACACACACACACACACACACACACACCTTGGAGCGCTTTCGCGTGTATACAGTCTTGTTCAAATATTTCCGGGCCAGGTCGTGTGATAATAGGTCGCCTTTTGCGGCGTGGCAGAGCTTCTGAGAGAGGATGGCGTTTAACGAGGACAGGGCTTCTCAAACAAGGCTGTCGTGCGCATAAGTCGGTAAAGTGAGTGGAGCTCACTGGGACCCACTCGGACTCATACTAACCAAACTTTTACTCAACCGAGCTCACTTGGACTCAAACTCACCTGAGTTATAATCAGCCGGGCTCACTCAAGACTCTGACTCACGGGTCGGTCTGAATCTGAGTTAATCAACTCATGAGTGAGTTGGCCGACCTACGGTCGTGTGTCCGAACGTATGTTGTGCCTGACCTTGTCCTTTTTAAGCGCTACTAAGTTCCCCTGTAGATGACAGACCGACAAGCCCAACTTCAATATGCGGTTATTGGATATGGGACATTGGGGTTATATACGACGTTTTTTCGATAGACAAACGACGAAATTTAGGCACTTGGCATGTATAAAATGCAGTGAACGTGCCGCTAAGTGTTATAATGCAAGGTACTAGTGACTAAATTGGCAATACGCTTTTATTTCGTTACTTTCTGACAGTCGCACGAGCAACCCTTGACCATCTTGCTTGATAACGATTATCGCTCATCACTGCCCATCTGTGAGTGCACGGAGAAAGAAATTCGACTTGACACTAACGTTCTGATGAACTCAAGTGGCTTTATTGCTCGAGATGCCACGAGAAACGCCTATTGCGCAGCAAGTAACATGTTTAACATGGTTCACATTTCTATATGGGTTTCTATAGAAGGCGTTTTCCCGAAATTGTTTTGTTTTTTATTTGCTTTTCACACGGGACTTTTCCAATACCGTGCGATTTGTGGCCCGATTCCTCACGGCGGGTGTGTGCCATTTTCAGAGTGAAATCATTCTGCCTGTATAGTGTTCCATCCTTTCGGGCATCGGACTGTGAGGGATGTTTGCTCGGCCGTCCAGGAATTCCTTGTTGAGTCCAACGTAATGCCCCGTGAAATTTGTATGTCTTTTCTCTTTTTGTTTATACTTTTCAAACTATTATCATCGACTCTCACTGTCGTTACTCATCTCATTTGTAACCTGTGATTTCGCCTTTCAACATTATATACTTTATAACAGTCCTGAAACTTTAATTTTTGATTATATAACTAGGAACGTTCAACCCATTTCATCGCCAACCCACCACAGTGAGTACGAGCAATAACAACAACGACAACAACAGTATCTTGTGCCTCTGCGTCGCAACGTTTATATACGGAGACTCCAGAAGCTCCTTGAGCTGCATCCAACCGAAGAGAGATCGCATCGAAACGCTGGTATTTTTTTCAGGATCGCCAGTTCCTTCCGCCATGCTCTGCTGCGCATGCCTGCGTTGCGAAAACGACGCAGGCGTGGGCGTTCTGCCGTAACGGACTTTGCAACGCTGCGCTTCTGGAGGGCTTCCTCTTTTTTTTTTTTTTTCTCTCTCTCGTAAAACAACAAGATATGGAAAGATTGGAACGGCGAGCCCGCGTCGGCCTTCGAAAGCCCGTTCGTGTTTCGTTCTTCGCGGCTAATCCTCGAATGATCTCACTACAAAGAAAGTGTCTCAAACTTGCGCGTTGTAACGCATCGATCGTGTCCCATTCGTACTTTAAAATATGCCTAAAGGCACCAAAGAGTAGGCACTCAATGATTTTCATTCGCAGCTGCTCTTTTGCCATTGGGCGGTCGACTTAGCTATAATGTATATGTCTAGCATCAAGATCATCTGGAATTTGCTCTTACAAATAATTACGGCGTAAGAACTTTTTTTTTTTTTGCTGAATTCAGGCTCAGTGCATTAAGATATAGTCGAGATGGGAAGAATTCCATTGCAGAACTGCGAACATCAGAGTTCAGGTCTCAAAGCGAGCTGAGGAGGGCCAGGTTTACCAGAACGGGCAGGAGCTCGCGATAGTCATAATCACCGTCAGCATAGTTGAGTGGTTTTAATACGTTCTTGCTTTTTAAATGCCCATTACCTCACAGACTTGGCTTCGATATCCAGTAATGGTGTATAGGGCAAACTTTTGTCATTCTTTGCCGTATGGCGAGAGAATCGGGATACTTGAGGAGAGTGTCCCCTCATTCGCACTGCCGATCTACACAAACGGAGCAGAACAGTCACCATATTGTATGTCAATATATTCCCGTTCTCCGTGGTGTTTTTTGGCCAATCAACTGGCCGATGCCGAAGAGAAGAAGACTATCCGCCACTCGGAGCCACTGCGTATGGTTCCCTTTTCAAAATCGGACGCCAGCACTCCAGTTTCTCAAGGGAAAAAACGACAGAAAAGCACTGGGACCATCTGGAAAATCGCCACTGTCGCCTCCGGAGACCGCACCCTAATATTTACACTTACCGCCAAAAAAAAAAAAAAAAAAAAAAAAAAAAATTGCGCGGCAGTGCCTTGCACAGCATTGCACATGCTTAGACTAGGTGTGGTGTTTTACACTGTAACATCTGTCAAATTCGGGAATCTATACGGAATGTGCCGTGTGACTGCACCCAGTCCGTAGAAAAACGACAGAGATTGGCGGATGCTCTTATCCCGTCTCGATCAGCCAACCGTTTAGGCCTTGGGCGCACTGCAAATGCAATGTTCAGGGCGTTCAGGCCTTACAAAAAAGTGCGGGCCCGGACTCTGGGCTAAAAAATAGGACTTGCCCGTTATGTGTTTTGTACAAGCGGGCTGTACAAAGACGTCAGCAACTTTTACCGTGTCAAGACGTCACGGTAAAAAGTTGAGTCACTTTAGCATATACGCTAAAAATGATGAAGGCGAAAGCCTGCACGCTCACGAGACATTCGTTAATTACTTTGACATTCTAATGCGTTGTTACTGCTTATTACTTGTTTTCTCTTGTTCTCTTTATCGGTCGCCTGCAGATCGCTACTGGTTCTGCGTGGTTAATGGCTCGCTAGAACGGTCGTGGCTTTCTCTTTCTTTTTCGGTCGTCTACTTTCTTGTAGCGCAGGCTGCGAAGGACATGGCAGTAAGGCACATTAGACAAGCACACAGCGCTAACTTTCAACAACACATTTATTTCCAGTTCTCGCAGGCGTACTTATACTCCTCAAAACGTCATAAGACACGTGTGCATCGCTCGGCAAATATGAACAAAACCGGGAAAACCACACGCAGACACTTTTGGGGCCACACTGATTATTTGGAAGCGTGTCCGTTCAACGCGAACAGAGGTCATCGAACTCTTTTATTTATGAAGAAATTGATGGCTCACTGGCGCATGCGTCACCAAATGTGGATATGTTCGTAGCTTCCGTAGTCATTTCGAACTTGCTTCTACTCACGACAACAGTTTGTTTAATGTGTCTGAGACGTCACCTGAGACGTCACTTGAAGTTTGGGGCCGTAACCCCGGACAGTCGTCGGATTTTTCGACCCATAAGCCATCTAAGGCTTTTCGCCTTAATATACATCGATGGCGCTAGGTCCGGCGCTTCGAGACCAACTTTAGCATTGTTTCAATACACTTGATAAGTGTTGTCCAACTTTGACACTTGCTATGTATAGTTATCCTTGCACGTGCTAGAAGCGGGCGGTGAAGAAGCAATCTCGAAAATGTACCTCAGTACTGATATTGCTGCCGTGGGGCAGTGAATGTGGGGCATTGCCTGAAAGTTCGTTGCAGTATTCCTAGCTTCGCTGTATAGTACATATCGACGCGTTGCGGCTCAACAGAAAACAAACTAGGTATCCGAGAAGCCGCGCGGCACCGCCCTGACGTCCACGTCTTCGTACACCGTCGCGTTTGCGGGCAGCGCCCGTTCCGTGCGCTTGCTTGCCTTCCTCCCTCGCCGCTTAGTCGAGCGTGCGTGAAGATGACTTGGGGGAGGGAGAGGGCCCTGTTCCGAGCCCCCTATATACATAACTGCAGTTAGAATAGGCTCAGGATTGGGGGAGAGGTTGCTGTTCGTGTGGAGAGCAATGCAATGCGGGTGGAAACCACCACCGCTCATCTCGGAGAGGGGGCGGTTGTGTTTCGTGTCTCGGCGGTTATCTGCACTGCCAAGCCTGCGAGGAGCCGCGTGCACGGAGAGAGCGGCAGAAGAGCGCGCCCTGTCGGAGATGCTTATCAGTGCGAGGATGAGAGAGAGAGAGAGGAGCGGCACCTCGGCATGTCTTCGGGCCGCCGGAGCAGCTTGTAGGTGTGCGCGGTTTGCTCCCGCCTGAACCGTGCGCGTGATCAAGGGCAGACAGAAAGAAAAGACGTTCCCGTTACTGTTTTCAGCTTCTTTATTTGGTCTTCGTTCTGTTTTTCCGTAGTGTGTCGGTGAGAGAGAGAGAGAAAGAAATGGAGCGGCATTTTTGCTTCCCAGCTGGCCTCCCTTCCTGATTCCTCGGTTTATTGTCCTTTGGTTGTTTTAATGCGAATAACAATCTTGGCATTGTATGACCAGTTTTCCTTCCGGTTGTCTAGTTATCCCACGAAAAACGACGGACCGATCCCGAAGTTCGTGCAGTTTAAAAATGCCGTTCACGGGGGTATGCCCCACTGTGTAGGTGTCGCTCTTCAATGAACCTCTCTCATGTCAACTTAGGTCACTGTTTGCATGCCACTGGGTATGCGCGGACTTCGCGGCGGCGCCGCCAGGAGGCGCAACGTGTCCAGATAGACGCACGAGAGGGGAGCCCGGCTGCTGTACGCGCCTCATACGTGATACGTTTCCGCTATTCGCATACTTGGATAAGACCGTTTCAGATGACAAGGCTAGTGGAACTCGGTGCGGGTAATTTCGCAGGTGAAGTTCGTAGTGCATGACCACTGCGCCTTGATGGCAGGACGCTGCTGCGTGGATTCAGGGTGTCCACTTCTGCCGGGTGCACTGCGAATACAGTCCTGACTTCCTTTGCAGAGTATAGAACTGTTAGTATGACGGCGCGGACCGTTATGAAGAGTCCACTGCTGTGTATTGTGGAACCCTATTGCGCTCTGTGCAGTCGAGTCCGTCGTCAAGTCTATATCTCGGTGCCAAAGAAAACTCTTGCACGCTGTATGGCGGTCGGACTGAATTCTATAGCGACCAGTTCCACTGTACGGAACCCTCGACATATGTATTCAGAACTCGACGCCCTGTATACAGTCGAGTCTATCGCAAGTTTATCTCTTCACAAAGGAAGACTTTTCCGAATGGTGACCCTAACTGAAGCTGCGGTCAGAGAAACTTACCTGTTAGTACTAGCAGTGATTAGAATTAACGGAAAGTGGCTTCTTTAGAGAAGCAATTTGCGCTCGTTGGTGCGTATTCTAAAAACTGAGACATATTTAAATATCGTTAGAGAGACGTAGGGGACGCAACTGTACAGCACAGGGTCGTGTCCTGTGTGCTTCTCCTTTATACGTCGACTTCTTCTTAGCGCCAAATGGGGAGTTATTGCATATACACTAAGCCCCACGCCTTGCTCGCGTTCTTTTGTATTCCTTTTGCGTTCCTATTTGCACACCTTCATGCACACCCGGTGGTTAGCGTCCCCTAACTTTGGGTGCGCCAAACTAAAACCTTCCTTCAAGTTCTGTAATGGGTTCAATGTCATCGCGCTGTTCCTTGCTGGTTGCACGTGTTTAATTTATTCGCTACTGATTTTGCGGCTGAAGTTACTATGAATTCGAAAATCGCTCCCGTTCCCGTCAAAAAAAAAAAAGGGGGGGGGGAGGGGGAAGACGTGTTATGCTGTTGCTTAGCTCACACATACAACGGCATACTCCCATTTCCCGCTCCTATGTGCTTCCTCTCTAGTCCTAACGGTGACAACGACACAGCCAACTTTCACCCGGCTTTTCACCACTTTCAAACGACTCTGTTAACCCAAAGCATGCGTATCCATGGAAGAAATAGTCCATTCCCGCTGGCTTATGCCCGCAACCATATAGAAAAGCTGCCACGAAACCACTGCACTATGCGAAGACCCCGTTCCGCTCGGCTTTACTGCCAAAGAAATCCGGGTATTGTTACGGACCCCTAAACCCCTTCCTCGACTTCGCGCTTCCTTTATTCTTTTACCATGCATGAAGGCATTCCAGAGGCCCTCCTCTTCTCTGGCGCACCATAGCCATTGTTCGTTACCGTCCGCAAAGGGTCTGTCGTCTGCTATACTACTTCTGTTCGCAATAGCAGACTCCAAGTCGTCTGTTGCATACCAGACAGGTCCCGACCCTTTTTTCTGTTTCCGAAACGTCAAGCCAATACTTACGGTCTCGTATAGCAGCTGGGCTATGAAGGATATGCTGCGGGAGCAGAGAAATGCACGAAACAGAGGCAAAATAAATAAAAAGCAAGAAAAGCGGGGGCAAAAGTAGTCCATCCAATTCTTCGACGTCTGCCAAGGGCGTCTTTCCTCAGCTGGATGCCGTCTGCTGCCGACCGAACGTGCCGATTCGTCTGCTTCTGCGTGCTTCTTCGGAACGGTGTTGCTGGCAACGGCGGTGCAACGAACGAACGAACGAACGAACGAACGAACGAACGTTTGACGGCAAATGAATGATGAAATAAGAAAAAAAGAAGATGCAGGCGGGGGAATGGGGCGGGGGGCGCTGCGAGAAAGCGAATAATGGCTGGTTGCTGGTCGTCAGCGCCTTTTGTGGAACCGGTTTCTGCCGATGCTGCCGCGTATTATGCCACCGCACGTAAAAGGAACCTTAGCCGTGTACAGTGTGTTCGCGAGGTCCTCCGTTGCCCTACTATACTCGGCGGCGGATCGCGAGCGGGTCTGTTTTCTGTACCACGTGTTCGCGTCTTTTGGATTGGCATTTGCTTAGAGGGACCGCTTCCTGTATCGTTTTTTTTTTTTTTTCCTCACTATATCTTCTTCTTTCCTTTCACTGACTGTGTGTGCACGCGTAGCTTTACATGGATGTTTGGCAGGATGTTTAGTACTAGGATTTGTTGCTTGAAGACATTTCGTTTTCCTTCGATAAAAATTCTGCATGTTTGTTTGTTTGTTTTCTTTCTTTTTTTTCTTTTTTTTTTTTTGTTCTGCTGGCTTACTCGTCCTCGCTGGCTTCGTCTGCTCCTGCACAGCAATTCGTGTTTTTTTCGTCTGCTTCGGAGCAAAGGGCGTCGTCTGCACTGGTGAAGTTATGGTGTAGCTATCTATCTTGCTTTCTTTCTTTACTTTCTTTTTTAGAGGTTTGGGGAGTCCGTCGTGGGCCAGTTTTCGAGCTCCTGACGCCTGTTGCTTGTGGGAAGCCTATTACGCAGGTGCGAGTTATAGTTAATTTCGCTGACAGCGGTCGTGCATTTTTCGCTTGCGTTAAGTGGCGCCTATATCCCACCGCGGTGTTGCTTCTGGAGTGGCCAGTTTTCCGTACTCTCTTTTGACCATCCTCTCTCTCTCTCTCTCTCTCTGTCTCTCTCTCTCATGCGCGAACGAATATGTGTGCGGACAAAGTCTTCGTGCTATTTTTTTTTTCTGTCTCTCATATGAGCACGTGCGGGAACAAGGTTCTTTGCGTACATTCAATCCGTCTTGAGTATTTGTAAATTTGAAATTTCCCTATCTAGCGTGCTCCTATGTACACTTACGAGCTTTGCGTAAGTCATCCGCTCCATAGTTTGTTAATTAGGGAAGCATCAGACGTTATCAGCATGTTTAAGGATGCGTTTTTTTTTTCTTCTTTCTTTGTCCTTACTGGAAGAGCTGCATGATGCAGTTGCTTTGCATTTCACGTGATTAGGTTGGCGTCGGCGCAGCGAAACACAAACACGGCAAAAAGAGCCTGTGACTATAAAATCAGGCAGGTAAACCAACTTGCACTAATTATTATCGATACGAGTAAAGAAAGTAAGAGGTGCTATTAATGCCCTAAGTATAGTTCCTGGATGCTGCGCCGTCATGTCATGTATTTTCTTGTATCTGCGTCACATTTGAAGCAGAGAAAAGTTTCGAAAATTTCTATATATAGTCTTAGTCCCTGAATTCTTCTTTTTTCGGAATGAATACAATGTAGTCTTTCTTCACCCGCAAACGATCATCGTGGGCAGAGTTCACGGAAGCATCTCGTTCGTAAGTGATCTATCTTTACAATGCGCAGCCCGCTTTCGCTGATAATACGACCAGCATCGGGATTGGCAGGATTTTTCCTTTGCGAACATTTCTAGCGCACGAGCTTTTTGCGAATACAGGCCCTGCACCCGAGTATAAAGACGATGCCAAACCCATGCCATCACTGCAAGGTAGTGCGGAAACATTAGGTCGCCACCGACCTTTGTTTTAGAGCGCAGCTCCGATAGCGCTCGTTCCTACGGTGAGCGTCGGCGGCCCTCGTAACCGAGCGAACGAGCACAGCGAAGTATGAAAGGGAACGCGGAGCGCAGCGGGAGATGAAAGACTGCGATAGCGAAGAGAGCGCGAGGCGGAAAACGGAAGAGGGTATGGCGAAAGCGTGAGAAGAGCGTAGTGGCAACGATGGCTACGAGATCGCGCCGGAGTAGCGCGCTTCGTCGGTATGGAAACAAAGCACTGCATGAGCGGAAGTCTGTCTGCGGCGGTTGCTTTGAATCGCGCCCACGCGTCAACCACGCGCCGCCTCTCGCGATATCCCGATTGGCGAGGCAGTCGCGCCACACTTCGCTCCGTTTGCGACGTGCCTGTACGAGACCGATTGTCTGCGCCAGCCAATGTATCGCGAAATGAAAACACGCGTGTACAGCTGCGCTCAAATTTCGCATTAGGGAGTGACGTATAATCGTCGGTGAATTTCTTTCGCATTTATTTTTTCTCAGGCTGGAGAACAGGGCCTCCCCTCACTGAAGAGGCCGCTTAGCTATTACAGAAGCGCAATTTATTATTAAAACGTTTATCTACTACTCATCTTTAGCGTAACGTTAAGTGGTGTATGCACATGAATGACACTGAGGCTGATGGCAGATCTACGTAAGCAGTGCAAAAAAAAAAAAGAAAAAATGCTATCCTCCATGTCAAAAGACGGGCAGGAACCGATCGTCAAATTATAATGTCGTATTATTTCATTTCTGCGCAAGCATTGAGTTTTTTTTTCGGTTTTGGTCGTTTCCATTAAATTGCAAAGTGCGCACGTGGTAGGAATGCGAAACACAGGAATCATTGAAACAAGCAATGTCTTCACTCTATTGAAACCTTAGAATTCGCTGGATAGTTCTGTCTAAAACTTTTTGTGCGTTTTCCTGCAATACAATGATGTCACAAAGGTAACTGCATGAAATGTTGTATTACCCATTACTGTTACTATTAGAATTGTTGTTGTACTTTGAATTATCATTTTGTTATAATATGGATGTTGTCGTACACGCATTATCGGGTTATATGTTCCGTACGTATTTCCTGCCTCTCCTGCCTGGGCACGTCGAGCTTGCAGTATTCAACAAATAATATAATCAAATGTGCTGAAACTAAACTTTCAACAGACAGCAATAATTGGACCCCGAGTCGCTTACATGCCAGACGCCCGCAAGGCCGCTGACGCAACTTCCGGTATTTCATTATTCCAAGCGACCAAGATAACCAGCGGAGACCACCCAGGACTATACAACGTATAAAGCCCCCTGCGTAGTAGCGCACAACGAAGGCTTGCACGACATCTTGCGGCCATTTCCTCGTCGGCCCCGCTAACGAAGCCTATCACGCATGGTCTCCTCTGTGTATACGCGAGACATCGTATAGGACCGTCCGCTGTTTACGTCGTCACTCCGTGGCTTATTAGAGGGCAGCGTTTAATGCCCGCAATACGGGGTAGGGGGCGCTCGCAACGGAGCGTTCCTCCTTAATGAGAACTCTTTTATTAGACGCTCGCAGCAGCCGTGCGTGCACGCATCGTTCATCGCGCTCAGCTGCCCTTGCAGTGTACGTTCTGGTGCATATAGCGATCACTATTATATATATATATATATATATATATATATATATATATATATATATATATACTGCCCTCGCGTGTGTCTGTACACGGCGGGGAGAATGACCCTTCGTGTGATGGACGGCGATGTATACGGTCGTCGGTGGCGTCATTTCCGGGGAAACGACCACTCCTGTACTGTCAGGGGGACAGAGCATGGAATGTACGTCGAGTACAAAGTGAGGGCTCGACGAAGACCGACACAGCGACGCGTCCTCGTGTGTATTGATTCTTCGTGCCTCTATATGTACGGGAGGAAGACTCGGAATATTTCCGGCGGTGCGTGCCTTTATTTAGTCCTGTAACTCCCTAACCATTTCACCGCGCATGACAGTTGTCGAGGCTGCTTGGTCGAAACGTAAATAAGTGCTTTACAACAGCAACTTGGTGTAGTGCGTCACTTTGTTTTCGTCGCATTGCAGCGCTTTTCCTCGGCTATAGCAATTAATCAACAACAAGCGCAACTGGAAACGTGTTCAACTTCATGAGGAACTTCGCTCTCAAGCTTTCTGTTCTTACGTGCAGTTTGTATATGTAACTTTTGACGTGAAGCGTCTTTGAAAAAGGGTCAGAGGGGTTCGCTCGCTAAAACTGCATGTAATGAAAACATGCTATATAGCGCATCATTGCTTCTATCTTTGCAACCGTATATCTGTTCACGCGTCTTATGTACTGTGTTGTCGTTGTGTATATAGAGGAAAGAAGCCATTATGCTCGATAATGCACGTGCCGCCTGCACAGATAGCGCTGTTGTAGCGTCACGCATATTGGAGCGAAATTTAGCCTCTTGCTCGTCGTTTGGAGAGTCATATAGCTCGGAAGTATATACGTTTGTCGATCCGAGCGGAAGTTATCGCGTTCAGGAGACCTCACTCAGCCATAGTAGGTTTAATCCATCAAACTCAAACTGTGCTAATCAGCAGTTAAAAGGCTTGCAGGTGTGCAGTTTGTTGAAGAAATTTCACACTTGCTGGCGTTCGACGCGTATGGTCCAGAAATTGCGGGAGTATAGACTCGGGATGCATGCGATACCCGACACTTCTGACCACAGTGGAACGCGTCCGTCTTCATATAGAGATAGCTTGTACGTGACGTCGCGGACGCAGCCTTTCATCGTGCTGGGTCACAAGCATGGCGCCTTGTATGACGTCAGCGCAAGACATCTATACGCAAGCGCGGGAGCAGACTGAGGCAATTGCTCAGAAACCCCAGCCATCTACGAGCAATTTAGGCATGTAAGTTATAGGTTTCTAATGGTTGAATAAATGTAACTTCTGCATTCGGTTTCGTCATTTCCATGTATACAGTGCCCACGTACACCCTCGGCAATACGCAATAGATGTTTCACATACCCCTTGCCGCTGCGTCCCTGATATAGCCTTGTCTGTTCCTTTTTTTTTATTGGGTTTTTTATTAATATCTTCCGGCCGCTTACTTTCCCTTTGATCTGCTGGTCTATGCATACCATCCTCTCGAAACTCCATGCACGGCGTGGACGTTCGCTCTCTTCGTTAGATTAATTTGCAATCGATTAGCGCATCTTCTTCTTTCTGCAGTTTCACGTGCCAAAACCAGTTCTGACCTTCTCGTCGATACGTCTGCGCCACCGGATTAGTGGAGCACATTTAGTTGCCACCTTTCTGTCGGCACGCCCCGCTTTGGTTTGAATCCGACGTCACTAGATGACGTAGCCAACGCTGAGATTCGCGTCTCTGCATTCTTGCTTTACAATGTGCAGCCACGCTGCATGGGCTAAGACTATCTGTATAGGTCTTCCTTTAATATACGCCTATATATGGCCGACCATGGTAACGAGAGTTGGTCATTCGAATGAGAGTTGCGTGCAACTTCGGTTGAACACAGCGTCGAGGGCTGTCTCACGCTATGTATGCAGGGCCGCCGTTCGCGTCCTATTTAGGCCTTTTCTGTGTTCTAAGAAGCTTCTGCGCTGCGCTAAAGCTCCCTAGTTCATCTTCAGTGCGAAGAGTCCATTACCACTGCCTGTAAGCGCTCGCGTAAAACGATTCTGAGAGAAAGGCATATAGTTCCTGCGCAAACCGTTGGAGCGACCGAATGAACGCACTTTCTCTCCAGCATCCTCTGCTGAAGAACACCTGCGCCACGCCGCGCCATCCTGATTCAAGTGTCTACGACGTACTGTTTGCACTAGGTATTATACGCGCAGACGCGGGTTTCGAGTGTTACGACTTTCCTCCGAAGCGAGTCGCGGCGGCGAAAGCTGTCGGATCTGCGTGTTGTACTCACAGTGATCGAGCGCGGTCAGTTTGGTGCGAAGAAGGCGAGGAGGGAAGCAAGCGGCGGGATGATACGCACGCGTCCTGTGAATTCAGTGCAGCACATGTTACTCAGGCGGAAGCTCGCAGCCGAGAGTTCTTGTCAATCCCATGGTCTTAAGCCGCTGTCGCCTCCTCAGCATCTGTGAGACTGATGGGCATGCGCGGACAACTTTCTGTGGCATTGAAGGGACGGGCATACAGCTTCCGCACACGTGTTACTGCGCCAAGTAGTCCGGTAGTGTTTGACCGCGCTTTCTGGTTCCGTTTTGTCGGAGCAGAGCATCGAGCTTACATACTGAGCGACAGCTTTGAGCTGAGCCATCTAGACGGGAAACCGACACAGCCATACGAGACCACATGGAATTAGGCAAACAACACTTCGCTTTAAAACGCCATCTGACGTAGAACGCGCAAAGCTAACGTAGATAGATGTGTCATTTGGTGTATACGAGAGGACAAAAAGTATGACGTCACGGTGAAACACCTCTCTACACAAACAGCAGCGGCACTCCAAGGTGGCACTCCTCACTAACCGGACGACCGACGATGATGCAAAATATCCAGGGATGCAGCTAGAGAATGCTTCGCATAAAAAAAAAGAAAAAAAAAAAAGAAAAAAAAGAAAAAGAAACTTATTCAACCTTCCTCCCGCGATGCCTATACTTGGGAACGGTGTTTATTTGGAATTTAAGCCCAGTTTGCCAGGTCGCGGTTCATTGGTATACGCGACGAAGTCAATGACTGTCCAAATTAAAAATAAAAATAAGAACAGAGCAAGAAAGGGCCACAACAATTACTGTGACGCTCCAAACAGGTCGCGTGCTTTCTGCTATATACCGTCAGCTTCATGCACAAGTACAGATACGTCAGGCAAATGTGTTGCATACTGAGCGCGCATTGAACATCCTGTAATATATGGAACAGGAGCACCACTCTACAAGCTGAAGACTGTATACTCGGCACAGGAGCTTCCCATATATGTTAGCTATAATTGTATACCTAAACTCGTCCAGAAGTTGCGCCCTTCGGGCAACACTTTCCTGAAGAAGAGGTATACAGCTGATGACCCCGGTTATTACGACACACGCGACACGGTAGCGGGGAGATCCGCACACGCATGCGCGAACTTGGCTGCTATAGCCGCGCCGCCCCACACAACGCCTTGATATCCCTCGCTTCAAAGGACGCCGCGCGGCCCCTATTGCGTGCACCTCGACGACCTTCCGGCGCCTGCGGCGCGATATCAGCGAAGTATTATATATATATACCTATAGATGGCGGCGCGGCTTGTTTGGCCGCGCCTGGCCGCTATTGCCGCATCCCGCCGACCTCTCTTGTATCTCTGGTATATAGAGACTGCAGGAGACGGAGCGCTGTTGTAACACATACTGTATAAAAAGGGAAGAGCACGGGCTCACGGGTTTCTCTGCCTCCTGGCGTGTTGATTGCTGTGCCGTTGATATATGTACTCCGCGGCTTTGTATATTGTATGTACCGGTCCGCCCACGCTGTAAAAGTTTATGGAGCTCGAGAGAGAGAGAGAGCATGAGAGAGAGAAGTTGAAGAACTCCGCGGATGATAGCGTGGATTGCACCGGGAGAGCATATACACGCATCGTCTCTCACGCTTCTTCCTTGGCCTTCAAAATGTACGCAGAGTGCGCACGTATATATACTTCTGGACGCCTGCGGTCGAAGGGGTGTTCCACATCCGCAGTTGTGGCCGTGAGTGGCGCTGGCTAACACTCCCAACTGCTAGGCCTCGTATACATACACGCATACGAAAGAAAGTAGGTACGGAAGCAGGAGAGGGGGAGGCGAGGGCGGACTGAGCTATAGCCACTACAGCCGTCGTAGCTCGATTGCCGTAGCATCGCAGGCGTCGTGCGCTGAAGCTAAGTATGCAGGAGGTAGATGACGACATGGCTTGACGAAGCGGACGGAATGACACAGCAAACCCACTTGCGAGCTTTTAACTGCTGTCGCATGTATAAAAGAGAAATCTACCACATGGTTGCGAAGCTCATAAGTCACACCGTGCAGTGGCTGCTGTGTCATGGGTACCTGTGATTGCTCCGGATTATTTTCGACCACCTATAGTGTTCTTTACCGT
The DNA here is from genome assembly GCF_013339745.2 of Dermacentor silvarum. Lineage (NCBI taxonomy): Eukaryota > Metazoa > Arthropoda > Arachnida > Ixodida > Ixodidae > Dermacentor > Dermacentor silvarum. The sequence goes on from NC_051160.1 coordinate 40,165,231, forward strand.
TACACCGAAATCTCGGCACACGAACGTGTTTGTCAT